>NC_136792.1:26067067-26374567 GCF_951216825.1 Electrona antarctica
GTCACCCAGGCGGATGCGTGCACGCAACCTCGCACTTATATATATACCAGGGAGAGGGTATACTCATTGCAGAGAGTATGAGAAGAACATACAAACTTGCTAAACTTTAGGCTAACGTAGAAGCACTGATTACTAGTAGTATAGCCTTAGCCTAATTCACTTGCCTTGCTGGCAAGTGTGGTTCTGAACTTGCATTTATTTTATAATCGTTTTAATACTTGTATGTGTGTAGAAATGTGTTTGCACAAAGTTTTCAGCCGTAAAATTGTGCTCAAAGGACCACACCCTACAGTAGATTGAGCACTATACTCTCAATTAAGGTCCATTATCAGATGTGTGGACAATGCATTAAAAAAAATGAAACGTTCATCACAACATTTCAAGAGCAAAGGATAGAGCTTTAATCATCCCAGCCCGAAGCTCGAGAAGTATGTAGCAAACTGGGCCTGGCCCAAATGGCGATGGCTGTTAACTTTATTTACTGTAGGCCTACATGTAGCCCCAACACGGTCTGCCTCAGTGGCATGTCTGTCTGTCCATCCCTTACTTTTGCACTTTGTCAGCGGAAAATTCTAACCATAACCTTGAATGTGGTATTTAGTAATGTCCATGTCCCTTATTCCTTTGCAGACAAAAATTGCCCTGCTGCAGCCTGCAGCCAATATAACACAAATGTGATTGTCCGACAGACAGTCCAGGTAGGACGTTGAAACGTGCAGCCATTTTACACAAATAAATCTCCCTTGAAACTTCAGCACCATAGACAACGAAAGGAAGTTCTGCAGTGAGAGAAAATAAAATAAAGAGAGGCTGTGTATTATTATTCTGACTGAGGCGGTCAAAATAGCGCATCATAGAGAGCGCGGTATCACTCATAATGATGTGTGTGTGTGTGTGTGTGTGTGTGTGTGTGTGTGTGTGTGTGTGTGTGTGTGTGTGTGTGTGTGTGTGTGTGTGTGTGTGTGCGCGTGTGTGCAAATTCCTTTACCACGTCTCATAAATCCAACTGGTGAGCGCGCTGGTTTTCAATGTTGAGAAGTGCCTGGTATTTCTTATGGAAGATTCGTGATCTTTTTTCCCTACCATCTTTTACATTTAATTTTGTTTTTAACCACATTTCAAGGTTTATATTTTCTTTATTTAAAAGATTAATACAATTTTGTCAAGAAAACAAAAGAAAAGAAAGAAAGTGGTGCATCGCTTGCGGAGCCTCAAATACGTGGCTGCATTTGATATATCAGTCATCCCCATACATACATTTGATATAATGCTACATCAACTCAAGGTGAGGTGTTCCCTGCAGGTATAACTTATTGATCCTGAAACATTTGGCATAAATCATCCGTCTTGGTTTAACAGCTCTGATATGCTGTGGTTGATGTTTTATAAGACATCGAGTGCACCTAGTACCAAGTATAAAGGTATTGTTCAAAAAATCACACCCGTGTGAATTAAGTGAGGGGTGCTCTTATCATCGTACATCATCATGCATCATCTCATACTAGCCAATCAGAATGCCTGTTGCCTGTGATTGATTAGCTGATTTGCTCATCTACAGTACATTTTTCCTTCATTGACAATGGCACGTTTAATGTTTTGATGTTTAATTTACGGAATTGCGGAATTTTGACCTAATTTCTTCGTTCATTGTCAATGGCAAATCTTGAGGGGACAAGATCTAGCGGACATTTGACCTGAATTCCCATTTCATTGTCAATGGCAAAACTTCAGACGTGTGGGGACAAAGGCTGTATGTAGGAGGGGCTAGCAGATCTATCTATCTATCTATCTATCTATCTATCTATCTATCTATCTATCTATCTATCTATCTATCTATCTATCTATCTATCTATAAAAGCACCAAAACATGTCTGTAGCCTACACTTCCTTGTATTAACCTGACTCCGCCAGATGGGGCAGTAGAGAGTACTCTCTTGTGACCCCCAACAATGATTTAAATATATACTGAGCACTCTTGGTTTGGGCATCTGTTTAGCCACAGAGATCTTACCTTTAAGATGGAACATTGATTCCATCATGGGACATCTGGACTTCAGACATATCATGTAGCAATTCTGTGATGTTAGTCATCTATGACTCCATCCATGAACTCCGATACAAATATGGACGTCTGTGGACGTATGTACATCATGTATGTACTACATCATGGCTACATCATCAGGGGTGTATATATATAAACTCTGTAGCTGGCAATAATCACTATTCAGGGTACTGTTATTATTTAAAATGTTTCTCACAAGGGCAGAATATGACCGGGGGGTCAATACCTTCTCACCCGAAGGACGATTATTTCAGGTTGAATATGCAATTGAAGCAATAAAGCTGGGATCAACGGCCATAGGCATCCAGACATCAGAGGGCGTGTGCTTGGTCGTGGAAAAGAGGATCACCTCTCCTCTGATGGAGCCCAGCAGCATTGAAAAGATTGTGGAGATCGATTCTCACATCGGTTGTGCCATGAGCGGCTTGATAGCTGACGCCAAGACTCTCATCGACAAAGCAAGAGTGGAAACACAGAACCACTGGTTCACTTACAATGAGACCATGACTGTGGAGGGTGTTACTCAGGCTGTGTCCAAACTTGCTCTCCAGTTTGGAGAAGAGGACGCGGAAGCTGGAGCCATGAGTCGGCCCTTTGGTGTAGCACTCCTCCTCGGGGGACTAGATGAAAAGGGACCCCAGCTCTACCACATGGATCCATCTGGCACATTCGTGCAGTGTGACGCTCGAGCCATTGGCTCGGCCGCCGAGGGGGCTCAGAGCTCACTGCAGGAGATCTACCATAAGGCCATGACATTAAAAGAGGCCATGAAGGCGTCTCTCACCATTCTGAAGCAGGTGATGGAAGAGAAGCTCAGCGCCACCAACATCGAGCTGGCCACAATGGAACCGGGGAAGACCTTCCACATGTATTCCAGAGAAGAGCTGGAGGACGTTATCAAGGACATATAGAGCACAGGAAGGACTGTGCTCTTATAAACCAAATCTCTACCAAACAAATTGTTTATCCACAAGCTCAACATGTGTTGCGTTGTAACATGTGAGCTTGCAGATCAGCCATTTTAGCCAAAATGTAATGTTTGCCTCTAATGACGAAGTCGTAGGGAATAGGCAGAGGCTTCATGTGGTCAAGTGTTGAATTTGTAACCAGGGGGTGATGTTCACAAACATTGTTCTGTTGTATTATGACAGAAAATAGTAAAATACATGTTTAAGATTGAACATTCCAAAGTTTTTTGTTTTATTCTATTGCATTAATATTATATAAGTGGAAGTAGATCTTTGCCAATGCCCAAGATGTTGACAGTCTGTGTGCAGAGGTTGGAAGCGCCCTGTTATGGTTTGACCTGCCGGTCATAATTATTTACTACCTCTCACCGACTGACCAAGAGAAGCCTATAGCCCATGTTTCACCAATCGATTATTATGAAAGAAGGATAGCGTAGAAATGTCACTTAACTTGGTTCTGCAATTCCAGTAGGCATTTTTTTCAGGGACTGGGAAACAAACAACTGGAGCCTGAAGTTAGACGTAATGCATTGGCATCAATGAGATTTGACAGGACAAGCAATAAATAATATAAATACTATATCTTTCAGTGAATGCCACCTGCATTAATCTATTCAGGCAACTGAAATAAGTCATCCAAAATGTTTCAGTCTCTTGTTTTTCAATGTATTGATTGATTGATTGATTAGTTTATTAGACAGAAATGTAAAATAAACAGCAACAGAGTGCAGTCAAACAGTTGGTCTACAAGGGATAGCGGTCTTGTTTCCATTTGGGTCGTATGCAATCAATGTGGAAGAAAAAAGGAGGGGGCTGTAAAGAGGGGAGAGGTGATCATTTCCTCTCCCTTAGGCCTGCTAGTGATGGGAACTATTGCTAATTTCATTAAACCAGATCATTCAAGGTCGTTCAGTAAAAAGACCTGTTCATTTAGTTAATTTAGGTTGTTCTGTACTACCGTAAGCTACGGATTTCCCCCTGCACAGACCCAGTCAGCAGTCACTTGAGTCAAGTCGTTCCTCAGTTGTGCATGTTCCATACTCAACAGTGCAACACCACGTGACTCTACTGTAATCTATTGGCCGTGCCAGGCCCACCGTCACTTCAGACTATGGGATTGTTGTTGCTTGGATTGTCAATCTCTCTACTAGTAGGCTAGCACAGTTAGCATCAGATATTTGCGCTCGTAATGGTTAAATACAGCATTCGAAAAAAATAAGAATTTCTATTGAATATCTTAGTTACAATGAAAGTGAGTTGATTTTTTTGTTTTTTTAAGGCTAACTGTTGCATTGATAGTCAGACCGTCTGACTACCCGCAATCTCCCCCAGTCACCAAGGCCCATCTATGATGCCCTCACTCTTTCTTGGATGGGTTCACGGAAGTGACCGGGTTAATTTCGTTCACCAAATATGTGTGTTCACTGCTGTTTAAATACTCCTGTTTAAAATGAACTGATTAAGCATCTAATCTGATGAGGGGCACTAGCATTATAGTGGTGTAAAAAAGTAATGCATTGCAATTCGGCTGTGCAATGCAATGCATCAATGTGACACAATCAATAATCGATAATCAAGACCTAAATATAATTATATATAATACTATTTAATTATAATATTATTACTGTATAATTACGGCCGTAGGTCGCAGATTACTATGAGAACCTGGAAAACCGCCCGTCGCTCCGGCAACTCTACATCTGCACACCCTGTACACTCAAGGCACTGCCCCCGCTGCGGCGCTGCCACCTTTAGATCTCCATATATGGAACTCACCCTGTTGTGGAGCTGATATGTTGATCTGACACAGTCAAACCTTGCACACTCAAGACACGCTCCACGTATGGCCAGTACAGAAGTCATTCCCTTATGTTGATCTTACCCCCCATGCCAAAGCGCCAGCGCTTACCCAGAAGTCTGCCGTCACCCCGGCGGATGTGTGCACACGACCTCACCCTTTTGGGCGAGGTCGCTTCTCGTCCCCAGGGCGTCTTACTGGTATTATATATAAAATAATTATAAATAAAATATGTTTTTCAGTAGCCTATATATCTCACTGCATATTGACTGATGAAGAATGTGCCATGTTGTGCAGTAACATAGAAAAGTGTGATACATTGCATTGTATCGTATAGAATCGAATCGTTACCTGGTGAATCGTAATCGAATGAATTATGAGAGCAGCGCCAATGCACACATAGCTAGCCCCTCCAATGCATGGCTTTTGAAATTACGTCATATGGCAGCCACGTATGGACAGTTAATGTTTGTTTAGAGCACTTTTAACAAAAATGTTTGCCAGCCTAAAGTCTAAATGATGACATGAGACGTTATGTGGCCAATATATATACATATTGTGACTGGTTTTGTTTTTGAGGGGCTATACAGGTTTAATATTTGTTTTTAGTTCAATGTTTGTTTTAAAAATACCATTGACAATGAAGGGAAAATGTACATCATATTGTCCCTCATTACGTCATATTGTCTCTTTATTGTTTGAAAGCCTGGGTATCGAGGCTACTTTATTGTTAATGGCATTTGATGTTTGTGTTGGCACCATTTGTTTTACATCACCATTACATCACCTAATCAACATGAGTTAGACTTTAATATATTAGCGCCCCTCACTTCACACAGGAGTGATATTTTTACATCTAGATTATGTCACCTGTTAAGTTCTTATCATGAATGATACAGGTGATGGAATTCCTGCTGGGCATTGCTGCCTGACGCACCTCCATCGGTGCCTTTAGAACCTTTTGTGTGCCGTTACATCTCACTGAGGTGCAACTAGAGTTGTTGAATGTTTCTTTACATCATCATCATAACTGAATAATTCGCTGATGCATAATATGTTTAGATGCCTATGACATCTTCAGATATTGCTGCACTGCATGGCTATAGTGAAAAGGATTCGTGTACATCTGGTGACGTGAAATTTGAGCGTTGGGTACGCTCACGTCAAAGTGACGGTAGAATGATAAATGCCGACAATTGCAGTGTGACCAGTGTACACGTTGTTCTGCACAAGGTTGTCTGTTACCTGATTCCAGCTATTGCTTATAAGTAGCCTTGCCGAGCCATGAGGCCCACAGGGCAGGAGCCTATCTCCTGTTTCTGTAGCGTGAGGCAGCTTGATGTACAAGTACACCCCCTGGACATGACGCTAGTATGTCGCAGGGACTTACCCCCAATCCAACCCTTGATGCTGAGTGTCAAGCAGGGAGGCACTGGGTCCCATTTTTAGAGTCTTTGGTATGACCCGGCCGGGGTTCGAACCCCGACCTCCCAGTCTCAGGGCGGACACTCTAACCACAAGGCCACTGAGCTGGTGCTGAGCTATTGCTTATGGGCCTACTTTATTACACCAGTTAGCACAGCTGCATGGCTACCTACCTTTCTTATATGTAAAACAGTTCCTTTTGATGAGGGCTAGGTGTACAGAGTAGACAGCCAAGGATTGCAAATATGTAGATTTATTTTTCTTCTTGCAAGGTAATCTGCAAAAAATAATGCTGTTCACAAAAGTGTTTCAAAAAAGTAATTCAAAATAGGAAAACAATAAACTTTCTAGGCTTAATTCAAGCACGACAGTCTAGAGAGACTGTTTTGAAGGGCAGATATCCGCAACATTGCCTCCCCTCGCATGGAATACCCCTAGTTAGATTGATTGATTGATTGATTGATTTTGTATTAACATAAGTTAGAATGGGTACATTTCAACGAAAGTGCAGGTCAATACAAAATCTGGGATAAAACCAGAAAAAGCACTATGACTTGTTTACATCAGGGTCCTCCATGTTCAATTCATCAGAACATTTAGACATACAAACATACACTTATATGAGAGGGGAAAAAAGTCTACTTTGAAAAGTCTGGCCCTTTCCTTTGTTGAGACAAACCAACTATCCTTAGCAAAGGAACACTACATGACCTCATCTTGAAATTTAAGTGACATAAACAAAGAAAACTATTCAAAACCATCTAGTCAAATATCACCATACACAGGTTTTTATCCATAAAATATATTACACAGAAAAATGCAAAAAAAATGCAAATGTCAAGTGGTCCGTTACAATCACCTTCCCCTCCCTATAAAATAAGCACTGGAGTCGTGTGTGACTCTTTTAGGAGGATCAGGCAAAAATTGTAAATCTGTTAAATCAATAAATGTGTATTTTCAACCGAGCTATTGTCTGTGTGTCATTTGTAACCTGAATTAATTGAAAATGTACAGTACATGAAAAATGCAAACTTGGCCATGATGTAAAAAACAACTCCCCGAATACACACGCAGCTAGCATACAACTAGCATTCAAATTGTTCCATGCCGGGTTAGACCATGTGAGGCTGAAAATATATGTGGTAATTAAATATATAAAATATGTATATTAGCGAGTCTCTGTCTATCACATGATACAACAGTTTGTGTTTCTTTTCAAAGCTGGGAACCCAACTCTGGGGTCCAGCTGGCTAGCCTGAGAGAGAGCAGAAGTAACATGGGGCAGGAATGACTGCAGTGTGTAACTGGACCAGATGCAGCAAGTTCAGAGACTGGCATGGCATGTTGGTTGATAAGTGAAGACACTCTCACAATAATGTCAACGATTTTGTATAGATGCACAATGGGTTATTTTTATTTATTTATGTATTATTTTGTATTAGCCTACTACAGTCTGCATACAATATTGTTTAAAAAGATGTCACCAAAACACAACAGCATTGATTATTGCAGCAATACTCACGCAAAGGGTACGTTTAAGGAACTACTGCATTCGGTTGTGGAAAGATCAGAGGCTTGATATTATCATGCATTGGAACTGTATGATTTATAACTGTAACATACTTCATTTGTTGTGTAATTCATGCTGAAAGCTAGGAGCCAGTTCTAATATCTGAAAAAATATATATTTTTCACTACTTTCAGAAAAGCCAGATTCTGAGAAAGCCAGCAGTGAGAAAGGGCAGTATATGACATCAGCCCCCTATTATGATACCATATTTGGCCAGTCAGTCTATGATGTAAGTCCTCTATGATCATTTCCTTATTTCCCTCTCCATTAATAGTTATAAAAGGTTAAATATTTAAAGTATCCACAGCTTTGGCAAAAGATAGCAGGGTAGTGTGCTTTTGGAACCGTTCACAATAAAGCCACTTGACCACAGTTCTTCATCACTTGCACCTGTAACTAATCTGACAAAGATATTTTCACCCGTAACTAACCTGACAAAGACATTTTCTCCACAACAATATGACCTGGGAAAGCTACGTGGACGACCTGATGGCTGATGGCATCTGCCAGGATGCGGCCATTGTTGGGTACGTGGACGCCAAATATGTGTGGGCATCGTATCCTGGCGGTAGATTTAGCAACATAACAAGTGAAGAAATTGACATCATAGTGGGTAATGATCGACAAGGCTTCTTCACCAGCGGGCTCACTTTGGGCAATATGAAATGCTCGGTCATCAGGGACAGCTTCCAAGTTGACACGGACTGGTCAATGGACATCAAGACAAAGAGTCAAGGAGGAGAGCCAACATACAACATAGCCGCAGGAAGAGCCAACAAGGTACTGGTTATAGTCATGGGGAAGGAAGGTATCCATGGAGGACTGCTCAACCAGAAAGTGTTTACCACTGCTGACTACCTGAGGAGATCTGGATATTAATGCTAAGGGAATATTATCAGACGAAAATCCAATCTGTGAATAAATTCAAACTAGGGTTTTTGCCAGATGCATGAAAGGTGCCTGGACTACATTTGCACCCACCACTACTGACGACCGTAAAGACTACTTTAGTGGAATTGGCTGCCTCCTAGCGGCCTTACTAGCGACTTAGCCATGATTGGCTGCATCCTAATCCAATGACAGTCTGAACGGTAGCGACGTAGTGTGGCATTGGTCCGACCTCCCCTTAGTCCGTCCATTACTAACACTATCCCAAACCCTAATCTCACAGGAAGCCACGGATGTTTACCCGCACCACGGGTGATTTGTAACCCACAGCACGGGTGATTTGTAATCTGCAGCACAGGTCGGACTAACGGGAGGTCTGATTTAAGGCCAGTCCCCAGTCTGATGGCATAAAAACCCATACTCTGAACGCCGCAACGCGGAGCGAGTGGGAACAGAAGCTAACAGAAGCTAACTGGAGCTAGAGGACAACCATAAGAAAACAGTTAGTGAACCAACAAAAGAACGTCGGAAACGAACGAAAATGCGTGCTACAAGAGCTTGCTGCACCTGGCAGTTGAATGTCATTCTTGTTTCATGATTCATTGCAAGCATGTTTTGCACCAGTTCTTGCCAAAAAGTCGTCCAAGCCCACCTTTCCAGCTCATTGCATAGCTATGTGTTTTTGTTTGTTTGACTGTTTGTTTTTTCTTTATTTTTTTTCCCCTGGTTGCATGTAAATTAAAAGGTAGTATGTATTTAAAAATGTTCAAATATAGTACTTTGCAAGTGCAAAGAGTGAGTGAGTAGTCGAGTAAACCAGGTTTACCAGCCTATACTCTTGTGACTGTGTTAAAAGCGGCAAAGCTGCGGTGTTCATTCCACCAAAGATGACAGCAATTACTTGGCACCCAGGGTCATCAATCACCTTTGCGGTCTGCATGGTTTGAGACAATGAATGCGTTGGCACAAGATAGGGGGAGAACTGGTAATTCAGTTCAGATTCACTCAGATAATGGCTGCTCAGATGAGAGCTCAAGAAGGAACAGTTAAGGGTTAAATGTCTTCTTCATGGACACCTTTCGCAGGTGGCCTCTCTACCCATGTCCGCCCATAAGACTGAAGGACAGGGTCTCATGGAAAAGAGTATAGTTTATACTAGTATGTTGTGTTGTGTAATCAACAACTTAAAAGAAATCTCAGTGTTCTAAAGTTATATTCATCCATGCTGTGACTCAACTTGCTACACAACTTCTCTGATGTTATTGTGGGCGGGCCGAGCATAGCTGAATGGCTGAGGGGCCGCCTGGGAAACGGAGTGTTGCAGGTTCGATTCCCGGACCTGGCTATCTAAAATGTAATTTCCACTGCAAATGTACTTTCCCCAGGTTTCCCACTTAAATCTAAATCTTCTATACCAAACTTCACCGTCGTAGAGCATGCTGAGCTGGCCCGGATTAATGCACAGGCTCACAGGGTCCACACCTGTTCTCCCGGTAGCACCCATCAACTATGCTCTCCATCCCTACAATACTACAATGCTAGTAACATATACAGGGTGTAGGGTGCATATAAAGACCGACAATAGTTTTTTTTCTTCTTTCTTTCCCCTCACAGTAGAAAAAGTGCTCCTCAGAGCGTATCAAATTGAGTGATGTTTGGACAAAATCCGTAGGAGTAATATCCTAATCCTAATAATTAAAAAATGTATAGTGCCACCTGGTGCGCTATAAAAGGTAGATGTGAAACATGCAGGGCAGATGTTTTTCCTTTGGCCTCTAGGGAATGTGTGTGCAAAGTTCCATGTGGATCTGTCCAGTTATTATTATAGATAAAAATGCGAATTAGCCTGTTATATCACCACCAGGATCACGTCGATGTGCACAGTTTCACATAGATTTGGGCCAACAGCGCAGGATATTTGCTGTCTAAAGACACATGGACGTACGTATAGGGGTGGGGACTTGTCCCTCGTCATTAATCAACCACTACTCCCAACCAACTAGTCCTTTATAACGCCCCTCTCCCTTCAGCCACACAATGTTATACTGTGGGGAACTGTGCTTGCAACTTGCAAGATTGTTTTATCATGTGTCAATGAATGACAAGAGCTGACATCATCAAGAGCAGGAACAATCTCTTTCCGCCATGCCCTCGTCATGACATCTATCTGGCTATATTAACCTCCCCTGGACATTCCATCAGAACAATGGCTCAGCCACCTCTTGTAATATTATTTAAAACTTTTTTAATTTAATTACAATTTATTTTTTTCTCTCTCCTTTTTTTGATATGCCAGAACTACACACCTGGAAGTCAAGTTCATAGAATACACCTCTTTTATACAATTATAATACAATACTAAATTATCATGAAGGTGTTCTTTTCTCTTTTTCCCCCTGATGCAGGCAAAACACTGTATGGAAATGAAAGTCTATGGGATCTGTTTATGAAGGTAATCTGTATTCTCTGGTAAACTGTTTCTGCATTTTGAAAAATCACACTCGTGTGAGCTGGGAGCCCACTGTGGCTTTCATTCATTGCAGATTCTTCTTATATATGTTACGAGACATGAATACATTATGTTATTGTATAAAACAAACCCGACACAAGATGTATAATATTGGCCACATGACATCTCACATTGTCATAAGTGCTCTAAACAAACATTAAAAGTCCATAGACTTGGCTGGAAAACAATTTTTGTTGAAAGTGCTCTAAACAAACATTGGACAACAACACACTCCATTTTTGGGCATAGCCGTATTGTGAACTATGGTTATGGTTGAGTGATGATGAGTGTGACATGAGTATGACGATGTGAGTATAAAAGATTATATAAAAGGAACAGCAAAATCTCTGAAAAGAACCTTTACAACCCACGAGTAGCTATCACAGTCCATAAGAGCACTTCAGCTTAAGTGCTCTGACTGACCTGAAGTCATTGCGGCCTCATATTGATCTAAACACATTCTCCATTACGACGGACGGAAGACGTCAACTCTGGATCCAGTAAGAATCATCATATCTAAGATGCTGGCTAATATTTCAAAAGTTATAAGAGCAGGTGCTCAGGGGAATGGCACTGCAGCGGTCGTGTCAGCACGTTCATGTGCTGCCTTTAACCCTAAGGCCACCTTTGACATAAAGAAATGTGATGTGCACAACATTGAAGAGGCCCCGCCTGTCCAGGCAGCCCTGACCCGCGAGGAGGGTCTGCAATACTACAAGACCATGCAGACCATTAGGCGCATGGAGCTGAAGTCTGACCAGCTCTATAAGCAAAAGGTAATCAGGGGCTTTTGTCACTTGTACGACGGCCAAGAAGCATGTGCAGTTGGTATCGAGGCAGGAATTAACCCAACAGACCACCTCATAACGGCATATCGTGCCCACGGCTACGCCTTCACCAGGGGTGGAACAGTCAGAGAAATCCTGGCCGAGCTCACTGGTCGGAGAGGAGGAATTGCCAAGGGCAAGGGAGGCTCTATGCATATGTACTGTAAGAACTTTTATGGGGGGAATGGTATTGTGGGAGCTCAGGTTCCTGTGGGAGCTGGTATAGCCCTTGCTTGCAAATATCAGGGAAACAACGAGATCTGTGTCAGCCTCTATGGTGATGGTGCAGCCAACCAGGGTCAGATCTTTGAGGCCTACAACATGGCGGCTCTTTGGAAGTTGCCTGTCATCTTCATCTGTGAGAACAACCAGTATGGCATGGGTACCTCTGCAGCGCGAGCTTCCGCCAGCACTGACTACTACAAGAGGGGTGGCTTCATTCCTGGCCTCCGGGTAGATGGAATGGATGTGCTCAGTGTCAGGGAAGCCACCAAATTTGCAGCCGATCACTGCCGATCGGGAAAGGGTCCCGTTGTCATGGAACTGAAGACCTACCGTTACCATGGACACAGTATGAGTGATCCCGGTGTCAGTTACCGTACTCGTGATGAGATCCGGGTGGTGCGCAGCAAGACTGACCCCATCTCCATGCTCAAGGACCGCATGCTGAGCAATAATATGACCAGCGTGGAGGAACTTAAGGGGATTGATGCAGAGGTGAAGGAAGAAATTGAAGATGCAGCGCTGTTTGCCACTACAGATCCAGAGCCCCCTCTGGAGGACTTGTGCAACCACATCTTCTGCAATGATCAGCCCTTAGAAGTGAGAGGCACAAATCCTTGGACCAAGCTGAAGTCTGTTAGCTAAAGCAGTGGTTTTCAACCCTTTTCATATCAAGGTCCATTATTTATTCAGCATTTAAGCCATGGACCACCATTTGATGACATTCAGCCTCTCAAACCCAAGACAGAATATTATGTTGTCGTTGGATACAATTTGTCCACAATTTGTCCACAATTCCATGCTGTATTGATATGGTACCATTAGGAGAGATAACGGGCAAAAGTTGTAGACTGTTGTAGACTTCTTGTAAATTATGTAATGCGCATGTTTAACAATAATTTAACACCTTGAGAGTGTAAAATGAAACCATTTTAAGCTCTTTTAATAGTTAAAGATCTATAAGGATCCATATGGCATCATTAAATTGATTAGACCACCTGGAACCCCCAGGACCACCGGTTGAAAACCACTGAGCTAAATAAAGTGTGTCCCGCTCATCGGTACATACCTTTTTATAGTGTTATGTATTCACCCAAATTATCACTTTCAGCTATGGCTCTAATCTACAGTATTCAAACACAGATCCGTTGTTGTATGATAGCATACTGTAACTGTAAGTATCTCTCACATTCCGGGTGAATTCACAGTCAACCACTGTCAACATGTTTAGTATTGAATTATACAGTAAGTTGTAACACAGGGGTCAAATTCAAAATTGTCGGTGCAGTATTAAAATATGATGTTTGTATTGTATTTGATTACACAACATAAGACTTGACACAATTTTGGAAGTCAATGAAGGTGATCACACACAAACTACATACTATACTTACTACTACTTACATACTGTTTGGTTAATTATGGGTGTGCGAGATTTGTACTCATAATGAGAAATTATATATTGGGTCAGATTGATTGGAGATTAAGCAGCTCCTCTAGGGTGAGAGAGCTCAGGTCCCCACATTCCATTCTACAAACATCGGGGGTTTTACGGCCCTTCTCCTGTTGTAGGACAGGCCATTATTGACTCCTCTTCACAGGGAAAGTCAACCCATTTAGAACATACAATAATGAAGTAACCTAATTCCTCTTCAATTGTTTAAATGTGTTCTAATAACCTATTATATATTGGGTTGGTAAAAAGCCTAAATGATAAATACCTGTAATAGTCTGACAGTTTAATCTAACCTAAAGTCAGATCTCCACACTGTCCTCTCACAGAGAGGGCAGAAGGGATGCATGGGTCAGTGGCATATGATTGGCTGAAAGTGTAGCATGAAGGTGGGACTTCAGTCAGGGCCCACTGTGACTATATGCTGTATGGCACAAAGTGAGTTAGATTCACCAATACCATCGAACGTGAACATGTCTAGGCAGAGACCAGCGGTAATGTATTTGCTATATATTATGTGCTATAAATAGATGTTTGTGCATTATTCATAATCGATGTAATATGATGTTTAGATTGTAACCAGTGTTCTCTCTGTGTTCTTGTCATCCCGATCATTGATCAATTAATCATCTGATTATGATAAGGTAGATTTAAAACCACATGATTACACTTAATTAATGTACCATTAATGTACCACTTAATTACTTAATAACTAAGTCTGAGAAACAACAATGACAAGCTAAACTGTACCATGATCTGGGAGATTAGAGTGTTCAAATGATAGTAAACCCTACCGACAGAGTTAGGATAGAACCACAGACCAATAGGACCTGTAATCCAGATTCCGGGGTTACTGTATTCATCTTGAGTTGGGGGGAAGTGTGAACAGAACGTGTGAATGTATGATTGTAAGTGTAATTAATATGAATTAATAAAAACCCTATAAAATGCACGTTTGAGTTCATCAAATATAGGCTATCATTGGGAGCATTTGGTTCAACTGTGCGTGTTAGTCCTTTAACTCTGCCTAGTGCAAGGGCTGGTCGGAGCCTCGGCCCAACATCGCCAAATAACCGAACAGTTTTAAATCGCTGCGAGCAGCGACTGGCTTAATTAGGCCACTAAAGGGCCTAATTAATACAGATTTAAAAGTTTTGTACCGTGCGCTGGGATCAGCGCACAGTTTTACATCACGGCCGGGCGGTTGGAAGCATAATATAGCCTAAACTGAGACCGTTTGGACATATTATGGTTTCAATCGCTACCGCGTTTAAAGAACTTTAAATTAGTGGTCACTAAAGTGACCACAATTTAAAGGCAGTTGTGCTGTGCATTGGGATCAGTGCACAGTAATTCGCCGCCGAGCGAAAGTTAATTCGCCGCCGAGCGAACTGTTAAAACCATAGAGCCACTAAAGTGCCTAGTTTGAACAGAAAGAAAGAGCCGTACGCTGGGATCAGCGTGCAGCTATACACGCGCCCGGGCATATTTAAGATATAATATAGTCTGAACCGAAACCGTTTGACATATTACAGTTTAAATTGCTACCGCGTTGTAAAGGGCTTTAAATAGCAGTCACTAAAGGGATCTGCAATTTAAAGTTGTTGTAATTCAGAATATAGTTCAACTGAGACGGTTTGAATTTATTCAGTTGCCGTGCTGTTAAATTAAACAGCGTAGATCGGTGTAAAGTCACTAAAGTGACCACAATTGTAACAAAAATAAATTACCGTGTGTTGGGACCAACACACAGAGTTGAATCGTGCCACACTGATAACCACAAGTGTGGTTATCATTGACTGGTGTGACGTTATTCAACTGAAATTCAAGCCGTGCGTTGATAGCAGAGCACGTGAATGCGATGCCGCAGTCATTAGTATCCACAGGATTAAATCAAACTATAAATGCTGCCGTGACGGCATGCCGTTTTGATTTGTGCTACTAACTACGCGGCACCGTTAAACTGTTTTCATGTGGGTATGGGTCCATGGGAAAAACAGCTGTTAAAACCGTAAGCCACAACTGCGGGTTTAACAATAGTTTGGGAGTCATTGTTCGATAAGGCAGAGTTCTAATCGACGGTCAGTTTAGGAAACTGATTATTAAAGACTATTTGTAACCAAACATAAAGTTTAATTGAGACCGGATAAGACACCGGTCGTTTAAACCAAGAGAGGTGCTTTTTATAGTAACCACAATAAAAGTGTTTTCCTTCTGGGTGCTTAGACCGCACCAAGAAGAACAGCAGTTAGTGCATGTGAGGGGGGGAAATTCCTCTTCCCACTGTCATGCAAATGTCCCAATGTGTCACTGAAGTGACAGGGGGACTGGTATAATCTACCAAAGTAGTAATTAATAGCGGTGATAAATGTTTAGAACAAAATAGGGTTTTAAACTCAGCATTAAAGGCGATGTAATAATCTTACCAGTCAATAATGTTTAACGCTGAAAGCATGCTTTGAAGTGCGCATAAAGGAAGGGCGTGACTATAATAACTGTTGCGTGACGCATCTAGCAAAACCTGTAATCCAGGTTTACGGAAGGCTATTAGAGTTTGACCGCCCACGGCCAATATAAATCTATATACTTATATTATATATAATCTATATAATATAAAAAGGTTATAGTATAAAAAGGTTTATTTGGTGAAGGTATTAACAGGGAAGTATGGGCTCTCTGAGTACAAGTAATGTCAGAGTCCGCTAATTAAAGCTGGGCAAAAAACTAACCATTTACTTGAGTGAATGAATGATTTGTGAAGTCGACTAAACCACTAACCCAGTCCAATTAGTTCCTGTACTGTTTGTTAAAGGGAGGGACAGAGGGGGTGGAAAAATGGCTTCTTTAAGTGAGCTACAGATACAGAGCTCACAGGCTCAAGCTATGTTTGATAGCACAACCTATAGGGTGGATCTTTGTATGGACAGGGGTTCATCCAGTGAGATAACTGAAAGTTTTGCTGAGCTGGACAGGGCGATGGACGATGTGATAGACGCGTCGTCAGATTACGAGATATTCCTTCAGGAACAAAACGAAGATAGACTCGCACACATAGAAAATGAATTACTGAATTTATATGTTAAACAGTACAACAGTGAAAGGTACCGTGTAATCAGGGCTGCTATCTGTCAGGAGAATGACAGGGTAGCCAGAGGTGTCGTCACAGCAGGGTGCCACCAGATAGGCCTCTGTGAGTGTCCTGCAGAGAGCAGGAACATAGGAGCCCCAGAGGAGAGGGGCATCCAGCCCGCAGACGCAGCACCAGACGTCACGAGATGTGACATCACGGACCCTTTCGCCAGCGCAGAGACGGGCGGAGCGGAGACGGTGCCAGCGGGGACCGGGACAGCCCCAGAGGGGCGAAGAGACAGGGCTACCAGTCAGCCGGGCTGGGAGCAGATAGAGCCTGTCACAACGGAGGCACAGCCTGGTGCTTCCTGCAGTATCCATGCAGGGAAGCCAGAGCCCTCTACCGTGGGCAACGAACCCACGACAGGACAAGCCCTCAGTCAGCACCGTAGCAGGCCAAGAGCGGCTACGGGCAGAGCTGAGGGAACCGACGAGAACCACACGACGTTTCCGCAGCCTTCGACAGAGGAGGAATGGCCGAACATCGAAGTGGGACCGACAGCAGCAGCAGAGCTGTCAACAAGAGCGGAACAGGTGAGCGGCCTTCCGGAGGAGCTGGAGGCTGCCTACGCCTCACCGTTCATCATCAGAGCCATGCCCGCAGACGTTGTGGGCAAGGCCGACGGGTCGTCGATCCTTCTCACCTCAGAAACGCCGAGCGTGATTTGTGGCATTACTGGTGCCAGTCTACGCGATCAACGGGCGGCGGGGGAAGGGCATGACGCACACACCAGGAACCCTGGGGTGACTTTCGTGAGGGGTCCCGTGAGGGGTCCAGGCGAGCCAGAGAAGCACCCTGGGGTGACTTTCGTGAAGGGTGGCAAACCGGGAATGGCAAAGTCCAGTCTGGTACAGAAAACCGCAGTGTCGACACATTTGTTGTGTCGAGTTTGTAAAGCGGCTGAGAAGAAGGCCAAAATGGCTCCTGTCCTTTTAGATCCTAGAAAAGGAAAAAGATGGGGGTGGGTGAACGCTTTCATGCCAGCGAGATCAGAACTGGGTCAGAAAGAGTAGCATGTGAAATGCTTCTCTACCCATTTGTTTTTTTCCTACAGCAGGGAACAATTGGGGCTACGGTGACAACAAGAAGTCACAAACAGCACACACACACACACACACGCACGCGCACGCACACACACACTCACACACGAGATGTGTGTCTGATCTGTGCATAATAAATGTGATGATGTATGTGGGTTCATTATATCTGTACTAGACAACAAGTTAGCAGATAGGTGGATTTAATTTGTGCCAATTAAGTCCTTAGGGACAAAGGTAAAAAAGAATGCTGGTAAAATGATTAAGTTTCCTTCGATTGGGAGGGGGGAACACTGTCTCTCAAAGTGCAAGTGGGTTTTGTGCGTGAGCGCGTGTGCGCGCACGCACGCACAAATTAACACACACACAAGCACAAAGACTGCATGTGTGAAAGACACATAATGTGGTTAAGATGTTGCAAGGGTTTGCAATTTTCAATTGGGTTGCTTTTGGTAAAAGTCAAAGTAAAAAATCCAAAAAGTCAAATGATACCAAGTTGTTGAGATGCAAAATCGGTTATTTTGTTAAAATCACAATTTGAAGTTCCTAGCAAGGTGACAAAATACTAAGACAAGTTTGTAATCATGTTTGGTTAGGAAATAACCAGGGGTAATAAACTGCATTGTTTAAACATGTGTTTACCAACTGGGCCCCATTCTGCAACCAAAAGAGTCGTTTCAGGTGGGGGGCACAGGAGGTCATGTTTTCTTAAAGATAAGGAACCAGTCTTGTGTGGAAAATAAACCGTCCTTCTTCCTCAAACCAAGGGGGTTGTTTAGATAAGTCTGAAGCTTTGTCCGGGCAAACAGCCATAAGATTAAACGGACAGAGGTGACCAAAAGTTCATGTCAGTTAGGTAACCCCTAACTGACATGACAGAAACAGCAACTCTCCTACAAAAGTGGAGATGCACTGTCTCACATTATTACAAGTATACATAAGTTTGATTAGCTGTAACTGAATTTAATACTTAAGGGTGCGTTGGGATAATTACAAAAAATGTCCACGATATCGACGCATGTAAACCTTTTATTATTTTCATTGTTTTATTGATTTATGCAGTTAATGGGTTGTGTTTTATTTTATTGTGTTTTTCAAAGTTGTATAATGTTATAACTTCAGTATGTGGATCCAGTATTATTTAACAGGTTCCGAAATTACTAAAAATGGCATGCGCCCAAATATCAAAAAATAATATTTCCGAAAAAAATTAATATCAAAAATAATCTTTCAGTTTATGAAAAATGAATATCCAGATCAATTTTCATCACTGACGTAAGGAGTGTTTGGTTAATTATGGGTGTGCGAGATTTGTACTCATAATGAGAAATTATATATTGGGTCAGATTGATTGGAGATTAAGCAGCTCCTCTAGGGTGAGAGAGCTCAGGTCCCCACATTCCATTCTACAAACATCGGGGGTTTTACGGCCCTTCTCCTGTTGTAGGACAGGCCATTATTGACTCCTCTTCACAGGGAAAGTCAACCCATTTAGAACATACAATAATGAAGTAACCTAATTCCTCTTCAATTGTTTAAATGTGTTCTAATAACCTATTATATATTGGGTTGGTAAAAAGCCTAAATGATAAATACCTGTAATAGTCTGACAGTTTAATCTAACCTAAAGTCAGATCTCCACACTGTCCTCTCACAGAGAGGGCAGAAGGGATGCATGGGTCAGTGGCATATGATTGGCTGAAAGTGTAGCATGAAGGTGGGACTTCAGTCAGGGCCCACTGTGACTATATGCTGTATGGCACAAAGTGAGTTAGATTCACCAATACCATCGAACGTGAACATGTCTAGGCAGAGACCAGCGGTAATGTATTTGCTATATATTATGTGCTATAAATAGATGTTTGTGCATTATTCATAATCGATGTAATATGATGTTTAGATTGTAACCAGTGTTCTCTCTGTGTTCTTGTCATCCCGATCATTGATCAATTAATCATCTGATTATGATAAGGTAGATTTAAAACCACATGATTACACTTAATTAATGTACCATTAATGTACCACTTAATTACTTAATAACTAAGTCTGAGAAACAACAATGACAAGCTAAACTGTACCATGATCTGGGAGATTAGAGTGTTCAAATGATAGTAAACCCTACCGACAGAGTTAGGATAGAACCACAGACCAATAGGACCTGTAATCCAGATTCCGGGGTTACTGTATTCATCTTGAGTTGGGGGGAAGTGTGAACAGAACGTGTGAATGTATGATTGTAAGTGTAATTAATATGAATTAATAAAAACCCTATAAAATGCACGTTTGAGTTCATCAAATATAGGCTATCATTGGGAGCATTTGGTTCAACTGTGCGTGTTAGTCCTTTAACTCTGCCTAGTGCAAGGGCTGGTCGGAGCCTCGGCCCAACATCGCCAAATAACCGAACACATACTACATACTAACCACACACTGTTTGATGTTTAGCATAGATTATATCCTTGGCAATGAGAACCTTCCTATACCTTTGTCTATGCCATCGTTGGTCCACAGCCACCTCCACACAAGATGGCACATAGCAGCAGGGATCGATGCTTCTGGGAATGCTTGGTGCAGCACTCGTCTCTCTCTGCCTTGCTATCATCTGTGAGAAAAAAAAAGACTGGGTCCTGCTCTGCCTGCCCTCTTCCAGCAAAATACATTTCTTTCTAGAAATCTTTCTACAGTTGTAGACCCTTAAAATGGCCTCATCTTCACTTTTAGTGACAACTTTGAGTGTGCATCTGCACATGCAGTTGTATGACTTTGTAAAGCAGTATAAATTAATGCCTCACAGTTCTCTCGGTCCATGTTGCCAGAAGAGTCCATGAAAACTATAAAGTTCACCTGGTGTTTCACCTAAAGGGATGTTTTTCACCCCTTCTTCAGATGTACTCTAGACAGGGTTGAATAATGATCAGGGATGTGTATCTGGGACAGCTGGTGCTCATCACATTCATCACAGCAGCGCCTTCAAAATGATATGCCTTGAAAAGGTAGAGACTTTGCTTTCTTTCTAATATCAGGCAAAATGAACCTTTCCTCACTGTATTTCAATGTTAATTTTTGTCCAATAGATAGAAACCTTTCAAATCATCAATGTTAAATGATCAAAGTATCAATCAATACCATTTGAATTTATCGTTCAATACGTAGTTTCTCTCAGAAACCTACATACAACTTTGCATATATTGGACACACAAATGGAGCACATACTTGTGAGGCTCCTTAGGGTTAGATACATAATAAACTGGTAAGGCATAATGGATGTGGCATCACGATTCTAATAGAATTAAGCCTCTCTCTGAGTAACATGTGTTCAAGAGACCTCTTGAAAACATAGACGCACGCACGCATGCACACACACACACACGCAAAACAAAAAGTTCCCAATAGTTTACTCCGTCTCAATCATCATCTGTTGTGCATAACAGATTTTGTTCAAACACAGCAGAACCAACGTCATTTAAGTTCTGCCATTTTGTATATTGTCTTAGCATGCTTTTATTCCCTTCAGATCAGACTATAGATTTGGATCAAGATCGAACCATGCCGGCATAGATTCTATCCTTGGCAATGAGAGCCTTCCTATAGCCTTAATAGACTCACTCTATGCCATGTTGCTTCATGGTCCACAGCCAACTCCACACAGCTTGGATAACATGAAAGGCACATAGCAGCATGAAGTAAAAATGACTGTGATAGCTGGTTTCTGCCCAACATAATTCTGTGTGCATTATTAAAGCCAGCTATATTTCGCATGGACTGTGTGTGCGTGTGTGAATTGCCCCTGCCCACAGGAAGTACCTCTCCATTAATAGCTATAGCGTTTTTCAGAGCTAACTGCCGAAATGGCTTGAAGCGCGTGCCCAAATATGGAATCATACTTATATGTCACAGACTGGTCACATGAAGTCTGATATTCACGTTTTTGTTTTCTCTGCGTTTCACAGCGTTAAGGCTGTGTATTGAATACATGTATACAGAATGGATGAAAGGGACCTATGTTTTCCGGGAGTATTATGGAGGAGGTCGTTCGTATATCGTCGGCACGGCTTTGTGGACGGTGAAGCCGCAAGCAGGAACCTGATAAGTGGGAGAGAGGGAGAGAGGAACGGGGGAAAGATCTATATTGTGATAGTACTCACTCTATAGTGTTTGTTCAGTAACGGAAGTTGCATGTGACATGTCTCTCCATGCTTTTAATTAATCGAGAAAATGCATTTTTAGGGCAATTGTATCTAATCAGCATAGAGAGGCAAAATAAACATCCATGACTTTTAACATTTCTTCATGGTTCTTTGCATGTTTATGGCTGAACAATCCTTTGCCCATTCTTGAGCTATAGTTCCATCCAGCAATATTAGCAGAATGTACAATGAAGTTTAGGTCTGCAGTTCACGCAGAACATTGAACTTGGACAGGAAAAGCTGCCAAACTACATACAAACCAAAAGTTATGAAGAGTAACACACACATGATTGTGTTTGCCTGAATAACCAGCACTGTGAGCACAATACTTTTCCACATCTTAGCTGAGACATGAAATGAAAAAATAGCATATTAAGGATATACAATATTATGTATTTAGTCTATTTACAATTACCAATCTGTCTCAACATAAAATGTGGACCACTGTGCTTTTTCAGGAGCCTGTTAATTTTACTGCATATTTTTTAACTAGGGCAAAGCTAAGCTTGCTATTCACTGGCACAAGGTCTGGCAAGCAATGTCTTTTTCAGGATGTTGGGTCAGAACACTAGTATTGATGCTGGACTGAGGAGCCGAATCCAGATGCAGCTTTTCCATGCTATGTCATCCTGTGGACTATTTGGGGCTTATTGGGGTTTGTGTTCATAAGTCTTCTTGCCATGATGTACAGTACTATATATTTGGATCGGGGATATAAATGTCCATATTTGGCATGACGCAGGTGTCCATATTAATTTGGAGGACACAGATGTCCGTATTTGGATAAATGCCAACATTTAGGCAATGCAGTGGAGGGCATCAACACCAATCAAGTTTTGTTTTGCTTTCAGCAGTGCCAGATGAAGAGTTAATACAGAGACACATATATAGCCTATGTTTTAACAGACATCTGCCTCACTTCTAAAGATTTATGGCACCTCCAAGGAAAAGGGCTCTGCCTAAACCACTCCCAGAAGGCTTTCTAGTCACTGACACAGAAAAGAAGAGATGGAGGCTGGGAAAGGTAATTGGCCAAGGAGGCTTTGGGTTGATCTATCTGGCCTCACAGGATGTGGACACACCTGTGGCAGCTGACAGTGATTTTGTCATAAAAGTTGAGTACCACGAGAATGGGCCCCTATTCTCAGAGCTCAAGTTCTACCAGAGGGCAGCCAAGCAAGAGAGTATACAGAAATGGACAAGAAGCAGGAAGCTAGACTTTCTGGGGATCCCAGCCTACTGGGGATCAGGGCTGGCCGATCACAATGGAACCAAGTACCGCTTCATGGTAATGGACCGCCTGGGCAGCGACCTGCAGAAGGCCAGCCAACAACACACTGGAGGTCGGCTGAAGAAGGCGACAGTGCTACAACTTGGCCGAGGACTGGTGGACGTGCTGGAGTACATCCATGACAATGAGTATGTCCATGCCGACATCAAAGCTGCCAATCTGATGCTGGGTCACAGAGACCCTGACAAGGTGTACCTATTAGACTATGGCCTGTCCTACAGGTACTGTCCTGACGGAGTGCATAAAGAGTACAAGGAGAACCCAAAGAAGGGCCATAATGGAACCATCGAATACACCAGCCTGGACGCACACAATGGAGTCGCTCCATCCAGGCGTGGGGACCTCCAGATTCTAGGCTTCTGTCTTCTTCACTGGCTGTGTGGAACTCTTCCCTGGGGTGCAGTTCTTAAGAACCCAACACAGGTCCAGGAGGCCAAGGCCATGCTGATGGATAACCTGCCAGGCTCAGTCCAGCAGCTGTCTCAGAGTCGAACCAGTACGGATGAGTTGGCCAATTTCCTACTGTATGTTAGATCTCTGGGGTACCAGGAACGCCCTGACTACCACAGACTTAGGGACTTGCTGGCCAGCGGTGCCCAGCCAAGGATTGACCTGTCTAGGCCAAACAAAGGGCAGACACAGAGATCCACCTCTGATGAGGTTCTGGAGCCTCCAGTCAGGGGCAAAATGGCAGGACGAGAACAATTGTCTTCCAAACCCAAGGCTGTTGATATGGAGATGGATGGTGAACATGGTGTGCATTGGAGTCCAACCATCACCAGGCCTCCGTCAAAACAGAAGGCTGATAAAACCACAGCCCCTGTCAGGAGATCAGCCAGATCAAAGCCAATGCCTGTACAGGTTGAAGATTATTTTGAAGATTTTGAGGAAGGGGAGGTAAGACCCAACCCTACTGATGCACTAGTCGGCCCCAGACCCCAAAGTAAACAAATATTTAGTAAATTATGCTTTATCATTTCAATATTGTTTTTATTAGGCAAGGTACTAAGTTTTCTCATTTTAAATATATAACTGCTTTACTCATGCATTATCTTTAAAGCGCAAATAACATGCATTTTAAAACTGCTTTTAATATTTAATATCATATTGTCTATGTCCCTCAAAGTTATTTCCAATGGTTTGAGCTTCAATCACCACTCTGATATAACCAGTCCTTGTCATTTCTTTCTGGACTTTGAAACCAGTTTTAGCTGCAGTACCACAATGTCCTGAGGTGGTGGGGGTGCTGATATGCAGATTATTTAATATTTGAGTCATTATAATATCTGATGCTAGATAAACACAGGCTTGTTTCCATTCCATGCCAGCTTGGAAAATCAACAATGGTGGACATGGCGCGCGTGTGTGTGTGCGTATGCACGCGCGTGCCTGCGTGTTCCAAAGGCTAATCTTGTAAACAAAGTAAGGCCCTACTCTGTTTGATGAGTGTGTGATGGTATTCAGATGATACTATACTATACTTTGAGTACTGTACCTGCTGGTATTCAAGCGGTATTACTCTGATGTGCGCTGGCATTCAGATGGTACTACTCTAGTTGATGTGATGTGTGCACATGGTATTCAGACGGCATCAGAACACCAGCACGGTGTGCTGGTGTTCTGATGGTCAAAGGTACAATGATGAAGACTGAAGACTGCATGAAACGATGAATGAAAACAAAACAGAAATGATGATGAGCTGGTCATCGGGTAACTTTAAGCCGAGGTGAGGAGGCTTCAGGGATCCGCCGTGACTCCATTAAAATATGGTTTCTATGAGTGCTTGGAGCCAGTTTGATTGTCATATCGAACTCCTCATTTGGGCAGGACTGACATCATAGTGACATTATAGTGATGCGAGCATAAACACAACTGTGCTTAACACCGGACCACCACAGCTAAGCAAACCTCGCAATACACGATTGTAATGTCTGGCCGTGTTCTGGTAGGAGTTAAACGTGTCGTTGACTATGCCGTCAAGATTCGCACGAAGGCAGACAACAGTGGTGTGGTCACCGATGGCGTGAAGCACTCGATGAACCCCTTCTGTGAGATCGCTGTGGAGGAAGCGGTCAGGCTCAAGGAGAAGAAGCTGATTAAGGAGGTGGTAGTAGTCAGTTGCGGGCCGGAACAAGTACTGGAGACCATCCGTACTGCCCTTGCCATGGGGGCGGATCGTGGCATCCACGTGGACATATCGGCCGAAGAATACAATACAATCGGACCCCTGCAGGTCTCCAAGATCCTGGCGGCTCTGGCCAAGAAGGAGGAGGCTCAACTCGTAATCCTTGGCAAACAGGCCATTGATGACGACTGTAACCAGACAGGTCAGATGACAGCTGCCTTGCTGGACTGGCCTCAAGGCACCTTTGCAGCCGAAGTGGTGTTGGAGGGAGAAAGAGTGAAAGTGGTGAGAGAAGTCGACGGTGGACAAGAGACCATTATGATAAATATACCTGCAGTGGTGACTGCAGACCTTCGACTCAATACACCCAGATACGCCACTCTGCCCAACATCATGAAAGCCAAAAAGAAGAAGATAGCTAACGTGAAGCCGGCAGACTTGGGCGTTGACATGATCTCACGGTTGGAGGTGTTGAAAGTGGATGAGCCTCCCCAGAGGAAGGCCGGCTTGAAGGTGGAGACGGTAGCGGATCTGGTGGGAAAGCTCAAGGAGGCAGGGAGGATATAAGGGATCATACCTGCTATGTTTCACAACGCCGTTGCGGACCGATATTAGCACATCTTTAAGCTGACATGACGTGAGCTTGTACAGTAGATCGGCTACTTTCAACGTGCAACACTGTTGTATGACAAAGTATAATAGGGCTTCGGGTTGTTCACAGCAGAAGCCTATATTAATCCACGCAATCCCTCTGATTTCTTATGGTAGTTCAGACAAGACGTTTACTGGGGTGGGGTCTTCCAGGAGTTGTAGTAGAGTGACCAGTAGCAAGGTTCCCATTTCGATCTCGGGCTCCCCCAGAGTTAGTGTCGAAATGTCCTTAAGCAGACTCTGAACCCCGGCCTAATTGCTCCCGATGTGCAGGTTGGTGCCTTGCATGGTTTCCTCCGCCATCGGTGTATGAATGTGTGTGCACAATCTATGTAAAGTGCTTTGGATAAAGGCGTTTGGATAAATGCACCATTTACCATTTAGCAATGTTTCAAAATAGTGAAATAAATCACACTTGTGTGAAATGAGGGGCGCTCTTATCATCATACATCACATTTTATGCTCAGCCAAGCAGCTAAGCACAAAGCTGTGCATACTGTAGGAGGGGCTAGCGCCGCTCAAAAAATAAGAAAATGCCTAAAAAGTTTAGGCATAAGGTGAGGGTTAAGGTGGCGTGCATATGATATTTATGGACATGGAAACATAAGCTAAACTCTATCTTTCCCGATACTACTTTCCCCATGTTATTCTGTAATTGTCTCCACCAGGCCGAATGGTGGGCCCTATTGTAAACAAGTGTAATGTGTCGTCCACTCACAGTTAACAGTTTTTGTATTGAGTTGTACTTGAACTGTACTGTAATTCTGCAAACTGTTAATACATCAATCAATCAATCAATCAATCAAAAAGTCCTTGTCTACTTATCCTCAAGTTTGAAGTTTTGAGGAAAAGGGTGTGTGTCAATTATTGGCATCAAATCCCTGTTCTCAGTCATTCAATTCGTTTGAAAGATCAAATCACATGAGAACACAATCTGTGTGTGTGTGTGTGTGTGTGTGTGTGTATGTGTGTGTGTGTGTGTGTGTGTGTGTGTGTGTGTGTGTGTGTGTGTGTGTGTGTGTGTGTGTTTGCTCGTGTGTGTGTGTGCGTGCGTGCGTGCGTGGTGTATGCATTAGCTGACACGCGTTCTGTCACTCTTCCAACTCCCAGAACACAGAGATCAGAGGGATACGCGTCATTGTGTTTCCGATCTTGGAATGCATTTCCCAGGTGCCATTGTTCCATGGTAACAGTGAAGGGTTGCAGAAAATAGAGCACTGCCAGCAGCAAAAGAACTGTGAGTGTGTGTGTGTGTGTGTGTGTGTGTGTGTGTGTGTGTGTGTGTGTGTGTGTGTGTGTGTGTGTGTGTGTGTGTGTGTGTGTGCGTGCGTGTGTACGTGTGTACGTGTGTGTGTGTGTACGTGCGTGTCCGTGCGTGCTTGCGTGTCTGTGTAAATATAGCCTGTGAGAATTCATGGCTGTCAGAGAAAGACAAAAGGGACAGATGAAGAAAAAAGATGGAAGCAAAAAAATGTCAATAGAAGAGGGAAAGAGAGGATATTGGGGAGGAGACACGAAACATCTCAAAGGCAACAAGTTAAATGATGCATGGAGAAATGATTGCACGATTGGCAACAATGGCAGTAAAAAGTCAGGTCTGTCACTGTGAGAGAGCATGAATGACAAAATGAAAATAGATAGAAGACCTGGATAGACAGAAGGAGAGAGAGACAGACAGACAGACAGACAGACAGACAGACAGACAGACAGACAGACAGACAGACAGACAGACAGACAGACAGACAGACAGACAGACAGACAGACAGACAGACAGACAGACAGACAGAGCATGGACAGAAGAACGATAGAGTTAAAACAACTGTCAGATCCCACTAGAGAGATAAAGGTGTCTGCGTTTGCCTGCTTATTTAGTTGTCACTGACATGTTAGCATCGGTGACTGAGACAGAGATCTTGAGAGAGAAAGAGACACTTGCCAGGGCTGAGGCAAGACTGCGAAAATTGAAAAACTGCCCCGTCTCTAGGGCAACAGGTTGAATAAGGCAGAGAGAATGATAGTGTTAGAGAGACACTGTGTATGCGTGATGCCCTCGCCACCTCTAACAATTTCGATCTCTCAGTCCTGTCATCCTGTCTACACACAAATACATAAACACGTGCATAAACACACAGTGATTTATCTAGCGTCTGACATTTCGATATGGCTGTTCTAAAGGTCTGCCTGTCCCTTTGTAAATACCAGCCGGTGAGCCCTGGTCAAACAACATTTAGCTGTACACTACACACATGCACACACAAATGCACAAGTAGAGGAAAACAAGTGACTTCGATCTTCAGCACTGAATATAATTAATATTAATAATTACTTGCGCAAGCAGAGCGTGCAAGTACTGTGGTCGGCTGGACCAAAAGTGGTATGTATTGTATGTATGATGGTCATGGTCGTCATATTCTATATAACTTATAATTGGCTGTTGATGGTGACGTAATTACGATTTCAGATTACATACATGTATATACATACATTACCTTTTACCCACCCGACATTGAAACATATCTTAATTACGTCACCATCAACAATTATAAGTTATAGAATATGACGACAATGAGTCAATCCTTATGGGAGGCGCGCGCATTGATCCTCACGATGGGAAGAACGTAGGTGCTGGCTAG
This sequence comes from Electrona antarctica, assembly GCF_951216825.1. NCBI lineage: Eukaryota > Metazoa > Chordata > Actinopteri > Myctophiformes > Myctophidae > Electrona > Electrona antarctica. The sequence goes on from NC_136792.1 coordinate 26,095,844, forward strand.
CAGCCTGGGCAGCACGGAAGGTTAGTGTCTGTTGAGCTTCGGCTGCTTGGTATTGATAAAACCCTCACAACCCGCCATCTGACGGGTATGGCGACCTCCGGGGTTAAATCTTAACCCGTCATCTGACGGGTTGAGAGGAGTTTTGGCATCCATCGTCTTAAAGTATAGGTTTCAGATTAGACATGTATACTGTGGCGACTGGTACACATAACCCAGGAGACAGGATAGAATGCAAAATTATAATGCTTTATTCACAGCTTTCTTTGGGACAAATAATAATATTTCTTCTCTTCCTTTTCAGGTGTCGTCATACAGTTCATGTCTTTTTCCTTCCAGCAGGTGGAGCAGTTGAGTCGTCTTCGTCTTTGGACCTCGTCGCGGGACTTCAACAGTAGGTATATTTACTCAGGTAGGTGTTTTTTTAGCTGTAGAGATATCGACAGGTGAGTAAAGGTCTACGATAAGGTTTCTCTCTCTCCCCTCTCGGGAGTCGGTAAGTGTAAGAGTCAGCTGGTGAATAAACAGTTTCTCTCGTTCTATAGGAAGCGGCAATATGAACGTAAGTATTTCTACTCAGCCTGGAGGTTCCAATCCCTAGCCGGTTGGCTGTGTACTAGGTTGCCCTCCTTTTCCATGTCCTTAATCATTTGTTCCTTTTCCAGGTTTATACACTCGTGGAAACGAGCCACTCAGTGAATGCCCGGTGATTGCCTGGAGGGTAAGAGGAGACATGGTGAGTATTTATATTTCACTTAGTGTTACATAGAATGAGTGCATGTGTTTGGTCCGATTAGTCATTGGTCCGATACACGACAACCCACCTCAAACCCTAACCTAACCATAACCGCAAGCACGGGAGCAGGCGCTAGTCCGAGGTGCGGACACATGTCGAACCAATGCCCCGTCGGACCATAGTATGCCTCCCACATAGAATGTGACGTGAAATACAGTGGTGTCGATATACCGCCCAGCAGCCCGGTATGCGCGCATTCCTCACCTCCCGGAGAATGGATCCCTACTGAGGCAGAGAGAGGTGATTTTATACTGGGGTGGATCCCTTCTAGCAGGTGAAGACAGGTGCTGCGCATTCCAGCTGATCAAGTAGGTAACGAGGTATGTACTTTCCTCCTTCCAACATATCTTAATTACGTCACCATCAACAGCCAATTATAAGTTATAGAATATGACCACCATGACCATCATACATACATACTACTGTACTTTCGGTCCAGCTGACCACAGTATACTACTTTCAAGTTACATACATGTATACAAGTTATGTATACAAGTATACACTTATAATTGGCTGTTGATGGTGACATAATTAAGATAGGTTTCAGATTACATACATGTATACATGCATTACCTTTTACCAAAAGGGATACGTGGAAGGAACTCGCTCTGTCTGTCTGTCTGTCTGTCTGTCTGTCTGTCTGTCTGTCTGTCTGTCTGTCTGTCTGTCTGTCTGTCTGTCTGTCTGTCTGTCTGTCTGTCTGTCGGTCTGTCTAGTGTAGATTCCATATATGGGTACAGCTGACGTGGAACTCTGTGATGACAAGAGCAAAATGAACATTTTCAGGTCAAGAATATCTTCTGGAACCTCCCACAAGCGTTCAGTGTTCTGCATCCTCTAAGAGTTCAACAGTATAACCACATGGGAATAATTAAGATCAATACTCTGCTGTTAGTCAACTTGAAGCTATCTCTGAATCACCCGTGGGCAGACATTGTCGTTAAAGTTCTGATTGTACACCACTGCAGCAGGTCCTGATTCTAGTAGAATAACCAATCTTGAAAGAATGTCCTCCTGCACAGTGAGACCCACGATGTGCGTCTCGCAAGGCCTGTCCACGTTGTCACAGAACACCAACGCAAAAGTGGCGGTGCTCGGCGCGTCAGGCGGAATCGGCCAGCCGCTGTCCCTGTTGCTGAAGAGCAGTCCCCTGGTGAGTCACCTCGCCCTCTATGATATAGCCCACACCCCCGGGGTGGCAGCCGACCTCAGCCACATTGAGACCAGGTCACGGGCCACATGGGGCCTGACCAGCTCGGCACTGCCCTTCAAGGCTGTGACGTGGTGGTCATCCCTGCCGGGGTCCCGAGAAAGCCAGACATGACTCGCGATGATCTGTTCAGCACCAACGCCTCCATTGTGGCCACCCTAGCTGATGCTTGTGCCCGCCACTGCCCCGAAGCCATGATCTGTGTTATCTCTAACCCTGTCAACTCCACAGTCCCCATTGCATCTGAGATGATGAAGAAGCATGGGGTCTACAATCCCAACCGAGTGTTTGGTGTGACGACCCTTGACATTGTCAGGGCAAATGCTTTTGTTGCAGAGCTCAAGGGCCTCGACCCAGCACGCGTCAATGTACCAGTTATCGGTGGCCATGCGGGAAAAACCATCATTCCCCTTATCTCACAGTGCACACCTAAAGTAGAACTTTCTGCTGACCAGCTGGAGGCCCTGACTGTAAGGATCCAGGAGGCTGGTACCGACGTGGTGAAGGCCAAAGCTGGAGCCGGCTCTGCCACCCTCTCCATGGCTTATGCAGGGGCCCGCTTTACCTTCTCCGTGTTGGAAGCCATTAACGGAAAAGAGGGCGTGGTGGAGTGTGCGTTCGTCAGGTCAGAAGAGACGGAGTGTAAGTACTTCTCAACGCCACTCCTCCTCGGGAAGAATGGCATTGAAAAGAATCTCGGGCTAAGGAAGCTGTCCGCCTTTGAGGAGAAGTTGTTGGCCGACGCCATTGGCGAACTTAAGGGCTCTATCAAGAAGGGCGAGGATTTTGCGGCCAACATGCAGTAGGATGGACCATGTACAGTACCTACAGTTTTCACCTACCTATTTACTGCAAGGAACGTTAGAACGACAGAGACAGAGCATTCCGTCCCCATAATCATAGTAACTCACACTCACGTTCTCATATACAGTATGTATGCACCACACAGCGCATGCGGAGAGATGCTGTGTAGCTCCCAGAAGAGCCACTGACTGAGATAACTCATAAAATCGTGAAGTTGGCATCAGTGTGTGTGTGTGCGTGCGTGCGTGCGTGCGTGCGTGCGTGCGTGCGTGCGTGCGTGGCATTAGAAGAGCTGAATAGAAACTGATCAAACAGTTAATATTTGTGGCCTCAAGAGAACTAATTCAATCAATTCAGGATACAAATACATATTTTGTATGTTGAGATTTTCTTTATGCAATGATGCAATAGTCAATAATTCATAGATTGATTGCCAAATATTAAATATGAAATACGTAATTCAAAGACAGGTATTTAAAATACTGCCCATCTCTGCTTACATGCACGTTCATTCAATTTCGGTAATTCAGAATCAGAATCAGAATCAATCTTTATTGTCACATCACATTACAAGTAAGGTGGGTGAAAAACGTGGTTGTGCAGGCTCATATTGCAGTTAAACGGTAGAGAAGAACATAAAGTGCATAACATAACAAAGTGAGTGCAAAATAAATAAAAGTTCATCATGGGTGCATGTGTACGACTAGGCTATAACTAAAAGAGTCCCTATTTGAGCATGAATCAGTTCAGACTGTGCGACTGTGCGAATTGTGTGTGTGTGTGTGTGTGTGTGTGTGTGTGTGTGTGTGTGTGTGTGTGTGTGTGTGTGTGTGTGTGTGTGTGTGTGTGTGTGTGTGTGTGTGCGTGTGCGCATGCGTGCGTGTGCGCATGCTGCGTGCGTGCATGTGCGCATGCTTTGTGCGTGCGTGCGTGCGTGCGTTTGGAATAGGTCCTAGCCAGATGGACATCTCTGAATGAGCTCATAACATCAGCAGACCCTGCCAGGCACCCCCAAGGAAGAGAGAGAGAGAGAGAGAGAGAGAGAGAGAGATTGAGAGAGATTGAGAGGGGGGAGATATGAATCAGGGCAAGGTAGCGGGACAGCATGAGGCTCTCCACTCCAATTTTGAACTGTCTACCAGAATTAATGATCTGTCTCACATATCTTATCCAAGCAGCCACAGAGAGCAACGTGGACTGTGCAATGACCAAACACACTTGGATTCAGTGCAGATGAGCTAATAGTTTTGTCAACAAGCTATGGAAGCTCATTTTCACCACTGAATTCATAAAAAAGGCCTTACTTTTAAAGAAAAATTGTTTTATCTTCTCAAAGATATTTTTCTCCCACAATTTTGAGATTCTCAGAATGCTGTTTTATTTTGAGATTCTCAGAATGCTGTTTTATAAGTCCCCATTGCAAGTTGTGCAAGCTATAGTGCAAGCCAGTTGAATTTTTGTTTTACTCAGTAGCAGAAGTGGGCTTCCTTATCAAGTGTTTCCATATCTCCATGGAATTTACATTTATATTGTATTTGTGAGGGACCACAAATGTACAGCCGCTGTTTTTATCCACTTATTTTTTATCATAATTTTTATCCCACGATTTGGCAACCCATTTTTTCACCCAGTGTCAATTATCTAATCTAATCCGGGGCGCTACACTTCCTCTGCCAACCTGGTTGGGCAGCGGACTGACCTCATGCTTCCTTATATGCATGAGGAGTCCAAGCTGCTTCTTTTCACCTGACAGGGGGGAGTTTCCCCAGCTGGATGTAACGCGTGAAAGGAACATGTTATTCCGACCAGTTCCTTTCCCCTCCATCAGGCGCCCTGGCTTGCCAGGGGGGGGTATAGTTTAGAGACCAGGATTACTGCATGTGCTTTGTGGTGTTGGGTGAAATCAACCCTCAACGTCTTCTGACAGACATATGGAAGGGGGTGGGGGAGGGAAGCATGGGGGAGGGAAGCCTCGACCCACAGGGGCGAGGCTTGGATTGGGAGTGAGGCTGCAGTTCTGATTGTAATGGGAAGTGCATTCCATAGTTTTGGAGCCAGAACGGAGAAGAGTTTGGGATGTGTGGAGCGTTGTCCCGCGCTTCTAGCGAAGGTACTTCCAGCTTCCCTGCGTTGGCTGATCTGAGTGTGCAGGAGGGTTTGTAGGGTTCGATCAGACTTGCAAGATATGGGGGAGCCATACGTTTGGTTGCTTTGAATGCCAGCATCAGAGTTTTGTATTCTGTGCGAGCAGCGACTGGGAGCCAATGGAGGAAGCGGAAAAGGGGGGAGACAAATGGATTTATTTCTTTGTTTGTTTTTGTCCATTACCCAATGGACAGGTTTTAATCGTATAGCAGAGACAAGTGTACAGACGGTAAAATACAGTTAAATAGATTGTGCTGCATTAACCCTCCTCCACGTATGGTTCAGTAATGTTTTCCCTCCTTTCAGTGAAGATAATCATCTACATCTCGTACGTCTCCACGGTGGACCAAGCATTCAATGGCACGGCATCTCGCAAAAAGTAGGCCTAGCTCAGGAAAAGTTTATTTTACCTTTCCGGCAAGGTGCCTTTAACAAGTTGCCACTAACTGATTGGAATGTGTCCAAAGTTTTTCCCGCTATAGCCTGCCAAACAGTAAACATCGATCCGCTGATGATGTGTTTGTGACAGCAGAAGGGGACAGTGTCTGAAACCGGCGAGGATCCAATGGCAATTTATTTGAGGCTGTGTATTTCCACTGAACTACTGTATAGGTTGTCTGACGGATGGATTAAGTAATTTACCAAAAGTGTTGTTTGGCAGATTGTGAAACTTTTCTTAAACTTAATTTATGTAACTTGTTCAATTAAACAAAGTTATTTTAACTCCTCTGAACACAATGTTTTTATTCATTAGTGTACTGACACTTGCACCAAAATGAGACATAGACTCACAAATCCATTCTACAGCTCGCCTCCTACAGAGCCACGCTGTAAAGAAAGGGATGAAGGGAGGGGAAATGGTAAGTGAACATGACTAAGATCTAAATGTCCCACATAGTGGACCCTCAAGGCTTTGTTGCTAAAGGGGAAGATAATTATTTTCATTATTGTCCCCCAAAGGGATATTTGTCTTCACAGTTCCAAAACAACAACAAAAAACAACATAACCATATAGCCTTGATTGGTCAAATTGAAACAGTCTATCTTCAAAAGGAGAAAATGGGCCCGTAAACAAAGTGACTAAAGGAGTGTCCATTTTGGTGCCATTCACCAAACGTACTGCCTTCATGTGTGTGTTTTGCGTCTGTAGCTCATTTTTGCGTCACAGAACTCCCTCTTTCCCAAGCGTTTCGCCCAGGTTTTGCCTCATGTAGTAGAACTTCCACACCCATTTTTACCACCATAAAAAGTAACCGGTCACTCAGTCTAACATGATGACTCAAGTTATAACATGGTTTAATTTTTTTTAAAGATTTGTTTTTGGCTTTTGTGCCTTTATTGATACTGTAGTTACAGTGATGACAGTCATGAACGGGACTCGAACACGCAACACGCTGTCAGGCATGCGCCTGGACCACTAAGCCAACAGGCACCCACACACGGACAAATCTTCAAGCTAACAGCGTGTCAGTACCATAGAGTTATATATAAACAGCCGGTACCAGGTCGGGAAGCACCGCATAACAACTTGTAGATTAGTTTATTTTGACACGCGATTCGTTCACTCCTTGCTGAACGTTAATAACTGAACGTTATTAATGTTAAGTTAATTTATACAGTTCAACCTCACGACCAAATGCTAATAAAACTTGGCAAGGATATTATAAAAGCCCCTTCTACTGATGAATTGCTCACCCACCTTTGCAGAGGTAAAAAACTAATCTGATCATTTTCATCAGTTTATTGATTATTGATATGATTATTATAAATTAATACCATGACACGAGGCGCATCTGTGGCTCCAGGGACATTAAGGCGTGATAGTCTATTTTCATCATAGGTGAAACTTTGGCCGAGTAGGTTGACACTGACAGACACATTTAATACAAACCTGTGGAATGTGTTGGCACATACATATTTTAATTGACAGTTCTGCATTTTCTCTGTGATTTGGGTTACTGTTTAAATGTGTCAATATAAATATTTAGGCTACTATCTGCCTTTTCTCTGACAGTTCTGCATTTTCTCTGTGATTTGGGTTACTGTTTAATTTTGTTTTGTTTTGTTGATTTATTGAACATCCTAACATGATTGGATCACACCCACCACCTGGCTGTTAAGCATAGACATAAAGGTAGACGCCCTTTCCGGCTCCGGAGCGTATGTGCTCAAGGGAGGGCAAAACTTTCCCGAGATTCCTTTCGAAGCACCGTGGAAGCATGAGCGTACGTCACAGAGCAACATAGAGTAATGGCAAAGCGCATGTTCGGGTCTGATAAGTCCCGGAAAAGATGTGCTGTGGATTGGCCAGTAATCACTTGAGTGGCAGCGTGACGTAACGTGCCTTTAGTTCCACACTTCCGGCGTACTTCTTCCACCCCTCCTTCAACACACATCGCTCCAACGAACTGCAGTGGCCAATGAGGCATCTATTTTTGAGTGGTGTAAACCACTCCTACGACTGGCTTTGTTAGTTTACGTGTCTGTCTGTCTGTCTGTCTGTTCGTACCAAAAATGAGCACGGTTGCTATGGTCACCCAGTTCACACGGGTGTGATTTCATTACGTCAGACATTACGTCAGACCACAGCTGATCAGTCTATATAAGACCTGACACCACTCAGTTCACACGGGTGTGATTTTTTTAATAATGGTAGATAGACCCTGACGAAGACCTTTTGGTCGAAGCGCATAGGTCCTGTTTTTTAATTGCCTTGCTCATCAATAAACTATTATGAATCTTTTTTCACCAAAGACGGAGTGCCTTGGATTCCTTTTTTCAATTCTCGAGTCTGCAATTTACATTGGGAATTAAGAAGTACAACTTGAAGGAAAGATACCTTTTTTGTCTTTCCATCTAGTTTAGATGGCAATTGGGCTTCTAAGCTAGGCTGTAGTGCTTCTGAGGACAAGTGCAAGGGGTGCAATAACCGCATTTGTTATTTCCTCCTAAGATAATTGTACACAATTTGCTTTTGCACGCTGGGGCGCCTGCAGTGCTTTTGATTTGTTGGCACTTACCATGCTGTTGGGAAAAATTACATTTCTGAGAAACAAATTATGTTTCAAAAGATTTGAGTTTGATTTGTCATGTTTGAATCCTCCGCCGAATCACACATTTCTGGATTTCTGCGAGTGTGGTTGTTCTTCTGTTCAACTAACTATTCTGAACCGTGCACCCAATTTTTTGTAACTTCAGTCATACTCAATACTCATCTGAGTACATCATCTTGTGTGCAAATTTTGGTGGGAATTTTGGAGAATAGAAAGGACACGGGCTGGGTTTCCCAAACAACACTTCTTACACCATGGTGTAAGAAGTGGTTCTGCACATGCTCAGTTGCTCCTCTAGGCCGCACACAGAAGCCTGTGAACTGTAGACACTTCGTGCATAGATGTGCCACGCAATGGTAGGCCTCAGGCCTGGTAGGCCTGAGGCCTCAGGCTTGAGGCCTAATATGGTAGGCCTCAGGTCTACCATTCTGAAATTTAATTTAATAATATTTGGACTGCTGGACAGCTGACAGTAGGCTTTATATATTTTTTTTAAGAGTAAAGAGAGCCTACTGTCAGCTGTCCAGCAGTCCAAATATTATTAAATTAAATTTCAGAATGGTAGACCTGAGGCCTACCATACCAGCTGGCCTCAAGCCTGAGGCCTATACCAGGCCTGAGGCCTACCATTGCGTGGCACATCATCTATGCACGAAATGTCTATGTTCACAGGCCTCTGTGTGCGGCCTAGAGGAGCAACTGAGCATGTGCAGAACCACTTCTTACACCATGGTGTAAGAAGTGTTGTTTGGGAAACCCAGCCAAGATCTGTATAGTTGAGCATGTAGTTGACAATGTGATGTTAATGCACTTTAATTTAAGAACCACCTAAGTGGTGGGTTTAACCATTGTCCCCTGTGATATCATCATGGACAAAACCTCTTCATATTGTATGTATTGTTTTCATATTGGTTTAAGTTTTTATTTATTTTTTATATATTTACCATATATAATATGGTAAATATATTGGTTTTGAATATTGAATATATTGGCTTTTGGAGTGTCATAGTGTTTGTCCTCTCCTGCAAAAGTTGCAGCTCGTAGTGAGCCTATAGTGACCTGGGTTCAAATAAAATCCGACACCTATCTTTTGTCTCGTACAGTATAAACTCTCCTCTCTCTACATCTTTGGTTTCCTGTCTCTCTTCACTGACCTAGTAAAATGTTTAGTGGGGTATGTCTCTGTTTAGAGACCAAGCTACCAGGCTGTGTATACATGTATGTGCACTGACATTTCTGCGTGTGTGTGTGTGTGTGTGTGTGTGTGTGTGTGTGTGTGTGTGTGTGTGTGTGTGTGTGTGTGTGTGTGTGTGTGTGTGTGTGTGTGTGTGTGTGTGTGTGTGTGTGTTTTGCGTGCGTGCGTGCGTGCGTGCGTGCGTGCGTGCGTGTGAGAGAGACACTAATCAGCATGTGATGAATTTGGCCGTCTCTCCATGGTTCTCTCTGAACTGACAGACTTAACAAATGTGATAAATGACCTGGGATGGACATATGGTTGTGAATGTAACAAATGGCATTAAGATGTAGGAGCTTAGAGGACTCTCTCTGATGTAGATAGACATGCCGATTAGATGCCTCATGTCTATGACCATCCTTCTTATTGGCAGGAGCCACGTAACGGAAGAGGTGGTGAAGGGAATGACCCTGAGTGACTTGGCTGTGCATCGTGTCATTAAGTGCGCTCTGCACCACACAGATGTGACTTATATGCCTTGGAATGTGTTCTGAGGGCAGCACAATTTCATTGGCCCTCGCGCCCGTCGAGTCAGCAAGAGTGGGAGGTGGGGCTAACAGTGGGAGGGGGCACGGCTAAGAGTGGGAGGCAGGTTCAATGGAATTTTTAATTTTGGAGCGGCAGCCATATTGCATCACTGCTCCAGGTTCCAAACCCGGTCTCTGCTCCTACTGAATTCTTCTCTAATCCCGCTGAATTCACACCAATTCCTGCAACTACTGCTCTCATATATAAGATACAACTTTTAAACATTAATATGCTAACCTTTGCTATAGAACTAAATTTAGCAAGTGCTACTTTCATTAAGCTAAGGTCTGCGAGCTAACTAATTTAGCAAGGTGCTAATTTCATTTAGCTAATGGCTACTGTAGCTATCAATGTTACCATTACTAGTCTACAACGTTGACCCTAGCTGTTCATCTTAAATGTGGAACTTCTCTTGCATGAATTTCAGTGTTTTAAAATAATTTTCAAACGTAGCTAGCAAGCTAGCTATTAAGGCACATTCTGCATGAGTCAGGGCTCAGCTGCTCTGAGAGCAGAATTCAAAAACTGCCCTCTGAGCAGCAAATTAATTAACATGGTTGTATGTAGGCCTATAGCATTTAAGCTGCCCTAGAGAGCAGCTTTTGAATGCTGTTCTCAGGACAGCTAAAATAGTACTACTATACAACCATGTTGATTTTCTGCTTCAAGGACAGTTTTTGAATGCTGCTCTTGTGGTCCTTAGTGATTTGTGAACAATGCATATGAAAACTATGATTTTATTGAATACCTGATGCTCTTTGTAATATTCCATGACTTTTAACCATGGACATTAAACTGTGATTAACACTAATCACAGTTTCATGGAATGCCCCTAATATTTTGTGTTCTTATACCTCTATATTCTATTCTCTCCTTTTTAAGCTCTTGAGTTTGCACAAAGAATAATTCCACCCACTCACTCTGTGTAGTATTGTCACTAACTGTGTAATGTGAATAAAGATTGATTGATTGATGTGTGAAATAGCCGATCTACAACCATACAAACAAATTGCGGTGCAACGCGTGAGCTTGTAAATCTGCTTTGTTTTGTGAAGTAAAGGTGTGAATAATTAGAGGAGTGAAAGAAGTTAGGTAAAAGTAGCGTGGGAATACGGCAAGACATTTGTGAATATAGCCTAGGGTGTGAGTGAGGGAGTGAGGAATGCAAGCAATAAGAAATAATGGTTTGAGTGAAAAGACATGTGGGGTGTATAGTAGAGAGAGAGAGAGAGGGGGGGGAGAGAGAGAGAGAGAGAGGGGGGGGGGGGGGGAGAGAGAGAGAGAGAGAGGGGGGAGAGAGCTAGAGCTAGAGAGGGAGAGAGAGAGAGAGAGATTTAATTGGTTCTCTTGTGGGCACACTTTACAAATATTAACTATTCGATCAATTGACATTCAGCTCCTCTAATGCCATGCATCATAATTCACAATGTCTGCTTGTTTGTTTGTTTGTGTGTATGTCTGCTTGTTTGTGTGTGTGTGTTATCGACTCATCTGTAATAGTGTGAATGTGTGTTGTGACTGAGCAAGGTATTATTAAATTAATGGGATTTGTTTGTTGTGACTTGACTTGTGAGATAGAGAGAAAGAGAGAGGGGGGAGAGGGAGATATATCGGAGGTGTCATGTGGTTACTTTATTGGTTGTTGTGTTTGTAATTATGGCATGGCGATTTATTTCCTTGTCGGACACAAAGTACTTCATCGAAGACGAGGAACAAATCGAAAGGTCTCAGTGTCCTCTCCCTCCCTGTTGTAAAGACTGATGGAAATGAAGCACTTTTGAAACTTATGTTGATAGGAATACTCTTTTTCTCACACACACAACACTAAACCAACTCAGCTACCACCAAATGTCACAGTTTCCCTCCAAATTACACACATCAAACTAATGGTAAAATGACCATAAACCAACTACATTAGTCACAACTATTCCCATGCCATGTAAAGCTCATAGGCTAGGCTTGGTTCTGTGTCCACAATGTAGTTATTTAACACTAGAGTGTCCCTCCCATGACTTTTCCGGGTGCTTCAAAACGCCACTGATCAAATTGAAATGAATAGCGGTTGGCCGCCCTCTATCCTTTATAAATCGATGTTCTCAACCAGTGGTCCGGGGACCACCAGTGGTCCTTGAGGGGGGTCCAGGTTGTCCCCAGTTTAAATTAAATGATGGAGAATTGGTAACCACATGGACACTAACAGTATAGATCTTTAACTCTTGAGAGGGTGACATGAAACCAAATAAAGTTATTATTGAAGTATTGTTAAACATCTGCATTACTTAATTTACAAGAAGTCTGCACAATTAGAGAACGTAGAATTGTTATTTTGATCATTTGTCTCAATTGTCTGTTATCTAATAAGGTACCACATCAATACAGCATAGATTGTGGACAACATCTTATTCAACAACACCACAATATTACATGACAAGTTTGGGTCTGAGAGGCTAAATGTCATCAGGTGTGTGGCAGGTGGCAGAATAAATAATGGACCTTGACATGAAAAGGGTTGAAAACCACTGCCCTAGAAAGTAGACACTGCAGTGAATTGCTACACACTCCCTGAGCAGCCTTCAAGCGGGCCCTGTAAAATCCTCCAGTAGCCATGCCCCTCCGCCTCCCCCCTCCACACTGCTGCAGTGCAAACTAGAAAAAGTGCTCCACGGGGCACAGGTCTCCACCAGGCCAGGTCAGGTTGTGGCCTCCTGGTGGTGCTATAATAGGCCAATGTGAAAAGGGTGCCATATTTGTTCTTTCTTATGCCTTTGATGGCAATTGGATGATTTGAGGCATTTGTTCCAAAAATGTGTTTAGCAAAAATCCACCTGTTGGTGGTGCTATAACAGGCCAATGTGAAAAGGGTGGGATATATTCCTCAGCCTAGTGTAAATTGCACGCTTTTTGTGATGATTTGTGATGATTTGAGGCTTTTTGTTCAAAATGGGCCAATCCTGCAAACTTTGAAAGCCAATGTTAGCCAATTTCGATGGAATATGAAATATCGGACAGATCCCTCTTGAGCACATGACTATAGAGATACTGTGTAAGCATTAACGTGCGCAGGCGTGTGTCTGTGTGTGTGTTTGCCAATGATGGTTTCATTGAAAGTTATATTGAACCAAGTGTCGCACATCTAGATTTCTATCTCTCAATCTTTTCAAGTCATTCCCTAGTTCAGGCATGTCCAAAGTTCTTAAAATGTGTTATTTATGTGATATAAAACATACGTACGTATGTAACCTTCGAACCATTCGTTTCTAATTAATTTGAAAAATAACCTTCGAGCTCCAAATAGTAGCTTGTTTACAACTGAAACGGACTTCCTGTGCATAACTTCCTCTTCAAAATAAGAGCCACATGTAATGATTAGTCAACACTAGTTTTATGAGCTGAATCTAATTATGCACTGATTGCCAGGGACGTTAAGACGAGTACACCCGTGTGAACTGAGTGGTGTAAGGTCTTATATAGACTGATCAACTGTGGTCTGACGTAATGTCTGACGTAATGAAATCACACCCATGTGAACTGGGTGACCATAGCAACCATGCTCATTTTTTGGTACGAACAGACACGTAAACTAACAAAGTTGAAATCACACCCGTGTGAACTGGGTGACCATAGCAACCATGCTCATTTTTGAGTGGTGTAAACCACTCCTACGACTGGCTTTGTTAGTTTACGTGTCTGTCTGTCTGTCTGTCTGTCTGTCTGTTCGTAAAAAATTAGCATGGTTGCTACGGTCACCCAGTTCACCCGGGCGTGATTTCATTACGTCAGACATTACGTCAGACCACAGCTGATCAGGCTATATAAGACCTTACACCACTCAGTTCACACGGGTGTGATTTTTTTGGTACGGACAGACACGTAAACTAACAAAGCCAGTTGTAGGAGTGGTTTACACCACCATTTTTGTTATAAATATATATATATATATTATATATATTATTATTTTTTTTTTAATCCATATTTTGAAAATTTCTCCAATCTGGTGTGCAGGTGATGACATGCACATGACATGCACAATAGAATTAATTTATTTCATTTATAATGGGAATAGTGGCACCCAGGACCAAAACTGGTGTCCACCCCCTGGCTTAACATCACATTTGAGTTCCTTTTGAATGCTTGTCAGATTTCTCTACATAACTGTCTCTGCTGTTGGTGCGCAAATGCGCCTTGCATACCTTTGATCTAAGCACAGAAAACATTTTGACGATGTATGCGCACTGGTGCATCGGTTGTGTGCCCCCCTGATTATTAATAACATCTAAACATGTAAATGTAAACACAACATGAACATAGTTCATGCATGCTTATTATGCATATCGCATTCTCGCCAAGAAATATTTTCGAGTTAAAAAAAACCCCTACAGTATATAGTGGGCTGTGTATGTTTGTCTGCTGTTGCTAGTGAGTTGTGACAGGGTACCGTGTACAGTACCTTGGTCAACTCACTTTCTTTCTTTCTACCGTACTTACTTACAGTATACTCAAGGCTTATGGTGTCTCTCTCAACCTGCTCCACAGGTGCACGAGCCAGGGTGATGACCCCAGACCCTCAAGTTCAGCTTCTCAGCCCTGAGTTCATTCTCCTGTGACATGTTGTGAATGCTGGACCCTAGAGCCTGCCCTAAATCCCTGACCACTGCATTACGCCAGAATGCTATGTGCAGTACTAAACATCCAAGGCTGAGAAGATGGCAGCCAGGAGAATGAGGCTGGCCGGTGCCATTGATACTGGGAGGAAAGTACTGGCCAGCTAGCCAGATGTATGGAGGATGGGTATATGACTGGAGAAGCTGCAGGAGGGCTCATCATGAACTAGAGAGAGAGCCGGAGGCTCCATCTCTCTATCCATGGGTTCCACAAGTAGAAGACGGCTCAAGGTAGTAACTTTGTTGTGTGCTTCATTGCTGCTGCTTCTTGTGTTGTATGCTGTTTGTACACTAGTGTGATTCAAGCTGGTGTACTATTGCTGTCATTTTGGGACTCAATGACTGGGTGGCAATGAAACACCTCGCTGTCTCTCGAAACATATTCAACTGTTTCTGTCTCTGGAATTGAATGGTGATGTGATACATACAGTTTGTATGTTGTGTTGTATCTGCCATTGAAGGTATGTGAGTTGTAACAGGGAACAATTCTGTATCATGTGTATGTGGCTCTTGATCACTTCAATAATCCAAGAGTGAATTTGCTATTTCCTTTTGGTTTGAGGTTTTGGGCTTTATCAATTCCAAAGGTCAATTTCCAATTTAAGACTGATAAACAGTAGGTTATGTCGACACGGACTCACATGTGTGTTGTGGTTGCTGAGGTTCGTTGTGAGTTGTGAAAGGGTGGCTGTATTGGTTCATGCCTATGGTGGCAAAGAATGTCTCTATGTACGTAGGCCTTTCTCTCTCTCTCTCTCTAATTGTGACGTGTCATGGATTTTTGATTGTTTCTGGTTTTTGGCCTTGTTTCTGTTGCCCCCTGATTGATTTGTCCCTCATTTATTTCAACAGATTGTTGATTTATGGAATCTCCTCAGTGTGGGGCAGACCCAGCAATAATATGACAGATTCCTTCATTGTTTGTGGAAAAAAGTAGTTTAAATTATGTAAAACAATGTAGAAATACTCATATTACCAGTTAGACGCCCTGAGGACTAAAAACGTTCCTTTTTACCAAAGCATTTTTATAGCCTTGCCCTTATGTTTTAAATGTTCCTTATGTTTTAAATGTTCCTTATGTTTTAAATGTTCCTGTTTTATTAGATGTTTTTAATGGTGTGTTGTTTCTTCTGCTTTTATTTTATTTGCTGTAGCACTTTGAGATTCCAACGAATGTAAAGTGCGTTATAAATAAAATCTATTATTATTATTATTGAGGGCAATCACGTGCACGCATCCGCCTGGGTGACGGCAGACTGCTGGGCGAGCGCTTGCGCTTTGGCATGAGGGGTCAGATCAACATATGGAATGAATTCTGTACTGGCCATTTATGGAGCATGTCTTGAGTGTACATGGTTTGATGAGGTCAGATCAACATAAGGAATGTCAGAACAGGTCAGCTCCATATATATCCATATATATCTAATGTAATCCTGGGTGCTACACTTCCTCTGCCAACCTGGGGGGGCAGCAGACTGACCTCATGCCTCCTTCTATGCATGAGGAGTCCAAGCTGCTTCTTTTCACCTGACAGGGGGGAATTTCCCTGGCCGGACGTAGCGCGTGGAAGAAACACGTTATTCCGACCAGTTCCTTTCCCCTCCATCAGGCAGTGTCTCTGCCCATGGCTCTGCCCTTTTGTTTACAAAATGACAAATTGGTGTCTGTAATGTAACAAAAACTCATGTTTTTGTGAATGTTAGAAGTGAACACTTCCCATATTTCTGAGATATCGGATAAGCACCATTATGCACTTATACTGCCACCATCCATGTATAGGCCTATAATCCACTCATCCATACCATATCAGATCTGTTTTTTCAGATTTGTTTTAATAATGTATTTATTTCCTCCAATTATATTGACCCTATTGTCACAATCAGCTCATCTCATCATCCAATTAAATCATAGTTTAACAGCAGAAACAATTAGTTTGATAGATCATTTAGCATGAATAATTTGCCAATATACTGTAGGGCAGGCTATTGATTTCCTCCAGCTAAGCACCCTTTATTGACACAAAACACTTGCACTGCCCTAGGCACATGATGCTCTGGACAGAAGACTCTCCACTCTTCTATTGCTCTGATCAAACTCAATTTACAACATGAATATGCTGTTCCTTCTGACTGCATTGAGTTTCAAGTGGCCAGGTCCACGAAAATAAGTCACAGAAATTGCCTTGAATATTTATGAAAACGTTTCAACAACACCAATCCTTTTAACAACATATTAATCTGAGGGTCCTTCACATGAACCATTGGTCAAGTCAACCACATCTCCCCTGCAAGTTACTTATATGAAAACAAGCCCAAGTCGCTTGTAATAGCCAGACATGGCAACATGACTTCCAGCGCGACACAACAGATACTTCTAATTCTTGACTTTACAGCCTTGTATAAGTATTAGGACCTACATATTGACTACAATAGCCAACAAGAATGCACACTGTGACACTACACTCTGTATCAAATCCCGGCCACTGTGATTATAAAAGAAACAACCTGAGAACAGCAAGAGCAACTACAGCAGAGCAGGTAGGCTATAAGGCTGGTTTGTTGTGGTTTCCTTGATTAATCCTGAGGACCCGACGTGAACATTTACTTGCTTCCAATCTAACGAAAAACATTCTACTCTTCTGTGAACTGGTGCCTGTGTGGTAATGTGTGAAATGAATGAATGTTTGAAAATCTGCCACACAGTTAGGCACAGAGCAGCAAACTGGCTGCGCCGTTCAGTTCACACGTGTGTATGTGGCAGGCAGCTCCGCCCACAGAGGTTGTCATATTTAAAAAAATCATGTCTGACGTAATGAAATCACACCCGGGTGAACAGGGTGAACATAGCAACCATGCTAATTTTTTCTGCACTAACAAAGCCAGTTGTAGGAAATCACACCCGGGTGAACAGGGTGAACATAGCAACCATGCTCATTTTTTCTGCACTAACAAAGCCAGTTGTAGGAGTGGTTTACACCACTCAAGAAATATATATGAGGGGGAAGTGCGTGTGCATGTGCAATAGTAATACGTCACACTATCAGTGTTTATATCATTGGCCCGTTTGACTGTCAAGGGTTCAGCCTCCAGGAAGAAACCCTAAATACAAAGTTATTACACCATTGCATATAAAAACGACTCCAGGGTGTCTAATGAAGTACTCATAGTACTCATAGACACATGAAAAACTGGAAAAATACAAAAATTGTGGCACTCCATCTTTAAGAAATAAAAATAGGGTCTCATTGACTTCCACTGTAACAGTGAAACAGCTCTCAAAGTCACTATTTTAGCACATAAACGAACGCAACAAAAGATGATTTTGACAGTTTATGACATTCTAGAGTTGACAGAGTTTGAATGGACAGGTGTCAGTCAAAAGAGACATCGAAGAGGAAGGACGGGTGGGGTCGGATCAACATATGGAATGTCAGAACAGGTCAGCTCCATATATGGAGATGGAGGCGTGATGTCACGAGGCGTGACCACATATGGAGGCGAGATGTCACGAGGCGTGACCATGTATGGAGGTGTGACGTGACATGGTTACACACGGAAATGCAGGTTTTCATAGTAAAGTAAAGGTCCTCTGTTCAGAATTGTACTTGCATTTTAGTACAAAGGTGTTTGCATCATAAGTTTGCAGTACAAAAGTTAATATACAAAAAAAAGTGTTTCATTCTCATTTTACATAGCCCATTTGGTTTCATTTTGTTTTACACCTTCATGCATAATGTCTGTTTTTCTGTGCCGCACTGCTTTTCCATAACAACATGTTGTGAGTTTTGGGGTCATACACTGCAAAATCATGTGTCAATTTAACTCTCTGGGTCAGATTCATTAAGCCTTTTGCATCTACTTTCAGGTGTATTCTGCTCCCGAAACATGTCTTATTTATCAAAAAGGCATGCTGACCCAGAGACTTGTTTTACTTCATTGTCATTTTAAGTGCTTGCCAAAGTGCACCTCTCTCATTTGCATTTAAAGGAGGATTGCACAAATGACAGAAGGAAATGGAAATATAAGTTTGATTACATTTTATAGCATTCATGCACCTCTAAGAAACTGGTGCAAATTTGTGCATGCAGGCTATATTAAAAGCGAGGTTGTGTTGGAGAGGATGTCCCCGGTCTGTGACATGGCTTATACAGTACATCTCATTAAACTGTAATATGCAAAACCTACCTAGTTTGTTTCGTTATGTTAATGTTAATGTCATCATGAACTTTATGCATTGCAGACAGCCAGTCACTGTGTTTTTGTAATAATATCCACGTTCCCACAATGATTTATTATCTACATGGGTCTGTCTTGGTTCATATTCTACCTCGGAACCCCGGTTCTGTTCATCATTAGCCTCGCATAGCCATAATAATATCACTGCGTGGGATATGCATGAAGGCTGGCTACGCGAGCCTAGTTCATCATAACACCCGAACCAACTAGCGCTGATTGGTATAGGGATCACAGAGCACATCTGTGAAAGTGTGTGAAAAAGCTTGATGTGTGCTTTGCCGTATGACAGAGTTGTTGTGCATCCAAAATAGCAGACATCCAAACCTTTTTAAACCAAAGAGGATATGTTCTTGTTCCTGTCTGTTTCTGTTATTTTTGTCCTGTAATGTCTATCATTTTGTAATGTATTGTGTCTATGTCTTGTCTGTATCTGTCTCAACAGTTTTGTGTCAACAGTTTTGCAAATAAATAACATGGTGTTTACACTTTAAGGATCTTAAGCACCAAGCTTGTTGTGTTTTCCGCCTCCTCAATTACCTACATTCACCTGCCCCTGATGTCAGCATTAGTTTTCATACAGCACCTATACCTGCTGCCATGTGGTCCGGTTTATATTTGTTGTTTTTTTAACATATTTTTTGGGCCTTTGTGCCTTTATTGATAGATTATTGTAGGTTGACAGGAAACAGGGAGAGAGATGGGGGGGAAGACACACAGCAAATGTCGTCGGGATTGGGACTCGGGCTGGATTACCAGCCTACAGTAGGTGCCCGGACTGGTAGGTCGGCATGGGCTATGGTCTGGTATCTTAACCAGTTTGTCTTGTCCCAGCGTGGGAAGCATTCCTGCCGCTTGACTACTGTACAGTATGTTACAGTGGTTCTCAAACAGTTTTGTCTCAGTCAACCCTAAGTAACTTTTTCGTGCACGGCATCCCTGACTGATTACATTTTTACTTTATACCACCTTTTGTCATATTAACGATATACGTACATATGTAAATCTTTCCCCCAAAGTATGTCACGAGGAAATCTGGAGAGAATATGTTTCCATTTAGGACTGAAAATAACTAGGACTGAAAATAACTTACTTGGCGTTTAACCACTTAAACCTCAGCATTCCTATTCTGGGGGAAAATTCACCAAAAATAGCCGATCTCTAGGTCTTCTATATTTTTGTGAAGCGTTGTGAGTTTGTAGATTTGCTATAGTTTAACTCGGCTCCATTTTACTAAGTGGAGAGGATATAAGTGGTGACATTGATCAATTCCAAATACTATCGTATTCTGAGGCACCCCTGGACTTGAAGTGCCTAGGCACCCACTTTGAGAAGCCCTGGTCTATTAGACTGATTTCTGTCTAAAAACATTGCTTACATCAACACATTTTTGTTCTACCATGTAAAGTAGGTTGTGCATTTTTTCTCCATGGCATTGACCTTATTTATATTCAATCTACTCATTAACTCAATGTGGGAAACAGAATCTAATACAAAAGGGTTTTAAGATTTTGGCTATCGTTGAAGTCAACGGTCGACGGATGGACCACTTCCGGTTTATCTCCTAGCAACGGAGAGATGCTGAGAGACGGTATAGCGATCTCAAACTGAAGATAAGATTTCAGTAGGCTGCCTTGAAGATAAAATAAAGTTTTGGCTCAGGTCAAGCTTCACAATCTAGAGATGCAGAAGGAGAGAGGTTGGTGTGGGCAGGATTTGTTTAATCAATCATTCTGTCTAATCATGGACTAATTTACACCTGAGACACCAGGTGAATGTGAACTAACCTGGGTCTACAGGGTTTTAGTGTTGTTTTGAATTCATCCAATGGTATACTGATGGAACATTGCACTTTAATTAATCTTCAGCTTCACTGTGACTGTTTGAATATAATGTCAGGTCCTTTGTGTTGTTGAGTGATACTATGCATTCCAAATACAGTATAGATATGCAATGATAAGAAATACAGGCTGTAGGAAACATGGTACAACAAATGAAGCCTCACACACAAAATGGTTACTATGTTTTCCCAGAGTTACTGTATGTTTCAAACATTCACTTTCTTCTATATGCCTGCATGCCTGCACGCATGCACAGCGCACGCGCATGTGTGTGTGTGTGTGTGTGTGTGTGTGTGTGTGTGTGTGTGTGTGTGTGCGTGCGTGCGTGCGTGCGTGCGTGCGTGCGTGCGTGCGTGCGTGCGTGCCCGAGCGTGCGTGCGTGCGTACGTGCGTGCGTGCGTGCATGACACTGGATGCACATGCCTTTGTTGATGTGTTTATTTGTAGCATAATGACATGTTACCTCCTGTGGGTTCATTAGTAAGTACGGCATCGCAGCTGCTGTGGCAGTTGATGACAGTTCCAACCCACTGTACTCCCAGTGGCTCTGTGACAACCCCTTCATTCCAAGCACACAGACACATGCAGACAGCTACGCACATTGACACAATTAATGTGCACAGTTGCCTTCTTACTACTGTTTGCCTTTGGGTAAAAGGTTTCAGTAATAGCCTACATTGAATGTCATGGGTTCTTCAATCTCACATGAAGTGTTGCGGTATGTGCAAATACAGGTCTAAAACAGAAATAAATCAAACTTCACAGAGTTTATTGATGGAAAGTTTCTCATACATGACAAAAGTTGATATTTGAGAAACAAAGGGCATAGTCTATGCATAATGAACCGTGGAGGGGAGTTGAGGGAATTGCAACGTTTAGTTTAGTTTATTTGCACATTTTAATGATGCTTTAATGATGGTAAAAACAAAGGGGAACTAGATAAAGTGCCCCGCGGGGCACGGTCTCCACCAGGGCAGGCCAGGTTGTGGTCTCCTGGTGGCGCTATAATAGGCCAATGTGAAAAGGGTGCCATTTCTTCTTACGCCTTGGATGGCAATTGAATGATTTGAGGCAATTTGATTTTTGTTCCAAAAATGTGTTTTGCAATGTGTTTTCTGTTGGTGGCGCTATAACAGGCCAATGTGAAAAGGGTGGGATATATTCATCAGCCTATAGGAAAGTCTGTGAAAGATTTCACGTAAATTGCACGCTGCGTTCATGATTTGAGGCTTTTTGTTCAAAACAGGACAATCCTGCAAACTTTGAAAGCCAATGTTAGCCAATTAGGATGGAAAATGAAATATCGGACAGATCCGTCTTGAACACATGACTATAGAGATAGTGTGTAACGATTTGCAGGATTTTTGGACAAAATCTGGAGGAGTAAAAATGTGTTTTTCCAAAGTTGGCCTCCTGGTGGCGCTATAGGCCCAGAAATGTGGGGCAGAGGTTCATCGTTGGCATCCAGGGAGTGTGTGTGCAAAATTTGGCAGACCGGGTTAACGGTGCCGGAGATCAGCTGGTAACAGACTGACGGACACACACACACACACGGACGGACTCACGGACGGAGTGCAAAACATACTCTTTCCCCATGCCTTCGGCCTGGTGGAGACAATAAATGCTTTTATATAGAAAGGAAAATAAATCAAAATCAGAACAAGATGTGCCGGAAAGGCAAAAAACAACAACAGAAGAGCTTGTCGAGTGGCCTTCCTTAAAAGCTATGAATTAAGCTTAAAAGTAGCTAAAGACATTGCCATATGCTACAGCATCCAAATGCTAAATGCAAATTGTCTTCTTTATTCATTTGTGGCTATAGCTTCATTGATTAAAGATTGGGTCAAATGTCTTTTGGCCATTTTATTTTCACGTTTCAGTCTAAAACGGAAGGCTGTGTGCTTCATCATCATCATAACCTTTATTTAAGCTCGGAGTACAATTGAGGGGCGCAGGCCGAAATACAAAACACAAAATCAACAATCAACAATATATGAATTGGAAAACAGAAAGTATTCAAAACTAAAAGAATATAATAGATAGATGAGAATTAATTAAAACAGTTAAATTGTTCTAGAAATAATTTCCATGAATTGACCTAGGGAAGGCAGTGATCTGATTTATAGGGACTTCTGGGGTTCGTTCCAATCAAATGGAGCACTGACAGAGAAAGCTGCATGCTTTACCTAGCTCTGAGGGTCAGGAAGTCACTCGAGCGGGTCTGATAAGAACTTGGATTCTGATCCAACATAGAGCAAATGTAAGAGGGGACCATTCCTGAGATGGCTTTGAAAATAAACATATACCAGTGCTTGTCCCGCCTCTCGAACAGAGAGGACAAGCCTGCGTTCCCATAGTGTACAATGATGGGTACCATAGCTGTCACCCGTGACACCCGTGATCTTAGGGCAGAATGGTAAACCGTATCGAGGTGCTTTATTTAAAGTGGATGGTGGAGCAATTCTGTAAATAATATCCCCATAGTCCGGAACAGAGAGAAATGTGGCTTCAATGATTGTTTTTTTACAGGATGCCAGAAAACATGCTTTGTTCCTATAGAGAAAACCAATGTTTTTGTCTCAGTTTGGTGACTAGATTTTTAATGTGGAATTTAAATGACAATTTATCATCCAGCCAGATGCCAAGGTACTTGTATTCTGAGACTCTTTCAATTGTAGAGCCATTGGAAGATATTAAGATTACGTTTTCTTGTCTGGTGGTTCTAGCCCTGGTGAAAAGCATGAACTTAGTTTTGCTTGTATTTAGAACAAGCCTGAGCTCAACCATTGCTTCTGAACCAATCAGAGTGTCGCATCCCTTCAGGCTATGAGACGTAGCTCTGCGGCGCGTGGAGTTGTTTGTTTACAAAACTTTACAAGTCAGATACAGACAGGCAGCAAAGCATGGCTTATTTCTAACCTATAATGTTTTCAGATACTAGAATCGGAATGTACTGTATTTCAAAGCGTATTTCAAAGCGACAATCAATTCAATTCAATTCAATTCAATTCAATTCAATTCAAAGGGCTTTATTGGCATGGGAAAACATACGTTTACATCAATCAATGTGTATGGCCACATCGTTATAGGTAACATGTGCAAGGCTATTTGTTCCTGAAATAGTGAATAAGCGCCAGGATGTGCAAACTTATATTATATGATTATGAAGGGAATTCCTGACCTGCCCGCGTTCCTTTTTGCTCGTATGAACCCCCCCCCCCCCCCCCCCCCATCCCTCCGACAGTCCCGCAACACGGCAACGCTGCTTTGCAAATAACAAGAATTAGGTAGTCTCTCTGACTCTCTTTATTCAGTCGCAGTCTGTGCATTCAGGCATGCACAGAGAGAAACTAGTAAATGTACCAGGAGGATATGAGTGTGTGTGATGTTTGGTAAAATGTTTAGGAGTAACATTTCTTCATTTTGTTGAGGAAATTCAGAGCCAGATCACTCATAGCATCTCTGAGGATAGAATTCTGGATGAGCAGGACATTTGCAGCATTTTGTACGAAATGGGCCACTCTTGAAAACTTTGGAAGGCAATCTTAGCCAATCAGTGTAGAATCTGAGAAATCCAAGAGACTCATCTTGATCACATGACTACAGAGATCATGTGTACCGTTTTGTGTGAGAATTGGATGAAATCTTTGCGATTAATATAAACAGAAATCGACCTCATGGTGGCGCTATAACCGGCAGATGTGAATGGATGCAGGGAAAATGTTTTTCCATGGCCTCTGCCTATACTTTGTATGCGCACTCCCATACAAAGTACACAGATCGATGCAGTTATAGGTAAAAACAGGAATTGCCCTGTTATAGCGCCACCGTGAGGCTGATTTGGGAAAAAAAATAGTGGCATGTCGTCCTCTGCCTAGTGGAAATGTGCGTGTATAATTTCACGGAAATTGATTTGTGATTTGTGGCATTTTGTTCGAAATGGACCAATCATGTGAGCTTTGGAAGCCAATCTTAGCCAATCAGGATGGAAGATTGGAAATGGTGCAGATCCGTGTTGATCACATGACTATGGAGATGTGTATACCTAATTGTGGGATGTATGTATGGGTACGTTGTGAAATATTTGGGGCAGAGGTTCGTCGTTGGCATCCAGGGAGTGTGTGTGCACATTTTGGCATGGATCGGGCCAACGGTGCCGGAGATTAGCTGGTAACGGACAGACGGACGGACTGTCTTGTTGTGGTCCTTTCACATTCACATATGTAGGCTATAGATAGGCTACTTTATCATTCTGAAGCTCTATTAATTCAGCGAAAATGTGTCTCTTCAACAAACAGCAACGCTTTTTATTTGAATGCGTGTGTGTGTTGGATCTGCCGCAGCGCTATATGGGGGGTGGGGGGGTTGCATAGTATCGGGTTTCAAGCAGTGCTTTCTGTGCCACATGTGGAGGAGGAGGACTTATGTCACGGGAGAAGGAAAAAAACGTGTACACGTGATGCGGAAATCCGCCGCGAGGAGACCAAAAACCCCACCGAGCCTGCACCTGATGTATACTCGCTCTATGCGCTCTCGGAGAGCCCACTCGGCTCCACTCGCCTCCTCAATGGAGCACATTAACAATTGGAACCATTTCCGGGAGTGAGCGAGTGGGAGTGAGCGAGTGGCCGAGATTTTGTGTATTGGAATTTGGCTTAGGTGAGCTGAAATACCCCGCCCAATTGGTCAGCTGACTGCCACATCAGCGAATGATATGTGGGTCTTGCAAACACTGAATACACCCACATAGTAATGCAGCATATTAAACCCTCAAGTATATGCGCCCTTGAGCACAGCATGAAGCCGCTCGAGTATATCTGACTGAACTAACTCCGCAAGCTACAGTACGTATCATTAGTACACATTAATACTACCGTAAGAATACCCATTGTTAGGTATGCCCATATGATGACCACAGCTATGGTCTAAAAGTGTGAAAAAACATATTTTACTACTTGTCTTTAAGATACTTGGAGCAACATATTTAAAGTATATCAACCAGCTGCCCTCTGATCAAATCCCACAAGAATCTTCTCTCCTGTGTCCCAGTGAGACCTCCGTACCAGTGGTGGAAAGTACTCAAATGTTTTACTTAAGTAAAAGTATCAATGCTGCAATGTAAAACTTGTTTTTTAATAATAATCAAAATACGCAAAGTAACTAGTATCTAAAGTTTTCAAATAATTGTAGTGGAGTAAAAGCACATGCAATATTTGCCTCTGAGATGTAGTGGAATAGAAGTAAAAGTACTGAAAATTGGAAATACTCAAGTAAAGTAAAAATACCACAAAATTATAATCAAGTACAGTATAAGTAAATGTACTTAGTTACTTTCCACCACTGCCGTGTACACACACACACACACACACACACACACACACACACACACACACACACACACACACACACACACACACACACACACACACACACACACACACACACACACACACACACACACACACACACTCACTCACTCACTCACTCACTCACTCACTCTCTCTCTCTCTGACATGGCCTCAGAAGAACACACACACCTTTGAACCAGCACACTCATTCCACATAAGCCCTAAAGGCCTCCCAGTGGGGCTCTGTCTTTGAATGCACAGTATAGAGAAAATAACATCGGGCACCACAGGCTGTGCTATTTACAGGTTAAAGTAAGTTCAGATGTACGTGCATAGTACATTTACACAGAAATTCAGTGGAAATGCATAGAAAATGCCAAAAATATACCCATTAATGAATGAATGAATGAATGAATGAATGAATGAATGAATGAATGAATGGATGGATGGCTGAATGGATGAATGAATGAATGGATGGATGGATGAATGGATGGATGGATGGATGGATGGATGGATGGATGGATGGATGGATGGATGGATGGATGGATGAATGAATGAATGAATGGATGGATGGCTGAATGGATGAATGAATGAATGAATGGATGGATGGATGGATGAATGGATGGATGGATGGATGGATGGATGGCTGAATGGATGAATGAATGAATGAATGAATGGATGGATGGATGGATGGATGGATGGATGGATGGATGGATGGATGAATGAATGAATGGATGAATGGATGGTGAATTAATGAATACATGAATACATGAATGAATACATGAATGAATACATAAACAAGTAAGTAAGTAAGTAAGTAAGTAAGTAAGTAAGTAAGTGAGATTGGAAGTCTAATCCCTTTTCAATGCACCTTACCCCTGGGAGCTGGATTGCTGAGCTGGAGCGGAACACCTACCATCAGCTCCCAGTTAATACCGCAGGATTTATTGCACCAAAGTTGTGCTATTCATGTTTTTTTTTTCCATATGAGTTTGTGGTTCCTGGGAGCAAACCCAGAACAGTGGCATAGGGGATGCAGGGGTGTCCTAAATAGCCTGCACTGGAACCCGCTTTTACTACTGTACGTTACATCACTGACCCAGAACCTTGTGGTCAAAACCGTCCAAAGGCAAGTGCTCTACCGACCCTGACCAGATACAAAGACATATTCAAAGAGTACCGAGCTTTGTTTGGTTTCATTACACTCAACTTGCAGAGACTTTAAACAGCAAAGTAACCAAACATAATAAATAATTTAAATGCCATTACTTGATGTTTTGCCAACATTGACTCAATTATTAAGTATTGACTTTAGACAAAATGTGAACAAACGTAACATCTGTAAGGCCTGAGTGGGTAAAGAGGCCACCAGGGAATCAGCATGTCACAAGTTTGCCTCCTGTTCCACTTCCACCCAGTGTATGTGACAAAATGTCCCTGAGGAAGACACTTGACAACATCAAAGGCAAATAAGTAGCCTTGCCCTTACAATGATGACATTCCATGCATGGCCACTACCTTATACCTTAGCAGTGGGAAAGTGCCCCGAGATGTGCATAATTGAGCTCACCACCTTTCATTCGGGATATCTGTTTATGTTCAAGGTTCAAGGTTGTGCTTTACTGTTACATCTTGTCAGAGTTGGGGTCCGTTACTCAAAAAAGTAATACACTACATATTACACATTACTTTTGAAAAAAGTAATGCCTTACATTACTTGATTACTCCCTGGAGAAAGTAACTAGTTACACTACTCGTTACATTACTTTTGCGTTACTCCATAAAATCGCCTGAGATGCATTGTCACATAATTTACCACCACTTAACAAATCTTTAAAATCCAAATAAGGAGGACATACACAAGATCTTTCTTTATGCTCTTTACCAGGTTGTGGAGGAATAAAACAAAATGGGCCTTTCCAAAACGGTCTAGTGCAGTGGTTCTTTTGACCTTGTAAAACTTTTTCTATGCAAACTTCTAATTAATTCTTTAAGTACATTGTACATGTTATGTAACAGTGACAGCAGTGGCTTTCAATCAGTGGTCCGTGGACCACCAGACACCAGTGAGCCTTGAGGGTGTTCCAGGTGGTCCCCAGCTAAATGATGGAGAGTTGGTAACCAAATGGACACTCATTAGATATTTAACCCTTATATCTTTAACTCTTGATAGTGTAAAATTAAACCAAATCCATTTGGTATATATGGTATGATATGAAAATGGTTGAAAACCACTGTACCACAGGTTCTCTAGGCAAATATTAACCCAAAATATATTCAAATAAAATAATGAGACGGAGAGAAATCAGTAGCCTATATGTTCACAGTGCTTTAGGATCCCTTTCTTTATGATGTCGAGTTCCCTGCTCCATTGCTCATTAAATGTAGTTTTTCATTTCGGCATATTTGGTTTATTCATCTCTGCATTAACTAACTAGCGAGTGATTGTGAGAGCACACATTCTACAACAAACAAACCGACCCTCCCACTGGCAGTGTTGCCAAACTTGCCAGGTTTTGGGAGAGAAACAAGCAGCCATGTCTATGAAAACAAGCCCAAAAGAAGCCTGACTGGGCTATTTTATAAAACAAGCCCAAAGTCGCTTATATAATAAGCGGACATGGCAACACCCCAACGTCTGCTCTGTCTCTGTTTATGACAGTGGGAGTGAGTGTGGCCGGCTCGATGTGGAGCTGAGCAGCGCTGCGGAGATTTTAATCCCGAGACGACGTAAATGACAGTTATGACACAAGCACTGTATATCACAAAAAACGGACAATGATGTGTCCAGCCAGAGGTTGAGGTGGGAGGGAGGACGACAGGTGGGTCTAAAACCGGACGTCTGGCTTGAGTCCATGACAGTAACAAAAAGTGCTGTGCTGCTGCTGATCTGACACCGGTTTGAAATGTTCTAGTCCGCGACTCCGCTAGTGCGTTGACAGCACACCATTAATGTTCATGTTCAACTCATCTCCGTTGTGTGCATTATTCTCCAAAGCAACACTGCTGAAAGCAGCCACATGACGCAAGTAACGAGTAACTGCAGCGCTTCAGCGACCAGTAACTGTAATGTGATTATCAATTTGGAGGAGGAGTGTCGTTATATTACTCGTTACCGACCAAAGTAGTGTGATTACAGTAACGAAATATTCCGTTACTCGTTACACCCAACTCTGCATCTTGTGTACAGGTACATTATAAAACTTCTTTTTGTTTTGTTTCAGCCAGAGTTCATTTTTTGTGTTTTCAGCACACTCTGGTGGCCACATTTGCAGCCAGAGTATAAACAACCTCAACAATAGTTCCACACCACTTTGGCTAAAATAATCCATATTATGTCTTAAAATATCTCTCTCTCTCACACACACACACACACACACACACACACACACACACACACACACACACACACACAGGCCAGATAATGTAGATACAGGGGGTCTCTGAGGGCCTCACGTGGCATTACATCACATTGTGAAAGAGATTAATGTGTATGTGAAGTGACAGTTGACTTGAATGCCCCACAGCGATACACACGCGATATCCTTCGCCCATTTCATGAATGACAGATACGTTATGCGTTGTGACGGCTGGCGTACATGATAGCCATTCATATTCAGCTATCATGTACTCCATCTATTCTGACGGCCGTAGCTTCAGCCACAGGCAGATTGTGATATGATGAGGTCATGCAACGCATGACTGCCCGGTATGACATGATGCATGCAGAGGAGACACAGTAGAAGAGAGAGGAAATACGAAACGTGGCTGTACGAAGCCAGTATACAGAACACAGCAAAACAATAACAAAAAATATATAATTTGAGACCATCGCATCACCAGACTTCCCATCGCAGCGGAAACCCTGGTATTCTTTCCAAACTGGCTCGTATGATCCGGTCTAGGCCATGCCTACTGAAAAGAAAAACAAAACATAATAATAATTAAAATAAATAAATAATAATAATTATACAGTAGTGTATATATAGCCTATAAATAAATTATATATACACACACACACACACACACACACACACACACACACACACACACACACACACACACACACACACACACACACAAATAAGAAAGACAAAACAAACAAACAGTGGTTACAGTTCCTGGTTACGTTTTTTTGGCGCTGCTTTGCTTTGGAATGCTGAATCGAATAACTATTTAGTTTAGTTTAATCTCGCAGTCGCTACGACTTGAAATAAAACATGGAGATAACAAACAAATTATTCCTTTAAGCTAAACTACGCCGCATCCATTTATTTTTTATTTTTTTGTGTGTGTAGGCTCTAAAATTATATATTATTTTAAAAAATAGCGAAAACTATTTTATTGTGATACAAATGAAAGTTTGGCAGGTCATTGTCAGTTGAATGGATGCAGTAGTAGTGTGATATGAATATGTTGTTGTATTGTTGCATCTGCTGTCTCAACTCAACTCAAACTTTGACAGGCAACAAATTAACACAACAAATTCAAATACACACAGCAGGGCTCCTGAATTTGAATCCTTGCTACCTAAAAATATAATTGGGCTCATCATGCCACTGCAAGTAGCCTAATTGCTGTGATGAAAGAACCCCCCCCCCCCCTCCCTCTCTGCTAGATGCACTAGCTCTTGATGCTAATCTAATAGCATGTGTCTCATTGACTACTCGTTGATACAATGGGACTTCGCTGAGTGCTGCATCCAGAATAGACTGTAGAGAGTTCTCATCTTGTTTGATGCCTCTCTCTCTTTGAAGAGATGGATGGATGAGGGACAGAGAGTCTGGCCACTATAAATTCTGGCTCCAGCATATTGCATAGTGGTGGGCTTACTGGGCTACCATGCATTTTTAACTACTTTCATCATTTTAGTTATATAACTGTGCAGTTATTTGTAAACTGCACAGTTATATTGTAGTTTTTATGAATGTAAAACATCTATTATATATTGGTGCTCCTTAAATTTCGATGGGTGCTCCTATTTTTTTTTTCTTATGCTCCTTAATTTTGAAAAGTAAAAAAGTTAATTTTGAGCACTGCACAGTGGACAAGTTCTAGGGTGATAGGGTGCCAGAGAAAATATATATATATAATAGGTATGTCTTCAGAATTTACAGTAAAAGTGTCTACAGACTGTGGCAGCCCATGTTCTTTCCCTGCTATAAACTATGAATGTCCCTTCCTCAATGAGAAAGAATATGCTCAAAAGGCCAAACTAAATGTCACTGGGCATAATACCTGGATGGAATAAGTAATTGTTCTTTCCTTTAATTATAACCTCTCTTTTGTCCCTATGCTTGATCTGCTGCAGTGGAGTGGCTTAATGACGACCCAAAGTAGAAAACTGCTTCCCAATTGGACAGCTTCAGCCGCATGTGCGCATAATGATAACTGATAATGATAATAAATACTGCATGACTGCACTCATGGCATCGCCGAATAAAAGAGCATTGGTACTCAGTCTGCTTTCCGAGATCAATGTGTGGCACAGGGCATGGCTGACAACCATATGGTGTGGTGCCACTGCCACCCGTGTGACGTGAGC
The DNA here is from genome assembly GCF_951216825.1 of Electrona antarctica. Classification (NCBI taxonomy): domain Eukaryota; kingdom Metazoa; phylum Chordata; class Actinopteri; order Myctophiformes; family Myctophidae; genus Electrona; species Electrona antarctica. The sequence continues at coordinate 26,127,238 of NC_136792.1, forward strand.
TGACAGGTATCTATACTGCCCCCCCCCCCCCCCCCCTAGCAACATGTATTCTGTATCTGTAGTACACTGGTTCCCAAACACTGTGTGAGTCCCGGAGAGACATACATTTTCTCTTTTGGGTCACAGGCTAAAAGGTTTGGGAACCACTGCAGTAGTATAACTCTCCATGTGCGTAACATGTGTTTTCCTTCCAGTGGATTGGTGGTATGTCACATGAGCAGCTTATGTGGCTAACGGCAAACATTGTGTGTGCAATGTTATGTGACATGTATGTCTAATACATGCAAAGCCCTGGGGGTGGCTTATATTATATACTGTAGGAGACAGGCAGTGAAAGGCAGCTTCCTGGGTCTACATACATACAGATGTCCCTGCATGTACGTGATATAATCACAGCGGAAGCCATGGGTCGAAGTGAGTGGCATGTTAAGCAAATCCTTCCACCGTCCCCGGATTAGGGGAACAATGTTAGAATCATGATAGCTATCCACAGGGGCGGTGTTAGGAATCTGGAGGCCCGTTCCAAATATGAGGCCCCCAATCTATGACATAATTATTATTCTGCTGATACAGGCGTATTGATACAAATAGTTTTTTAAGAGAGACATGCAGCAAAGGTCGTCATGAAAGGGACTCGAACATGCAACGCGCTGTCAGGCCAAAGCCTATATGTGGCATTCGCCTGGACCACTGGGCCAGCTGGCGCCCCTTCCTTTACATATTTTAAGGTCTAACTAAAATGATGGATCATGGACATTTCTTTTACTGCTGTTTTTGTTTCTCTTTTGTTCATACGGTACTGTATTTGTCTATACCTTTGTTATAATGGTTATATGTGCTCTTTTTGTAATGTTGCTTGTTTTAGCATTCTTGCTAAATCCGGCTAGCTAAGTCCCTCCCATATAAAAATTAAAAATAGTTAGGATTGGCTAATAAATGTGCAATTTTACTGTGACAAAAAGAAAAATGCCCCAAATGAGCATGTTACTTTTGCAAACCTGCCGTCCACTCTCCAGTCCACTCACCATCCAACCACGAGGCAATTCTAATATAGGAATAGATATAAGGCACTGCATGTTTGTTTTCTCCACAATGATAACCTTTGGTTCTTATTGACCTGCTGAAGTCGAAAAGAAAGTTTGACTTTGTTTGGAGTATACTGTATACTCCAAACAAAGTCAAACTTTCTTTTGGAGGCTGTATACTGTATACAGCCTTTAAGGGAGAGAGTTAGGAGCTAAGGGTTGTGGAACAACATATTTTTCATCTCACATAATGTTGTGAGGACAGAATGTGTTTGTTTGTTTGTTATTGCCATGCTCTCAGTAAACAGACTATTAGTTGTGGATGCTCAACTGTTTTGGACGGAAGTTGAGGTGTGGGGTCTGGGGAGAAATAGTTATAAAGTAAGCCTCCTGAGCAGCGTGGCGGTAATGAACTATCGCTACACTGAATCAGTTTCACAAAAGAAATATGTTGTTCTATGCTTGGTGAACCCATAAGGTTCAAGAAGCAACAGCCAACTGGGTGTTGCATCTTGCATGCATCCAATAAGGTTAGGGTATACAATGCGTTTATAACTTTCCTGAAACATATTGTTTTTCATCAAGTGTGATGTTGCCTTGTGATGTTCTCCCCACAGGCAACTTGACCAGATTTGACTGAGAGCCTGCCATCGTGCAACCTCTAGCTTTTCAATTCAATTCAATTCAATTCAATTCAATTCAAAGGGCTTTATTGGCATGAGAAAACATACGTTTACATTGCCAAAGCAGAAAGCACAATACAACAATACAGCAATACAATCAAAACAACAAATATGTACATTTGAACGTCAGAATCTTCAATAGATCAATTTCTATATTGTACCAAGATCACTGGATGCAGGTATAGTGTAGGAATATACACAATGATTAGTTTGATATCCTTCTCCTATCACAGCAACTCACAAATCTTGCTGCTGTGTTTGCACATTGTTGTACTTCGCCCAGCAGATATGGGAGTTTTTTGTCATTGGTCATGTTTTCAAAATCTCTGTGTGTGGTTGTAATCTGTGGGAAGTATGTGTCTCTGATGTCTTGGTACAATGGACAGATGGTTAGGAAGTGTAGCTCGGTTTCCACTTCATTTTGTGTGCAGTGGGTGCATAGTCTGTCTTCTCTCGGGATACAGGTCTGCCTATGACGGCCTTTCTCGATCGCAAGACTGTGTTCACTGAGTCTGTACCTAGTTAGGATTTTTCTTTGTTTTGGGTCGGTCACGGTGCTCTGGTATTCTGCCACTGCGTATTCTCTGTTTAGGGCCAGATAGCATTCTAGTTTACTCTGCTTTTGTGTTGCTTCTTTCCAATGTGTCAGGTAATTTTCCTTTTGCGGTTTTCTATCTCGTGGCTCTGTTTGTGTTTGTACCCGGAGTTCCAGGGCCAGCTGGCTGAGGGGGCATCTCTCTAGAGTTTCGCTGTGTGTGAGTGCCTTGTTATGGAGTGCATCTAGGTCGCTTTCTTTTAGGTGGTTGTAGAACTTAAGTGCTCTCTTTTTTATTTTGATTATGAGTGGGTATCGTCCTAATTCTGCCCTGCATGCATTATTTGGTGTTTTTCGCTGGGTACGGAGAATGGATTTGCAGAATTCGGTGTGTAGGGTCTCGGTTTGGTGTTTATCCCATTTTTCAAGGTCATGGTTTGCTAATGGTCCCCAGATCTCACAACCATAGAGGGAAATTGGTTCTATCACAGAGTCCAGTATTTTAAGCCAGGTTTATATTGGGATGTCTATTTTCACCAGAGGAGAAAAACGGCATTTATTTATTTTTTATTCAAAATGAGTTAATAGCACAGGCAGACTCTTCACATACTAGAGCATGTCTGAAATAAATATCAGAGCTGAAATCGACATGTAATAAATGCTTAAACATGTAGCTAGGTGTAATGTTAAGGTCCGCAGAATGAACCTTTCAAGTCTGTTTTCTCAACTCTGCTGTTTTCTACAAGACATTACTCTATAAGCCTAGCTCTGGTCCATAGCCCTAATGCCCTTTGCTGCCGTTGCATTAAGGCTATGGGACTGTTGTATTCCTGCCCTCGCATGAAATGCAGACCAGCCTCTCCTCTGTTGCGAACATATAAAGAACCTTTAAACTACTCACCAATACAAAGGTGGCTTGTGTTATTAGAAAGCCTACTTTCCTTAGTGGGCGCACTCTGAGCCCCCCTAACACGTATAACATGCACTTTTTGGCCAGAAAGGGATTTCTTTTTTTCTAACTAAAAATACTTTTAGTTACTCCATTGCACCCTCTACCGATATTGCCAAGAGAAAACCTCGTAGACAAGATTTTTCCTTCCGGTGAAAAAAATCCCTTTCTGGCCAAAATATGCAAAAAAGATGTCAGATAGACCTGCTTAACTCACACACGTTAGGTCAATATGTCAGCACAAGGAGCACACGTGCTGTTGTCAGTATTAGTAACAGTTAACATGGCTGGGAGGCTAGAGGTTGCAGATGGGAGGATAGGCCAGTGCTAGGGTATCCCTAGAGAACTCTTACACAGGGATTACCTAAAGTAACATATGATATAGGTAAGAACCTGTTCTGACATTCCATATGTTGATCCTTCCCCATCCTTCCTTCCTCTTCAATGTATCCCTTTTGACTGATAACTGTCCATTTTTGCGGCTGCATTTGTGCAGCCGCGTCCGGCAGCCGGCGAAAACTAGAGTTCTCAACAGGCCCAAAAATTAAGGCCCGGCCCTACCTGTGCCCTCATCAAACCCTGTACACTCAAGACACTGCCACCGCTGCCACCCTTAGATCTCCATTATGGAGCTGACCTATTCTGATATACCATATGTTGATCTGACCTCATCAAACCCTACACGCTCCATATATGGCCAGTGCACGCGACTTCGGCCTTTAGGGCGAGGTTGCTTCTGTGACACTAAAAGTATGTATCACATTTTTGTGCTTATTTTGTATTGAATACCAGTAGGAGGACTAGTAGTAGTAGGAGGACTACCACTAGGGGCAGTGTGGGGCAGTACGTGCTTTTATGGACTGTGGACTTTATCTTGTTGGTGGCTGCCTGTCTTCCTCATTCCAATCAAGGACAGTCTAAGAAGGATGAGACGCGAAGACCGTACGGGCGACGCCATGTTGCTTTGGAAGGAAAGAAACATGCGCAGTTACGACCAAGGAAGCTGAACGCGGAAGTGTTGGCTGCATATAGCCCATTGCGCATGTTTCTTTCCTTCCAAAGCAACATGGCGTCGCCCGTACGGTCTTCGCGTCTCATCCTTCTTAGACTGTCCTTGATTCCAATGAGAGCAGCTACAACTGAATGCAGCACGTTTTATTTGTCTCATCTGTCTTCCACTTTTAGGTATGTTTTTAAGTGCACAAGCATTTATATTAACATGGAACAACATGTGAACATGTTTAGTTAATGCACAAACGTTTTTGAGAATGTATAATTGCAGCATGGTTTGCCTAAATAATATAATAATACAAGTTTAACACTTGTCTTGAACACTAAGTTTGTGTGGTAACAATACACAGTTACTGTGTGTTTTCAAATGGGTAAATCTGTGTTTACTCCACAGAACAAAATGTATTAATTATTGTACCATTGTTTTCATGTAATGCTAATTTGGATATAAACAGTAGCAGCACTCTAGTATTTCTAGCCACAGTGAATGCCATATAAGAAAATGTGTATGAATGTAGTTGTCCATGAGTAAAGTCATGGTTGTTTGTTATTGATATTACTATTGATGAAAAGATTTAGCATCTGAAGTGAAGTTATCCACTATAATACAGACTGATAGACTGTACACTGATTGTTAATAAATGATTCCAATGAAAGCAGCTACAACTGAATGCAGCACGTTTTATTTGTCTCATCTGTCTTCCACTTTTAGGAGACATAAATACTGTAGAACTGCCCCGTGTGCTTCTCGCCCCTAGGCGTCTTACTGGTATCAGGATATAATACTTGTCTGTAGCAACAAAACCCTGAGAGAGCGCGTATGGGCGAGCATGACACAGGGACAAGAGATGGAAGAGAAAACAGAGATTTAAGTGGTAAGGCCCAGGTGCTGTATGTAGGAAAACAATTATGTCAAGCAACCGCACACTGCATGGGGCCTCGTATGGCCCGCAGGTGCTATCAGTTCCTGCACACATGGGGCCATGCACCTACCCGCAGATGCTATCAGTTAGCCTCATAAACCACCTCCTCCTGGAAATCGCCTGCGCATTTGCTTTTTGATAATGCTATTTGAAGGGGGGGGTGATTAAACCAGGCTATTCAGTTGCTGCATCACAATCCAAGCTAATAGGTAGAGAACAGATACCGTCAGTGCACAGACAATTAGCTCTTCGCTAAGTCCCACCCAAGCCCGTTGTTGGCCAATACCACGTTAGCGACGGTTACTAAGGTAGAAAACTGGTCACGCTTGCAATGCTGGTCAAAATGTTTAAGCAGTGTCAATAAATATATTTGCTGTACAGCATGTGTGGACCTCAGAAAGAGGGTTTGTTTTCTTACCTTGTTATGAGCAAACTAGTCCGTTCCATGAATTATTTCGCTCCGTTGTGCAGTTTAATAGTACATATTAGAAATAAAAATAGGCTCTCATTGACTTCCATTGTAACGGGGGAACAGCTCTCAAAGTCACTCTTTTAGAACACTAAGCTGATTCTGACCGTTTATGACATCAGGAAAACTCACTCACTTTTATTTTTAATAAAAAATTTCAACGTTGTCTTGTCTGTTTTTGTTTTGACTTCAGTGTTGCCACATTGTGTGAGAGAAATAAGCCAACCCACCTCCAAAAACAAGCCAACTCTTAAAGCCAAATCAAGAAAAACAAGCCAAAACAAACACAATAATATGACCATATATAATCATAATAAAAAGATTGTATGCATTTATCATTGTAAATACTATGTAGGCCTATGTCTATGATAATTAATGTTTTGGTAATGTATTACATACACTAATTATTAGCCTTAAGCCAAAAGTAGCGGGAAATAAGCAGACCTGGCAACCCTGACAAGTTTGTGTGGAAAGAAGTTCCGGTTTGCCTACAAAACGATCTGATTGGTCCAAATCTGTACACACACTTCTGAAGTAGCCTCGGTCTCAGCCTTCCATCCAGGCCGTTGGATGTAAACAAATGTATTTGATCTCGTCCACTTGTCGCAAACACCATACACAATTTTGGACGCGTTTGAGGGAGACACTTTAGGAGAAATGTCTGGGACTGCAGCTGGGTGCTCAAACAGCATGGAGACTTGTTTACAAACGAGAGTTGGGAACACCAGAACCGCTTCACTGTATATCTCCAACCAAAATAGTGACTTTATAAATCTATCAAAAGACGAAAAGTTTTCCTGATGTCATAAACTGTCAGAATCAGCTTTTGTTGTGTTCGCTTATGTGCTAACTGACTGACTTTGAGAGCCAGGTATTTGACCAGCATGCAAGCGTGACCAGTTTTCTACCTTAGTAACCGTCGCTAACGTGGTATTGGCCAACAACGGGCTTGGGTGGGACTTAGCGAAGAGTGAATTGCCCTCCTCAGTGATAACGAAGTCGCAATGCGTTTTATATTTCAATCACGTTTCCGACTGAAGTAATTTTAGTGACTGTTTCTCACACTATAAGTATCGGTTTAGTCACTGTTTTATCTCTCTGTCTCTCTTTATCACCTTTTTTTCTTTGCTTCCCTGTCATCTATAGGCTTCCTATCGTGTTTCCCTGTCTCCAATGGTGTTTCCTATGGTGTTTCCCCTGTCTCCTATGGTGCTTCACTGTCTTCTAGTCCTTCCTAAATTCCTATGTGCACACAGGAGAAATCATCCGCCAACTATGTCTGCCAGACATAGTAGCCCAACCCCTTGCCTCCAGCAGCCCAACCCAGTAGTCACTTTGAGTGGCATAATCCGGCACTACCCTAACCTACCCTAACACAAATATCTACTTTGTCCTGGGTGAACTGTATGACTGGCAGTGCCACGTTATAGGCCTACTTATGTTATAATTTACTAGTCCATATTAGAACCCTGCATGGTCCCAAAATATGGGCCTTGGCCCGGCCCGGGTCTGTGGAGTTAAGCCCAGGCCAGGCCCAGTCTGTTATGGTACCGCCGTTTTACAGCCCGAGCCCGGTCCGAAGCCCGTCAGTCGTCACCTTTCCTAACATTCACTAGCGTGTGCAGCAGCTGCACCTTGCTTCTGCGCTGCCGCTGTCTGTCAGATGTGCTCTGCTGCTCTCGTGCTGATAAAAACAACAATTTACAATTTAGGCATTTAGCAGACGCTCTTAATCCAGAGCGACTTACATTAAGCAAGAACAAAAAGCATGGGAATACATCACATATATAAACAGCATTTATCAAGAAACATGCGTAAGCTAAGAACGTAACTAGAACATATATAATGACACTATACATATAAGCTATACATATATATTATACTATGCTGTACTGTTATTGTGCTGTCTACATGACATGCTATAAGTCTGTTTCAAATGCTATCTAAGTCTAAAAAAGTGCTGTCTAAGGGGGTAGGGTAAGTGCTACAACCACAACAATAATAAGTCTCAACTGCGCAAAACTATGTAGATAATTTGGCTTTGTTAAAGTGGTATTTCTCCATGTATTTGTGACTGCTTGTGGAGCTCAGTCATCTCCGACGTTCAGCGACAGTAACATTTCCTTCACCCGTTGCCCACAATGGTCCAGGCTGGCTGGGTTAAATTCACTGCACAACATCAATATAATGGCACATGCATCCGAGCCCGGCCCTGGGCCCGTTGGTCAGGCACAGAAATGGCCCAAGCCCGGGCCGGGCCCTTATCGGGTCCCGACAGGCTTGCAGGGCTCTAGTCCATATCCCTTTAGGGATCCATTCCCGTTTGGGGATATGACAATATTAGTTTTTTCTTTCTTTTGCTGAACGGGCACACCCGTAAACATACTTGAGTAGGTTAATAGATACATTAACCTACCTACAGGTACACATACACAGGTGCGTGTATGTGTGCGTGTGCATGTCCGTGCATGCATTTATGTGTGTGTGTGTGTGTGTGTGTGTGTGTGTGTGTGTGTGTGTGTGTGTGTGTGTGTGTGTGTGTGTGTGTGTGTGTGTGTGTGTGTGTGTGTGTGTGTGTGTGTGCAGTTGCATGTCCATGTGAGATATAGGCCAATGTATATTATATACAGTATAACAAATTATTTTGATGTATGTGTTCAATGTATTTAACGACATTATGTGTGTGCATGCGCACCTGAGTTTATCTCACCCAGACAGTCCACAGGGGGAGGAGGTGACCCTCTGACAGGGAATTGAGTGGTTGGTCTGCTTTTCTATCCGCCAAATCTCTCATCATCGTATTACAATAATGACAGCTCATGTTGTCAACACCTTTTGACAGGGTTACCCCCCCCCCCCCCCTCTCTCTCTCTCTCTCTCTCCTCTTTCCTATAATTTCATTTTGGCGGTGTGACTCTGCTCCTTTGATACTAGCATGACAAGCACAATCTGAGATCACAACCCCCCCAGAAGCAGAGCATATAAGATACAGAGGTATGCAGAACCCTTCAAGGGCATATATGAATGTACAGATTAATATGCAATCCACAGAACATTATAGAATCCAAAGAACAAAACATCTAAATATTGAGTCCTTCAAAGGCATACGTTTACACACAACATCCAGAATCATGTGGTTCATGAATGTCCTCTAGGGGGTACGTGACATGAAACGGGTAATGGTGGATGTATGGTGTTATTTAACACAAACACAGAGAGAGAGAGAGAGAGAGAGAGAGAGAGAGAGAGAATATATAATTTTGGGTCAAATACAACAATACTGGGCATTGTCAGCTAGGTCAGGAGGTAGTCTTGTGTAGCCAGACAATGGCCACACTATTCCACAATCTCCAAATGCTATATAGTCTGGAACTACAGCTCCCGAAATCCGAGTAAGGAAGCTGCCATTTCTGTTCACGAAAATATATTTAAAAATATCTTTAGAGCTTATTTTATTTCCTTTTCTGCTAAGCAACAAGCTATATATGCTTAGATGATTTCTATTTATATTAGAATTAATTTGCGAATGTAAAGACGAAAAGGAAGTGGCGAGGAGGCTCCACTTCTGCTTTATAGTTTACTCATGACAGCTCTTCTGTTGCTCCAGACTGTATGATGAAAGCATTTGGAAATTGCGAGAGGCAACAGTCTGGTAACGCAAGACTAGGTCAGGAGGTAACAGGGTTGCGTCAGCTAGGTCAGGAGGTAACAGGGTTGCGTCAGCTAGGTCAGGAGGTAACAGGGTTGCACCAGCTAGGTCAGGAGGTAACAGGGTTGCGCCAGCTAGGTCAGGAGGTAACAGGGTTGCGCCAGCTAGGTCAGGAGGTAACAGGGTTGCGCCAGCTAGGTCAGGAGGTAACAAGGTTGCGTCAGCTAGGTCAGGAGGTAACAGGGTTGCACCAGCTAGGTCAGGAGGTAACAGGGTTGCGTCAGCTAGGTCAGGAGGTAACAGGGTTGCACCAGCTAGGTCAGGAGGTAACAGGGTTGCGCCAGCTAGGTCAGGATGTAACAGGGTTACGCCAGCTAGGTCAGGAGGTAACAGGGTTGCGCCAGCTAGGTCAGGAGGTAACAGGGTTGCGTCAGCTAGGTCAGGAGGTAACAGGGGTGCACGGCCAAAAAAAAGTTTGGGAAAGGCTGAATGAACCATTAGATTGAGGTATGAAGGAAGCTGGTTGAATGTGGCAAGACCATCTGATTATACTGGTTGTATGTACGTCAAGTAGTACAATACAAGTTACTAAATTGATAAAACGTCTGGGTTTCCGAGGCTACTAAATTGAGAGAGAAGAGAGAGAAACTAAGCTAATAAACCTATTGTGCTTTAGCAGGACTAGGCTGGACTTTTTGCCCAGTACCTGTAAGATCCTTACCGGAATTACTTATTAAAGTGAAAATCTAATTTCCATTTTTGAGTGGTGCAACCACTCCATTGCGGAGCTATGTGTGTCCCTGTGTCCCTGGCTTTAAGCTGGGTCCGTCTCAGCCCAAAATAGCGTTTGGTTGGTCTGTGTTGCGCAGCCTAACACACACACACATATTTGATTTTGGGTGTGACAGACAGTATACAGTACAGTACAGTACAGTACAGTACAGTACAGTACAGTACAGTACAGTACAGTACAGTACAGTACAGTACAGTACAGTACAGTACAGTGACCCCCTGGGGACCCCCACACAGTCATTTCCCAACCGTTTCGGACATGGGGCAGCTCGCCGGAACCGGCCCGGCCCCCTGGATGTTCCAGGGACTCCCACACGGTAACTGTAATTTCTCGACCGTTTCGGACGCGGGGATGGAAGTTCTGGGGACCCCCCAGGGACCCCCACACGGAGTTGCACCACTCAGTTCATACGGGTGTGATTTTTTCGCTCCGGTTCAGTCTCTATCCTTTTAATACTCTATGGGTCAGACTCCCATTGGCTTAGGCGGTGTTTCAGAGTATGGGGTAAGACTCCCATTGGCTTAGGCAGTGTTTCTGAGTATGGGGTCAGACTCCCATTGGCTTAGGTGGCATGGGGTCAGACTCCCATTGATGACTAGGTCGCTTACATTTCATGAACAAGTGCAAAGGGTGTTTTACAAGGCACACAAAAAAGCTCTGACCTATCTATTCAGAGTTGTCAGAGGGGAGGAAATTGGGGAGACTGTGGTCAGCAATATTCTCCTAATGCAGTCGTACAGTAAGAGGCAGCTGTATTGCTCCGATCATCTGAGGTAATGTAATACACAGCATGAACAGGCCTCATCGGAATAATAATAATGGAATGTTGTCACACTTACAGAGGAGTAAAATGCTGTGCTATTTCTCCTCACAGCAGTGCTTATCTCTCTCTCTTATTCCACCGTGCATAGAAATACATGTGCCCTGCTGCTCCACCAAGATATGTGAGATGAGTTCAACCTGTAAGCAACGCCATTGATCCTGATTTATTCAATTTCAAGACCACAGTATAGTATATTGACAGTTCGGAAAACATCACTTTTTTTTGTTGCTCAGCTCCACTTTGACACATATGCAGTACACGCGTGAGCCGAGAGGCAAGCCAGTGACCTTCTGATTATCAGACAGCCTCTCTACCCTCTCAGCTACAGCCACCTATAAATACAATGCAAGTCAGGTGCCATGTATCCATGTGTGCCCTGGCCAAGTGTCCTTGAGCACGATACTGCAACCCCCCCCCCTATTAGCTCACGGAAATGAAAACGTAAATAACACATTTCAATCACAATACATGAGCACCCCCAGGAGATTCAGACCAGCAGACACAAAGCTTTTCATGCTGATAACTTTACAGACAACTTCTAACCACATACCTTTTTATGCAGTTTATATTTCAGTTATGATGTCTGATAAGTGCAAGTTTCAAGTTTGTGTCATGACCTCAAAAACCTGGTCGCCTTGATGTTGTTACTGCATGCGAGACACATTTCAATGTTGAATATTCTGTTCACATTGTAGAGCTGGAAGACTCTCTCAACAGGGAGCAGGGACTGAGCGGAGAGAGAGAGAGAGAGAGAGAGAGAGAGAGAGAGAGAGAGAGAGAGAGAGGACACTGCCAAGTCTTGCAGGTGGTTCTATGTGATGCATGCAATGTGAGCCAGCATCTCTCCTCCCACTGCGAAGTGACCAAGATGTGTGGCCATTTATCGGGGATGACTCACAGCCTCCACAATAGCACAGATAGTGGCACCACCACCAAAAACAACAACAACAACAACAACAACTTAAAATGTAGGCACTTAGTCGCTTACAAGTGTGAAATATGAATAGGCAGAGTAAACATGAGCTCTAGTCAATTATACAAATTATACAACTAGGCCTATGTAAATTGTGAGTGTAAACAACATGGATCTACCGGTAAGTCACATAAAAACAACAACTGGAAAGGCTGCGGCAACAGGGACAGCATAAGTTTCTCTGCTTCAGTAAAAGTAACTCAGCTGTAGCATGAACTTAACATTTACCCCCGATTCACGAGTTACACAAGTTCATTGATTGTAGAACAGCTTCCCTCCCAATATCGAGTTACACGAGTTACGTTTTCATTGTTTAATTTGCGTTTCCAATAAGTTTTTTCCATCGGACAGAGTGGGATAGGTGACGTGTTTTGATGATGTCATCGTAAAAACATCCGTCGCACTGGCATCAAAGGGTTCTGGGAAATTGAGGCACAATGCATTCCAATGGCGGCGGTGGCGCGCAGCAGGTGCGTTCCTCCTCCGCTCTGTCATTGCCACTTTGGATTATTTTTCAACACTACGACAAGCGATTACACCATTTTAAAGCGGATTTTCATGAAAAGGAACGGATGATGTCGGCGCAGTCGTTCTTCAAAGGTTAGTGAAATCCAGGCATTGAACGTGGCATTGCGATGTAATTAATTCCGCAGTCAAACTGTTAACTTTTTAGCTGCCGGCATGGGGCAGCATAAGCACACGTAAGGACTGCCACCAGTCCACTCTAATGCTGCGATCCTTGTTTCCTTTCCAGGTTATTCAGGAAGGCAGGAGCCTTTGTTATGAGCACATAGTTCAGACCCCTTAGCTTTCATTACAACCAGTTACATTTGCTCATCGATGTGGTACAAACTCACAAATGATTTACGATCGTCGGGTGCGAGGCGGCTCACCGTGGACAACGCTCGAACCTTTTGAGATACAGCGCTTTGAAAATCCTGTTATAATGGAGGCTCAACGAAGCTGGATTTAAAAATCCCATAGCTGGTGGGGACGGAGGCTCTCCAAAGTCTCCATACTAACCGGAGCCATGCTAAAAGGTAAATAATTGGTTGCTGCTTTCATATATGGAGTATACGCTTGTCTACGAACATACGCATAGATAGCACCAGTAGGTACAGTTAGCCTAGCTACGTTTATAAACGTAGATGGCAGCGAAAAAGAGTACCAAAGAGTACCAAAACAATGTGAAATCAGCAGTTTTGTTTTCAAAGGGGAAAAAAGCCTGGGCGAGTCAAGCAGGAAGAGTGGCATAGGAGTGGGAGTGAACCTAGTATTTAGCTAAACCAATAACAGTGCAGAGGGGCATCGCTCCAAATTTAGTGACGTCAGTGTTCTCCGCTGCATTCTACTGCTCTGGACGGAAGGGGACGAGGAGGGGAGCAGGGTGAGGGGAGGCGGGCTCATAGGTTGGTGAACCAATAGGAAGTCTACATCGGTTTCCACCGCTAGTTTGTTCCGCCCCTCTATGCCCAGAAAAGTGTAGGGCTCTTTCAGGCTAAATCTCTTTAATAGCCAAGCAGATTAATGATGGAATCATTCACTTTGTGATACAAGCATGACATTTGGCACAAATACCCGAGTCACTTTAAGGGCCACTCTTATGGAAAATGGCACTGGCCACTCAAAATTCCAAGATGGCGACCATTTTTTTCAACATGGAAGCCACCTTAGTGAACCAGATAGTGATATAATCTTTCAGGTTGTGATACAAGGATGACATTTGGCACAAATACTCTCTAAGGGCCGCTCTTATGGAAAAAGGTTCAGGCTACTCAAAATGTGATGGACTTAACTTGTCTCCGCTGTTGAGATCAAGCACCCAGCTGCGGTCTATTTCTGCTGTTTAGCCTATACTGTAAAATCATGGTGACGCGAGCTTATAGATGCGTTTCCTGTGTTCCTATACAATCTTTCAGTGCCCTTTTCCATAAGAGTGGCCCTTACAGAGTATTTGTGTCAAATTTCATCGTTGTATCATAAGATGAAAGATTATGTGTGTGTGTGTGTGTATAATTATAATTATAATTATAATTATAATTATAATTATAATTATAATTATAATTATAATTATAATTATAATTATTTTTATATATTTAAGAATCCTTGGAGAGATTGGAGATTGTGTAGCTATGGAATGTGTCAACAGCAAGCTACAAAACAATGCTGACACAATTGCATCATTATCGAGAGACAGCGAGCTCCACTTGCGACCGCGACGGGTCGCTTCGACGGTGCCGTGTCGTTAGTCAGAAGGTTCCTTGTTCCGAAATTACTATCCCTATCTCTAATCCTAACCTAAACATAACCGCAAGCACGGGAGCAGTGCATGTTCGGACTAACGGGACTTCGGATCTATGGGTAGTTCCCGCTTCGACGGCTGTTTGAGTCGTCGCAACGAGTGCCCATCGTCGCGGGTGCCTGACTCGTCCCGACGGGTCGCCACAGGTGCCCATCGTCTCGACGGGCGCCTGACTCGTCGCGACGATTGCCCATCGTCTCGACGGGGGCCTGTTTTTGTCGGCGTTTCTGAGTCGTCGCGACGATTGCCCATCGTCTCGACGGGGGCCTGTTTTTGTCGGCGTTTCACCCGTGCGTCGGAGAACGGGCGCTCGTGCTCGCATCTGCCTCTCTCCCTCCTTCCCTCCATCCTATGTGTGTGCTTCCCCCCCCCCCCCCCCCACCCGACCGCCTCCCCCTGTGGGGTAGGGGGTCGGGTGGGGGTCCCTGCGGACCTTTGGGGGGGGGGGGGGGGGGGGGGGGGTCCGGGTCCCCTTGGGAATCCCTTTACGCATGCCTTCATTTAGAGAGAGAGAGAGAGGGGGGGGGAGAGAGAGAAAGAGAGAGCGCACGCACGCAGACGGAATGTGTTCACGCTCGTCCTTCTGGGGGGTCCCCAACTAGAGACCAGCGGGTGGCGGATTTAGCCGCGGTTGCCGCGGGTGAACCGCAGTTTAGGGTGGATTAGGGTCAATTCAATTTATTATAAATTAATATAGGATAAACCGCGGGTGAAATAATGCGGGAAATAAAGTAATGGCATAATAAAGTATATAAATATGCTTATTATAGCTTTTAAAACGCACACAATCTTGGCGTGCGTGCGTTAGTAGTAGTATTTTAATTTAATAATTTTCCATGATCTGGCACAAATTAGCCGCCTATGAAGTTGGGTCCTGTTGCACAACAACAACACCGTGGTCTCCTACAGCCTACAGGCAGCTACGCTAAAGTTGCTAACAGGCAGCTATAGAGTCTGAGAGAAACTTAAAACTAAGTAAAACAGAAGGGAGGAATATACGTTCGGCGTGGGACTGGGAGTGATTAAGTTCTTTACCCTGCCGCCGATGACCGCTGGATATGCTGTATGAAAATACGTCGCGAAAACGTGGACGGCGTGTTACCATGGAAATGGATATATACAACCACTACGTAACATTGGTGAACTGTCGAGAGAGTGGTGAGTGACGTTTGTACAAGTAGTATAAATAGCCGATCTACAAGCTCACAACGCGTCGCAGCGTCGCGTTGTGAGCTTGTAGATTGGCTATACTGTATACGCTGGGCGCTTCCCTGCGCAGCGGATTGCGGGTGGTGCGGATTAATAAATTGGATTAATTAATAAATTGCGGTCGGATAACGGGCGGATTATAATTATGCACATGCGGATTCGGGTGACAAAAAAGCTCATCCGCTGTTCTCTACCCCCAACGCAATAGATAACACAGAAATCACACTATACAATGCATTTACATTCAGCCGATCTACGAGCTCATATCTGCTTCTTTGCGAAAGCCGCGCATTGCGACGTATTCTGTCTGTCTGTCTGTCTGTCTGTCTGTCTGTCTGTCTGTCAGCGCACGCTGACAGACAGACATGTTTAAGTTTTCCATTGAACTATTCAGCACCGAAATAAATTACTCATCCATTCATTAATGCATTCATTCATTCATTCATTCTTTCATTCAATTTACTGCTTTAAGGAAATTATGTCTGTATAGGAGCCATGAATGGGATTGTTGCAATGTGTGGTTATGTTGATTATATCTTTGGTCAATGAAATGAATGCGCTTGATTGACGGGGCCTGATTAATTCATAAACGTCACCTGTTTGGCACACACAGTGAGAGAGAGGGGGGGTATGGAACGCCATACCTTTTGTTGACCGCTTTATTTTTGCTTTCTTTTATTTATGTTGATCGCTGTTGTTGCTTTACTTTTTGTTTGAGCACTCTTTGAGTTATTCACATTTCTTTAATAAAACCCCTTAAACGCATTGTTTTGGACCCAGCGAATTCCTTTTGTTTGTGGAGCGGAGCGCGTCTGACAACATAGCCCATCCCATCGCCTCTCAGCGACTTTAAAGTTTATTTCTCACGTAGTCGCTTTACAATGTCCTTTATATCGAAGCAGCTGTAATACAATACATTTTTTGTCCTCAAAGGTTTCTGTTATTTTATACAAAACGAATGAACCACCAAACGTCCTTAAATCATTTTAAATAAATACCATCAACATAATGAAATTAATGCAATTTTAAAATGACTGCAATTTTAAAACCATTGTATTAATAAAGTATAAAGACTGGATTCTGATTATATTGTTAATGTTGTTTATTACAGTTACAGAGGCGTATGCAGTCCTCAAAAGTCAATACATTCAAACAAATCCTTTTTGTTTCTTTTGTAAGCTTTAAACAATTGACAAAAGTAGATGTAGGCTACCATATTGGGGACCCCCATTTTGCGTGTGCATTTACATTCAGCCGATGTCACAGATGATCCACGTTCATGTTTACTGCATTACATTTGTAACAACAGCATAATATTGGGTTGTGCAGGTGAGATTTAGAAAACCCTTAGAAAAATCTTCAGTGAATGCTTTTAGGGACTATAGGCCTACATAGAATGTGGAGGGAGAAAGGTACCAGCTGCACTTGTACCCCTTATATGCTCATTCCATGCAGCTCGGCAGAATGCGAGTGCGGCTTTAGTTTGATGAACATTGAACCTCATAACATCACTCCGTTCGCGACTGCATACAGAACGTGTGTCGGCTCTGATGTTTATTAGACAGTATGGACCTCCGCTCAGGTCCTGGAATCCAGAGTCAAGACTTGGCTGCGAGCACATCGCGCGGCAGAAAGCACAAAAACCAGAGTGGCACAGCCTGTCATGTCAGATAACCCAGACCCACTTTGGCAATTTTTATAAGACAGGGGTTATTGGCGTCTTTTTGGTTTGTTTTATTTTATTTCTTTTCTTATTTCTTCCTCAATATTGTTTAAGAATTAATGTGCCATCCATGACATGCTGTCACCAGTGTACCAGTTCAGTGTCTGTTATTTAATGAAATTTATCGAATATTGGCTAAATGTTTATAATGTCTTCTGTCCAAACAATGAAAAGCACTAAGAAAAGGCAAGTGAGTCTCTCTTTAATTAAGCATGATGAGCCATGCGTTTTCCACAAAACAATTAAATATCATTGAATATAATTGCACCCTTGTCATTACTACTATGTTATTATAGCTTTCAGTAGGCCACCACAGGCACAGACACCAATTGGCCTACATGAAGTTAGAGGGATGGGCAGAAATGGTGTAGGCTATTTTCAACTGTTAATGGGGTTTTCTTTCTTCACAAATGAATTCTACTTTGTTGTACAACAGTGTCCCATAAAAGTTGCATCATGATTTGAATTCCGGACTGAAAACGCATTTTCAAAACAATAGAAAGAAGTAAGCTAAATACTACACAGCAAATGATGCGAGAACAACAAAAAAAATAGCCAATCTACAAGTAGGCCTACACGACGTGTATAGTAGTATATTATATTAATTATAATTATAATTATAATCACACACACATGCCAGGCATTGTGAGCTTGTAGATCTGCTATTTTTGTATGACTCCCAGGTCAGGACTCACATCTCGTCTGTCTGTCTGTCTGTCTGTCTGTCTGTCTGTCTGTCTGTCTGTCTGTCTGTCTGTCTGTCTGTCTGTCTGTCTGTCTGTCTGTCTGTCTGTCTGTTTGAAACAAAAAAAAGTGACTCCAAAGCGCCACCTCGTGTTAGTATTTGGAACTAGATTTACTGCAGAGTGAGGCAAATGAGGCGTGTGATGTCAACATGAGAAACGACAAAGTCAATAGGCACCGACTGTATTTATTCTGAATTTCACATTTTGTTCACACTTTGTTCTCATTTTATTCACTGTCAGTCTGTGGAATAAACAATACAAAATCACTTAAATCGTTGTACAGTCTCACAAGTATGTATGGTATTTTCATATGATAAAATGTGAACTCATGCATGTTTATACTGGATAAACATGCACGAGTGGATAAATTATCCATCATGAATAGTAACAAATAACTATACCTCTTCTGCCACTTCTTCTTGGCTGGAAAAAAAATAATGTGCCAAACAGGTGACGTTCATGAATTAATCAGGCCCCGTCAATCAAGCATCCATAGCACCAGTGACAGCGCATTCATTTCATTGACCAAAGATATAATCAACATAACCACACATTGCAACAATCCCATTCATGGCTCCTATACAGACATAATTTCCTTAAAGCAGTAAATTGAATGAAAGAATGAATGAATGAATGAATGCATTAATGAATGGATGAGTAATTTATTTCGGTGCTGAATAGTTCAATGGAAAACTTAAACATGTCTGTCTGTCAGCGTGCGCTGACAGACAGACAGACAGACAGACAGACAGACAGACAGACAGACAGACAGACAGAATACGTCGCAATGCGCGGCTTTCGCAAAGAAGCAGATATGAGCTCGTAGATCGGCTGAATGTAAATGCATTGTATAGTGTGATTTCTGTGTTATCTATTGCGTTGGGGGGGGGACCCCCCAGAAGGACGAGCGTGAACACATTCCGTCTGCGTGCGTGCGCTCTCTCTTTCTCTCTCTCCCCCCCCCTCTCTCTCTCTCTCTAAATGAAGGCATGCGTAAAGGGATTCCCAAGGGGACCCGGACCCCCCCCCCCCCCCCCCCAAAGGTCCGCAGGGACCCCCACCCGACCCCCTACCCCACAGGGGGAGGCGGTCGGGTGGGGGGGGGGGGGGAAGCACACACATAGGATGGAGGGAAGGAGGGAGAGAGGCAGATGCGAGCACGAGCGCCCGTTCTCCGACGCACGGGTGAAACGCCGACAAAAACAGGCCCCCGTCGAGACGATGGGCAATCGTCGCGACAAAACAGGCCCCCGTCGAGACGATGGGCAATCGTCGCGACGACTCAGAAACGCCGACAAAAACAGGCCCCCGTCGAGACGATGGGCAATCGTCGCGACGAGTCAGGCGCCCGTCGAGACGATGGGCACCTGTGGCGACCCGTCGGGACGAGTCAGGCACCCGCGACGATGGGCACTCGTTGCGACGACTCAGACAGCCGTCGAAGCGACCCGTCGCGGTCACA
This sequence comes from Electrona antarctica, assembly GCF_951216825.1. Lineage (NCBI taxonomy): Eukaryota > Metazoa > Chordata > Actinopteri > Myctophiformes > Myctophidae > Electrona > Electrona antarctica. Next base: position 26,146,513 of record NC_136792.1, read on the forward strand.
AGTGGAGTTCGCCCCTCCTGTCATTATCTCTGCCAGGTCGAAGACAAAGGGGTAGACCCATCAGCACAAGATGTCCTGTGCATGCTGTAGGCCAAGGGAAGTACTACTACATCCAAAATCATATCGGATCAGTTTGTTCAAGGGAGATAATGTTCGGCTATTGCAGAAAATGAAAGATGTGGCATAGTATGGAAAATATGTGTGGGAGCTCGGCTGAGATAAAGCAAGGCAATGGGAGTTCACAGTTCCATGGCCAGACACCGTGGGAGGAGAGATCTTTATATAGATAAATTCTTCTTCTGTGGAAGAATACATTGTTCTGAGTTGGACACTAGAAGGCTATCTTCTTTCTTTTTATGGCGTGCAATAGGGCCATCCAAATGTGTGTGCCTGCCTGGTGCTAATCTCACAAACCACTGAACTTATCATCATCCGATGTATTGTGCTGATCAGCGCCAGATTTATCGCGCATGCTTCGAGTAGGCCAAGGGCGGTTTACACACCGGCATTCCAAAGCCCGCTATTCCGACACGCCGTATTATTAACTCCGTACTGGCAACCCATACACATTCACATTGGGTGAGGTGACAAATGTTAGACGCTAGGGGGGTAGTCGCCACCATCTAAAAATGAATCCTCTACGCTGCGCGTTGCCTAGGAGACAGGTTTAACAGCCGAACCTTCCGGCCCGGGTTGAACAAGGAAAAAAATGATTGGATTTCCCAAGTAAACTTAAGGCTCTGCAGACAGTGCATATATATTTACCAGGCATGACTCCAACTCCAAGCAAAATGGACTCAACAAAAAATGGTAAGTTAATAAAATGTATTAAATCCTCCACGAGGATAGATGGGTCTAGAACCGTACCAAAACCGTGCCAGATGTCCTAAAATTCAAAGGGGGGGGGGGGGGGGGGGGCGGGGGGATGGTAACAGCAAGGTTGCCAGTTCAAACCCGGGCTCCCCCAGAGTTACTGTCGAAGTGTCCTTGAGCAATACACTGAACCCCTAATTGCTCCCGATGTGCTAGTTGGTGCCTTGCATGGTTTCTGCTGCCATCAGTGTATGAATGTGTGTGAATGTAATGCACAATCTCTGTAATGCGCCTTGGATAAAGGCGCTATATAAATGCACCATTTACCATTTACCATTTAAAGGTGTCTACTATCACATATCAATTTGTTTCCCTTGGTAAACTTTGTGACAGCTGCTATAGCACGTGGCATGTCAAACTAGGGGGTTTTCATGATTCTTTCTGAATCCATTGCAAGCATTCTTTTTGTATGAAAAACACTCCTTGGGCTAAATTCGGCCATAGCCACTTGCCTGTTTTTGGCCTTTTTAGTTGGAGGAGTGTTTTTCGTGCAAAACTAATGCTTGCAATGGATTCAGAATCATTAAAAACCCTTAGTTTGACATGTCACATTAAAGCATAATGATATTTTGAGAATGTTGCCTTACAGTATATACCTGTAGGTTGTTAATGGTAACCCAACTTTCATTAGCTGTAACAAAGTTTCCCAAGGGAAACACATTGGAACAAATTGATATGTGATAGTAAACACCTTTACGAACACATCTGTGAAAAAAGCTAGTGCGGTAAGCATTGTTTTCCCAGATTTGCCACAACGTTCGCTAACTTTACCTATGGGAGTGTCCGTGCAACGTTTTGCGGCCATCAGATGCTCTCGACAAGTTGACGGGCTCTGGCCACATAGACTTTGCCGCTGGGTTGCACCGAGTCACTGTGTCAAAGAAACCAACCAGAATCCTATTGTTAGAAGTGATTGAGCACCGTTCTATCACATTTTCACCTCCACTACACCCCTGTCCCTGTAGACCTACAAGGACAGAGAAAGGACATAAACAGTGAGAGAGAGTAGCAGAATCAACCATACAGTGACCATACAGTCTACAATTCAGACTTACAGGGAGGGGTATGACTCCATAGAGGAGAGGTATGGAGTCAGCAATGTGAGCTACAGCGAGAAAAAGGAAAGAAAAAACAGGTGACTGATGGAAAGACTGATGGAGAAAGAGAGAGAAGAATCATAGATGGCGACATAGAGAGGCAGATAGTATGAGTGTCAGAGAGCTGGACAAAGAGAGAGAAATGGAGGGGGAGAGACATTTATCCCGCAGGACAAACAGTCTTATTTGGTCTTGATGAAGAGACAGTGCAGTGGTGCGTGCAAATATTGATTATTCAAATGGGAGTGTGTGCTATGGCAGGCCCCTGATCATATGTGGCAGGTGGTTTCACTGTAACACAGATGGAATGCGCTATACATCTTAATAACACACATATTCTGATGCACCATACAAACAAACTGAAGGTTATGTAATAATCGTGGTTATTTAACCGTAATATCTGCGAACATATTGCATATGAGAACATCTCCAATTGTTCTATTTACAGAAAAATATAGAAATATATATTTCTAAGCCTTCGATATGTTCGCAGATATGGCCGCCAAGTTTACTTTCAGCGAGGAAAAGGAATTACCTTTATCCAGGAGCCCCTGCAGGAAGGTAAGAACCTCCCTCTTTGAGGCCGGGAAAGGCACAACCTGCGTGGGCTGTGCCGCGCACCAGTGCTCAAAAACCTTCCATGCTACATTGTTTACCTTGATAGTGGACTGGGCCCTGGCCCCTTGAATTGTGGCTACCACATTCGCAGGCAGGCCTATGTCATGGAGATTCATCCTCTCACGGGCCAGACACAGAGCTGCAGCGCCCTGGGGTCTGGGTGGAATATCTCAAAACCCGCCTGTGTGAGCAGGTCCCATCTGTACGGGTGCTGCCATGGCTGGTTGTATAGGAGAGGGGTTATGTCTGACATCCAAGCGCCCCAAGCTGGGGCTATGAGGAGCAGAGACAACTGACAGGTCCTGCCCCTGTCCAGGATCACCCTGATCAGGGGGAGGGGAGGAAACGTGTACAGCAAGCCTTGACCGTTCACAGAACTTCCTGTGCGGCACATGGAAATAAGTGTCCTTCAGGTCGATGCTGGTAAACCAGTCTCCCTGGCGGAGAGATTGCACTAGAGTCTGAGCTGTCAGCATTTTGAAGGGATAAACTCTGAGGTATCTGTTGAGGCCTCGTAAGTCCATAATAGGACGCAGACCCCCCCCCATCCCCCCCCCCCCCCCCCCTCTTTTTGACCAAAAAGTACTGGCTGTAGAAACCGTGGTGGAAAGTATTTCTGCTCGCAGAATGTTCGCTTCCTCTCCTGTTGCACGAGTGAAAATCACTTGTGACGACACGGGAGGTTTTCGAGCGAACTGTAGTCTGTAGCCTAGTGCAGGGGTTCTCAACCCGTTGGTCGCGACCCCCCCGGGGGGGTCGCCAAATTATTTTGGGGGGTCCCCAAATTATAAAAAAAAGAGAGAAATATTTTGCAACTGAATGGCTGGAAAATGGAAATTAAGAGTTTACATATAGTACACATAATACATGCATACACCTTCCCTAATGATTATATCTGGACCCACGGCCTCCATCGTCGATACCGTGGCCGAACCCATAGCAGGAGCCCTCATGCTATTTACCACGCCCGCGACCGCGTCCCTTGGGGCCTCCCTTCTTAGGGGGACGGTGTGGGGACTCGCGGGCCTCCTCCTTGGCTCTGGCTAAGCTTGGTGCGTTAGGCTGGAACTTGTTCTGTGCCTGTCCACGCCATCGCCCCCCACGGGGCTTCCAGTTGGATTGGTGTGGGCCCCTTGGGGCTGGATGAGCCACGTTCTGGAGAGGTGGAGGTGGAGGTGTTGGCTCCTGGTGTTGGCGCAGTGCCTCAGTGTTGTGCCTGCTCTGCTCGCCTGAAGAGATCAGTTAATCGAGCCAGAAATCCCCGTCGGAAAAAATCGGTCTCTGGCCTCGACGAGGACAACAAAGGGACCCATATATGGACCAGGAAGGGAGCTCCTCCACCTGGTCCAGTTCGTCCATGATACCGCCCCAAGAGCGGTCTAAGGAAGCCATGGTGGGTCCTCCTGTTGAGGTACTGGTGCAGAAAGAGTGCTCTGTGTAGCGGTGGTCTTGCTAGCTAGCCTGTGGCATGCTAGCGGTAGCCGAAGCTTTGGGCCTCGCTCCCTGTCGAATGTAGGCAACACACGCCAGGGAGGAGGACGTGTTAGCATTAGCCTGAGCGACGTTCTTGCTCGATTTCTTGGTCGTATTCGTCGTAATCGAATGAGGCCAAGAAAAAGCTTCGGACACGTCTCAGACGATAGCTCCGCACATTTAACACAGCTCTTCCAGAGCGTTCTTAGCATGGGTCAGACCCAGGCAGTACATACACAGGTTGTGTGTATCGCCTGGTGCTAGCGTGTTCTTACATGCTGCCTTGCGGCAGGGGTTGCCCCGAGCCGGTGTGGCGCCGGCCTGAGAGGAACAGGACGGGGGGTTAGCATCACGATCATCCATACTCGTTATTATCCGCTGTAGTTTTGTTTGGTAACAGTGCTACTGCTAGCGTTTGCTGCTCTTGGCTCAGCCTGTGGCTATAAGCTATCGTGTAAGCTAATGCTACCCCACGTTAGCGTGGTGTTAGCATTCGCTGCAGCTAGCGCTTGGTAAGTGTAAGCTAGTGCTATCCTAGCGTTTAGGGTGGTATGTAGCCCTTGTTGTAGCTTAGCGCTTTGATAATAATAAGTGTGTTGCGGTGGCTAGCTTGTGTTGGACGGGCTGTAAGTGGCTGCAACCAACTTGTTTTGGCTTCAAGCTTTATGTAGTGAGTTTATAGGCAATGATAACACCGCCGTAGCGTAGCTAGTATCTGGCTTGTGTTTGTAGCACGTTTAGCAAGTTAAGCTAATGCTATATGTTTCCCGACCTTAATCGTTCCGAAAGCTAATCGGAACGACTCTCAGTCTTATCGCTGTTCAGTTTTTCACTGCAAGTGATTTTAAACGTACTTAGCGTTTGTGTTACTGTTTTTGTATTCACCTATTGGATAGAAAACAAGTCACCTCTTGGTACAAGTGTAGGCACTTGTCCTTGTGAAGCTATTCAGACAAGTATTCCTTACCTGATAGTGATAACACAGCTTGGTTCTGTAAGGCAGAAGAAAAGGAAAATATGTGGAGAGCTTAAGATATTAAAGGTAAAAATAACAGACACACGCGCACGCACGCACGCACGCACGCACGCACGCACACACACACACACACACACACACACACACACACACACACACAAACACACACACACACACACACACACACACACACACACACGCCTGTGAACATATACAACATCACACACAAACATCAGACAGCATCATGTAATACAGTGGTTCCCAAATTGTCCCTGGCTGTGTCCATGGGTCTGAGCGTGGAAATAGCCTGTTTTCACCATCAAGTGTCACTGTTGTGCAGCCTAACACAGACACAGACACACATACACAGAGGCCAGGGAGGAGAGCTTGTACAGTACAGTACAGTACAGTACAGTACAGTACAGTACAGTACAGTACAGTACAGTACAGTACAGTACAGTACAGTACAGTACAGTACAGTACAGTAACGCCGTTTACCATAGGGGTGGTAGGTGACCAGTGCCAGATAAATGTATGACATGAGCAGACAAGAACAGCTCTTGTTGTCATCTTTGAACCGGAAATGTTAATCGCCTATGTGCTACTAAGCGTCACTGCCGTATACTAGCAACCGATCCATTGATTTGTTTAGCGACAGCTCAAATTAATGTTTTATTAAGCTCCGGACATCGTACTTTATCCCATTATGAACCATAAAGTCACTATAAAGACGACATGCGCGTGGGATTTCGGATTTTGGCTGTCTCTATCATTGATGCTAGCGGTGGCTATAGCGACCGAAGCTAAAACTCTGGATTAACCCTCATTTATCATATCTTGTCTTATTGTCTAAGGCTACCTGTGCATTATTAAATAAATCTAAGGCTACCTGTGCATTATCTATCTAATAATTTAGCGATCGCTGTCTGTCAGTCCGTCTGTCAGTCCGTCCGCTTCCGGGTCACCAGTTGGGACGGCTTCCGGGTTGGGACGGACACAGATTAATACTGGGACACACTGTTCCGCATAACAGACCCACACAGGGAAAATAACTCGGACGGGGCATGTTAACGTCAACACACGCGCTGTTTCGACACCACACTGAACATCATTTGCTGTTCATATAACGTGAACACACAACTTTACAATCACAGTACACTGTGGAGGACTTTCGTTTCGCATCGCGGGAGGAATACTATGGTCTGTGTGTGTGTGTGTACATGTGTCTGTGCGCGCGCACATAATGATGAATAACCCATCCGTTACCATATATTCAGAACGGGTAAGGACTAGTTAAATAAAACTTAATTAAGGAAGCCATCTGTCAACGTTGCCCAACGTGTACAGCAAACATCACAGACAATAATAGCTGTCATGGAGCAGCTCTCTGACAGCTGCATTCATCCCCTGCATTACATTTAGCTGATGCTTTTACAAAGTGACTGTATCTTACTGTTTTTTTTGTCATTGTCAGTCTTGTTCTTTATTCTGACCTTGTTCAGAACTTTGTTCGAGCTTTGGCCGTTGTTAACACATTTCTTGCTAGACATTTCGGGCAGAGCTAGCCTTGTGGTGCTAAGGGTGATGCATTGAATGAAGGACCTTTTCTAAGGCCCACAGTAAATGTTCTCTTATAGCGAGAATCACACAGCATACCTCAAAGGAAAGCGTAACTTGTCCACTCCAATTTACCTTTATGTAACACCTGCTTTTGCAGTAACGTACTCTTCTTGAACAGGGAGGGACGGGGGTGTTGCTGTTTTTTCCTCCGAGGTGGAAAGACTGTTGTGACGCGGTTAGTGTTGCTGCCCACCTGCCCACCTCCCATAACACAACAGCGCATTTGCATTGTTCCATCTGACCGGCATTGATCATCATTATAAAGAAATAACCGCTCGCCGAGGGACGATACAATCCGTGTATGAAGAAAAAAGGAGACAGAAATCTGACCGACAGACACTCACAGAGTCACAGTCACACTACACACAAGACCCCCCCCCTGAAAATGAATTTTCAGGGCAAGACCTCGACCTCGCACGTGCGGACTCGGCCCCCAGCCTGGTACCCTAGTCAAAATATGGACCTTGAGGAAAATTAATTGGGGAACCCTGCTGTAATGCATTCAACCTTTCCTAATGTTACACACACTGTCTTTTTTTCCCCATCAATTGTCGTTAAAGGGAAACAGAGCAAGTGCCTGTGATTATCTGTTATCTCTACAGGAGGGAGGACCGACTCTATGTTCGTTATCTAACAAAACATCGCTGTTCCGGTGTTTTGTATTACATAGCATGGTGTACTGTTGATCAGGGTTTGTCACAGTTCTCCACTCCCCAAATAGATAGTTTGTCGCCTCCCCCACAATAGATTGGTCCTGCACTGGGCTGACAACCCACAAATCGATTGGCTCTTGGCCACAGACTATGAAAATAGATCAGCTTTTGGCTGAGTGGACGCCATCCAAAAGAGTCATTTTACCGAGCACACCAGATCGACAGAAATGGGAGCATTGTGCTGTGCTTCACAAGAGTGAGGTCAAGTGCTGGGTCTGGAACGGCACCTCATTAACCCTCGCCGGTTGCTCTGGATGTCGCACAACGTGTCCTTTCGTCACCACAAGTTCACAGGTCTGAGCCCAACAGAAGCTGACGTGGCCGTAGCAAGACACACACGAAGCACTGGCAGCTCTCTCATTGTAAGTCGTTCTGGATGAGACGGCCTCAGCTAAACGATTCCAATATAAATGTCCTTCAAATGTCCCTGTTTGGTCAGTAAGTAGAAAGACTGATTAGAAAGCAAAGAAAAAAAGTGCTCGCTAAACCAAAACATTACAAAATCTAGTTATGTTGTCAATTTCTTTAGAAACTGATGGTTCTGACGTGTTTGAGCTTTGAAGATCAGTTAACCAGCTAGTATATTAACATGTGGTTTATGTATTAAAGGGACACAAATGTTAATGACGTTTAGAAGATTTAGAACACTTTCCTGGGGGTCTTTATGTGTGTAATATGTGGTTTTAGATATTTTAGATTTTAGCAGTGAGCCCAGTGTCTCTGATGTCATGGACACTGGGCTCACTTAATTCCTGGACTACAAGTGGGCTCACTTAAAGGGACACAAAAAAGTGTCCCTTTAAGTGTTGATCGCAACAGTGTGAATGCAGCAGGGACAAGGAGACAAAATTAATTTGACTCCCAAGACAGTCTGATGTGTTATTTCCCAGACAACTGAGACAATGCTTTGGCTTTACAGATCAATATTGTCTTTCCAAACTCAGACACAAAGCAATACTTTGTTATTAAAAAAATGACTTTGGAACTTTTCCACTTTAACTGACCTTTACAGGCTATACTGTTTGAATTTGCGAGTGAGAATTATTTTTATTTGTTAAGCCTTTTCACTGATCCTGTCTCTGTGGACCCGGTATGTTTGCTGATCCACAAACGTACAAATGCTCAAATAATGAAACTCTCCCTGTCCCTAAGCCCCACACTGGGATCCGGAGGTGTAGATAATTTGGGAAACATTGAGCTCAGCCCCACGTTATCAACTTTATTTGGGTGCAGATTAAGGCAAATAAAGTTCCCATAATACCAATATGTATTTTGTAACTATAGGAACTTTGTAAACTTTGTAACTTTAAATGTATGTTGTACTTAAGACAAATATGTGCCCATACCCTATAGGCGGGGTTGGCAAAATGGCCTTTCTGTGTGGAGTTTGCATGTTCTCCCCGTGTCCCCTTGGGTAGGTACCTTCACAAAATACATTCAGTAATCCATGGACTCTATTATACTGCCTCCCCCTGGTCAGTGGGCGCCTGATGGAGGTGAATGGGACTTGTTGGAATAATGTGTTCCTTTCATATATAAACGTTGTGGCAAACGCATTTTGGATCTCGTCTCAAGACTCTCTCTCTCTCTCTCTCTCTCTCTCTCTCTCTCTCTACGTCTATTCTTTCAATGATAAAAAAGAAAAGTCTTGGATGTGAAACTTTCCAGAGGACACCCTGAGACAAATTAGCTTTAATAACAAGGTCGAGTAACGCCTGTTCTCATTAGCGCTGAAATAATTCACTGTTTGACTGAACAGCGATGGCATGAAGAGCACCGCCCCCCTCTGTCACACATAATAATTCACTGTTTGACTGAACATGTAGCGATGGCATGAAGAACACCACCCCTTTCTGTCGCACATAAATGTGTCAGCCCGTCATCACTCCTCCTACCGATTGAGTCTTGAGCAGATAGTCTCTGTTCTGCAGTGGAGGAAAAAGTAGGCTACTCACATTTCTTAAGTAAAAGTAGCAATGCAATGTAGAAATACTCTGTTACATGTAAACGTCCGGAATTATTGGTATCAAAATGTACGTAAAGTGTCAAAAGTAGAAAGTACTCATTATGCAGTAAGACTATTGCACATGTTTTCAAATGTATACAATGTATTAAAAGTCTCATGTACATGTATACAATGTATTCAAAGTCATTGATATATAGGTTTTATTTTCTGAGGTGATGTAGGGGAGCTCAGGCACGCCCCTTCATATCTAGTGCAGGTGGGAATCTGTTTTCTCCCTGTTTCTGGTCAGACTGAATTAAATACATGAAGTTCCTTTTGGGAAATGTTCACATACTGATATTTATGTTTGACAACATCACAATTTAAAAACTTAGAATCTAGAATCGCATTATCCATAAATGTAAGTAAGCCTTGCCCAGTCACGAGGCAGGAGCTTATCTCCTGTTTCTGTAGCGTGAGGTATCTTGATCACCCAAAGGACATGATGTAGGCTACAAGTACAGTACTCCCCCCTGGACATGACACACTATAGTATGTCCATAGAACGTTGGAAAAGCATAAATCAACCTTTATAGCCAAGAACACTGACTGCATATAGTGTTTGCACACAGTCCCATTTGAATTGTGAACCTTACCGGTCAAGTTAATAGTCATTTTCTGTCACTATAGTATTTGATGTTTTGGTCATGTTAACTGACAGTCCCATGACGACCTTACATTAGCCTACAACAACGGAACCAACCTGCAGCAATGGGAATGAGGTAGAACATGGTGGAAGGGAATTTTAATAGGTCTACATTTCAAGACAAAAATAACGCAAATCCTCTGTCTCTGGTGCCTAGCCAAACTGCAGAACAGCAGAATCATGAAGCAAAAGAGGGCTCACAAAAGTTACTCACTTCCAGAAAGCTCCAATTTACGTTTTTGTGTTCTGCTGTAATTAAAGTTGGAGCTCTATGGAAGTGAGGTGCCGGCCTTCTTTTGCTTCAGGAATTTCAATGCAGACTATTAAATGATAAACCTTATATTCATTGTGCAAATGAGACAATGGAAGTCCCAGGCTACTGATGAAATGCTTGTGAGTTTGTGTGTTTGTGCGTGCGTGTGTGCCACACACTGTGGCCATGGGCTGGCACTTGTTTACTTTTCGTTCAAAAAATAATTGAATTCAAAGTAATACGGAAACATTACTTATTGTTATTGTGGAAATTATGTGTTGCACATTTGCTGCTCTGTCTCCAGGTAGGCTAAGCAGTTCCACCACACATCATTGAATTTAAGAGCCTAATTTTCTCCCTTTGAGGAATAGTATGCTCTCTGGTTGTATTTAGGCCAATGTTATTCCTCTGTCTCAGCAAATGACATGCAGCGCTTCTCTATATAGGCCCAAAAATGCAAATGTGTAAATGTTAAATTCATCATGACTGATTATGCTGCAATCCTCCGGATTGTATGGTAATTTTGTAACACAACATAGCGATGCCCTTGTAAAAGGCAATTTGTCAAAGTACTGTCTGTGTCTGTTTGTCTGTTTGCTATTTAAGATTTGCTCATTTGGAAGTTCATACCTTTTTTTTCCCAAGCTCCATATATGGCCAGTCCAGAATTCAGACCATATGTTGATCTGACCCCCCATGCAAAGGGCCAGCGCTTGCCCAGCAGTCTGCTGTCACCCAGGCGGATGCATGCTTTTCGCCCTCAGGGCATCTTACTGGTGTAGTCTACTGTTGTCTACATTTTATACAGTGTGTGTGTGTGTGTGTGTGTGTGTGTGTGTGTGTGTGTGTGTGTGTGTGTGTGTGTGTGTGTGTGTGTGTGTGTGTGTGTCTGGAAAAGGAGTAGAAATACGGCCTCTACTCAAGTACAGGCTGAGTAGAAATACTTATCACTCTGAAACCCCGTTCTGAGGGCATTTATTGGCCTTTATCCACCTGTTTGAGTTGACCTGTTGATACCCCTCCTGTGAGGAGGAAGAACTAAGCTAAGAGCTACGCTAGGCCTAAGCTAAACCTGTACCTACCTCATATACTCACCTGTGGAATCCCTTGCAGGAATACTTACCCGAATCCTCTGTGAAAGTAATCCAAACCCCCCTGTGACGTCCAGCGACGAAGTCCAGCGACGAAGATCCTCCGTATGACCCTGGAAATGAACTTTGTGTTGAAACCTTACCTTTGACTGCATTCCCCTGAAAGAAAGAAAGACAAGTTAATTTCTGATATCTGAATTTATGTTCAATAAATGCCCTAGTGAATGGGAAAACCTGACTCTCTGCTCCTGAGTTGTGTATCAGTCGCTACGCACACCCATGTGTACACACGTCTTCGTCATATGTGTACACTCGTCTTCCCTGACAGCTGCAGACACGCATTCTTTCTCATTTCTCTTTTCCTCTGCCTCTCTTTCTCCATCTGTCTCTGTCCTCCCTTCTCTCCACCTCTCTCTCATTCCAATGTCCAACTCCTTCTCTCGCCCCCTCTTTCTGCCTGTCATCTGAGGAGCAATCAACACCCCCGCACTCATCATTTGATTGCTTCAAAGACTGATTGACACACAGAGAGAGAGACACACACACAGAGAGAGAGAGGGGGAGAGGGAGAAGATGAGTAGGATGCTCACTGCATGGCAGGCACAGATTTCACTGAAGGGTGTTCACCATTCCTTTGGTTAGTATTGAATTGGACATCACTGGACATCCGCACGGAAAATCATATAAAGTGCTGAACCTGTAGCCACGGCACGGATGATAACTCGACGTTCGGAACCTGTAGCGCAGTATCAGTGATGATAATGATCTTTATTTATATAGAACCTTTCATGCATATAATACAACTTAAAGTGCTTCACAGAAAAAAGAAAGATCATAAAAGTTTAACAAATGCGCATATCGCATTCCTGACAGCGTGTTGCGGGTTCGAGTCCCGATCCCGGCGACCTATGGTGCACATCATTCCCTGTCTCTCTCTCCCTGTTTCCTGTCTCTCCACTATGTCCTATCAATAAAGGCAGAAAAGCCGCCAAAAAATAAAATAAAGTGGCTCTTATCATCTTACAACATCGAGGAGGGAATTTGGCATAGCTATGATTAGGTGATGTAATGATGATGTAAAACAAACAGTGTCAAAAAAACATTAAATTCTCTTTATTGTTAATGGGATTTAATGTTTGCGTTAGGGACAAAACAAACATTAATTTCTCTTCATTGTCAATTGTGTTTTTAAAACAAACATTGAACAAAAAACTGTATATAGGAGGAGCTAGTGCCCCTCAAAAAAGAGACGACGATAGTCGATAGATAGTAGATGATCCGAGGCTAGATCTGCCCCTGTATATAGGATGACCTACTGTATATAGGAGGAGCTAGTGCCCCTCAAAAAAGAGACTATAGGAGGAGCTATATAGGAGGAGCTAGTGCCCCTCAAAAAAGAGACTATAGGAGGAGCTATATAGGAGGAGCTAGTGCCCCTCAAAAAAGAGACTATAGGAGGAGCTATATAGGAGGAGCTAGTGCCCCTCAAAAAAGAGACTATAGGAGGAGCTAGTGCCCCTCAAAAAAGAGACTATAGGAGGAGCTATATAGGAGGAGCTAGTGCCCCTCAAAAAAGCACCCGCTTCGACTGTTATCAATGGACAAGACCGCAGTTATCAGTTCGGATCAGTACGATTGTTTTCGACGAGTATGGGCATGCTCTGCCGACTGATAAAAAAACCCCGACAGGATTAAGGTTGGCGAACATGCGTTAATATTAGGACCGCGCTGCGACATGCTTACGGTTAAGTTTAGGGGAGGGTATGAGGAGGCTTGTCGTTTTTAGTAGGCAGTAGACCAAAACGACAGGATTAAGGTTGGCGAACATGCGTTAATATTAGGACCGCGCTGTGACATGCTTGCGGTTAAGTTTAGGGGAGGGTATGAGGAGGCTTGTGATTTTCAGTAGGCTCCCAGCATGTCCAGTAGACCTGAATAGACCGATAAGATCGGTTAACGTGTCATCAACGCCAATCGCAGCCAGTAGGCTCCAGACGAGCCGATCGGCTAGATAAGATCGGCGTAATAAGTAACCTACTGGGAATTATCGGTTGATTTTCGGTCGAAGCGGCTGAAAAAAGAGACTACGACAGTCGATAGATAGTAGATGATCCGAGGCTAGATCTGCCCCTGCGACAGAATTTGTCCGGCAGCCGGGAGTGGGAAATTTGGATTATAGTTTTTTTTTTATTGGCCTAAAATATTATCTATATATACATACTGTACATTCATGAATCCACTTGCTGATCGGCTGTCGGTATTGAGCAATTTATATGTGACCATACCATTAAAATCCTACAGTACAGGGACAAACTGGAACACAACTACAGCGGCTGTGACTCGCGGCGAATGTGGAGCGGACTGCAGGCAGTTACGGGCTATAAACCAAGTCAGGTACAATCACTGACACCTCCGCGTCTTTACCAGACGAGCTGAATAACTTTTTTGCCCGCTTCGAGGCAAAAAGGTAGGCTCACCTGAGGCGGTGGACCTACAGGTGACGTAGAGGACTGTGAGTAAAGCATTTAAAAAAGTTAATGCTCATAAAGCCCCAGGGCCAGATGGAATAGCCTCTCGTGTCCTTAAGACATGCTATAACCAGCTGTCATAGGTCTACACCGACATATTTAACCTGTCCCTGTCATTGTGTGTGGTGCCATTATGTTTTAAAAAAACAATAATTGTGCCCATTGCCAAGAAAAAACCTGTTACCTGTCTCAACGATTATCGACCTGTTGTTTTGACTTCTGTTCTCATGAAATGCCTGGAGAAATTGGTTATTTCTTATATCAAGAGTATCATTCCTGCCAACATTGATCCATTACAGTTTGCTTACTGTTCAAATAGATCTGTGGACGACGCGATCTCTCTTGCTTTACACACTGCCCTGGTACACCTTGAAAAGAAAAACTCTTATGTCAGACTACTGTTCATAGATTACAGTTCCGCATTCAACACTATTGTACCATCTAAATTAGTGTTGAAACTCAGTGGCATTGGTGTGGGCAGCTCCCTCTGTAATTGGCTATTTGATTTTCTGACAGGCAGGCCCCAGTGTGTACGCATAGGAGAGAGATGCTCATCCACAATTCTCACCAGAACCGGTGCGCCCCAAGGCTGCTGCCTCAGTCCTCTGTTGTACAGTTTGATTGTGTCGCCAGATGTGGGAATAACAGCATAATTAAATTTGCGGATGATACCACAGTGATCGGTTTAATAACCGACGGTGATGAGAGGGCCTATAGGAGGGAGATAGAAGATCTAACTCTATGGTGCGATAACAACAACCTCTCACTTAACACCAATAAGACCAAATAAATCATTGTAGACTTCAGGAAGTCCAAAGGTATCCACACCCCCATTTCCATCAAAGGGTCATCTGTCGACATAGTTGATAACTTTAAATTCCTGGGCATACACATCACAGACACATTCACATGGTCACTCAACACTGAGTACATCCTCAAGAAGGCGCAGCAGCGACTGTACTTTCTGAGGCGCCTTAAAAAGTACAAAAGGACTAGTGAACTTTTATCGCTGTATAATTGAAAGTGTCTTAACTGGCTGTATCACAGTGTGGTACGGTAACACGACCACTCAGGACTGCAACAGGTTGCAGAGGACCGTTAAAACAGCAGCTAAAATCCTCGGTAACACAGAACTACCCAGTCTCCACAACATCTACACCACTCGTTGTATGAAAAAAGCCCACAACATCATCAAAGACACCAGCCATCCCGCAAATACCCTGTTCAAACAACTCCCTTCCAAAAAACGCTACCAGAGCATCAAATCTCGCACCACCTGTCTCAGTAACAGTTTCTTCCCCCAGGTAGTCAGGCTGCTGAACAGCTGACCTTGAACTGTATTGCACTGTATTGTCACCCACTTGCACTTTTTTTTGTGTTTTTGTCTTTTTCTTTGCACTATAGATGTTTGTCTATGTCCTGTGTATGTAAGACAGCAAAATCATTTTCATTGTATTTATACTCTGTATCTATACATATGACAAATAAACCTGAACCTGAACCTGAACCTGAACCTGAGTATACAGTATAAGGCAAACATGTTAAAATGTAATTTTGCTTTAAGTAGCATATGCCATATGTTTGACATGTCAAACTAGGGGGTTTTCATGATTCTGAATCCATTCCAAGCATTAGTTTTGCACAAAAACACACTCATTGGGCTAATAACGGCCATCGCCGTCATCACAAATCTGATGAGGTAACCACATTTTGGGCACATTTGGGCAAGTGGTTATGGACATTTTTAGCCCAAGGAGTGTTTTCTTTTTTGCAAAACGAATGCTTGGAATGGATTCAGAATCATGAACGCCCTAGTTTGTCACATGCTACATAAAGCATAATGTCATTTTGAAAATCTTGCCTTATATAGGATGTTAACTCTATCTCTACCGCTAGCTGTTAGCATAAACCCCAGTTCCAGGGTTCCCCAGTTTGCCCGCCCCCCCCCGCCCCCCACACACTCTTGTCTCACACACTACCGCTAGTGCATTGGAACACTCACACACTGACACTCCTTACCTCTCGTCAGAAGCGCTTACATGGCGCCAGCGTCACAGCACAAAGGCACAAATTAAATCCGAAATGTGGATGGCAGAAAATCCACCACGGACAGCTCTGCACTGTGAATATATTTCCAATCCCATCGTTGGAACGGTGCGGCATTGCTATGGAAACCGGACCAATATTAAAGACTTACGTATCAACCATTATATAGACGGAGTCTACGTTGGGGTACGTGATACGTATATATACGGACTTGGTATATGACGCCACCTAGCGTCGACGTACGTATACAGATATACGTACGTACCTGGGGGAAAAAGAGTAAATGGTATGGTCACATAAATCCCCCTATATTAAAAAAAAAGATCAATACCGACAGCCAGTCAAGTGGATTCATGAATGTATGCATATAGCCAATATTCTAGGCCAATAAAAGAACTATACCAAATTTCCCACTTTAAACAAAAGCCTGTTGGCTTGACATTCTTACTGGGAATGAATGTTGTATGCAAGGCTGCAAGCACATAATTACCACACTGTAAAAGGCATGTGAGTGTGAAGGTGTGAACAAGATGACAGAGGCATGGGAGAAATGAAAGAGAGAGAGAGTGTCCATGATTATTCAGACTCTAAAGAGGCTCCCACTGTCAGTTAAAATGCTCCGGGGCTTTCACCATAATGGGCAGAGACGTGACGAGTCATGTTTCATGGCATGGTCACTGAAATGATATGCCACATGCGATATTAAGAGGTGCTTAAAAGGGTCAACACAATGGTACATATATAGGTAATAAAAAACAGACCATGCACGCAGTATATAAACACTGCACATTGTCGTGGTATATACAGTAAAAGCTTTTGATTTAAAATGACACCTTGAAACATGGGGGGGGGGTACAGGGAAATATGTGCACTGATTGCACTGCATGATACAGTGTGTCAAATGTACAAATTGAGAGGCATTTATGTAGAATAGGACCTATGTGAGCCGATGTGATTACATACTGTATCTAGAGAGAGGGGCGATGCCCTTTTTCTGACCTGCGTCCTCGGAGTGCTATGCTATCTTGGGACACACACTACTATTACATTAGTGTAAAGTAGTACCTGCTGTGGAAAACATCACCATATATTCATACTGCCTGGATCTGTGCTTTTTCACAACGCCCTAGCAGGTTAATGAACCACTCACTGGAAAACCATTCATCTTCCAGAAGATGAGACGAAGTCACAGCACAATTCAACAGACCACATTGCATCATTTATCTCCCAAGGAACTGGTGAATAGAGCGTCGCAGTCCCGCCCCCTACCATGGACCAGGAAATGAATCACAATGCATTTTTCCCATAGACATTTCAAAAAGTATTTATTTAAAGACGGTTACGCCGCGGACAAAGCCAACTCGAGTCGTGACAACTCATGACAACACAAACAATATTTTGGACCAAACAAATAATTACAAAGAAGAAAAACAACAAAAAGTGTTGTAACCTGCCGTTTTTTTCATGATTTGTCACGACTCGAGTTGGCTTTGTCCGCGGCGTAAACGTCTTTAAATAAATACTTTCTGAAATGTCTATGAGGAAAATGAACAGAGAATCATTTCCTGGTCCATGGTAGGGGGCGGGACTGCAACGCTCTATTGGCCAATGCTCCATCTTCCTCTACCTCTGTGTGTCAAGAGGTTGTTTGTAGCCCTTAAAATAATAATAATAATAATAATAATAATTATTATTATTATTATATTAATAAATAATAATAATGTCCACCTGTGTGTCCGTCCGAGTCCCGACTGTAGTACGCATATCTACCGTCCAACCGGGCCTTGAGGGCCTCCTTTGGTTTGTTGTCCACCTGTTATCAGAGTTATACTTTCTATATAACTTTGTTTTTTCTTAGCACTCCATTTGCAGTATATATGGCCACATGTCCTGTTGCTGGTTCAACAGCAGTGACTCAGAACCTGAATTATATGCTGTAAATTAGTTGCTCTGATATGTCCTGTTATGGCCATGAATACTTTGCAAAACTGCAGCTGAAATTCCATTAGCAGCCCAACATTTGCTAGACTAAACACATTTCAGAAGAGAGGCATGTTACATCAATTTAAGTTAAGGGAAGGATCGAAGACCAATTTGTTGCATATAAAATGCAGAAGGGACAATATAAACTAATATAAAGGACTGTATTACTTAATACTTCGATAGCCAGAGCTATAACTATAAAACTGTAAAAATACTTTTGAAAAGTAAAAGTAAGTAATTTTGAGTACAAATAAATACTCAGCACCACAAATCTCGGCAGAGAGCCTTTAAAATGGTTACAAAAATGGTTATTAAACCTTTTAGATGATAAAGTTGAGAATTAGCTTTAACAGGAATACTTTTAAGAGAAAGATCAATATCCAAATGTTACCTTAAGCAGGAAATACTCTTTAGAAAAATACCTTTAAATACCCAATAGAAAAGATGAGACCACCAGGAAGAATGATTGTCCAGTCAGAGCAAATATGGTTTTGTCAGTTCATTTTCAGTTCGGAGAGAGCACAGAACAGATCCCACATACAGCCAAATTACAAAATGTCTCTCCCCCGTGCCACAAAATGGACACGGTATATATATCATTTTAATCAGATAGAATACGCTACACAGAGCAACGTGTCAAACAACCAAAGGATGATTCACTTGTCACTTCCTGTCCAAACCAGGAAGCATAATGTATGGGATATGTATAGTTAATCATGTAAATGTAGTTCATAATTCAAAGTTAATGCCGACCAGCTAACGTAACTAGGAGACAACTTGTCTGCTCTGGCAAAGCACCAAGGCCGAATAACAGGGTGTTTTCCACAGAAAGGCAGACAATCGGGAAACAACAATTCTTTATCTTACTCGCGGGCTAGGGGAGAAGTGAAAACCGAAATCAGTGGGACAGTGTGACCTGAGGCACATGGCAAATACATGAGATTTAAGTCATTGGAAACATGTAAACTTCCATCCACAAAATAACAGATCTACAACAATTCAAATTCATCCATCAAGGCAGACTTTACATTGCAACAGAAAAGTGTCTTTGGAATTCAGAGCAGCAAGTTAACACAGATCAGATGTCTGGCACTGACACGTCATGCACAGCATTGCACACAGACGTAAAGAAGGGAGATTAAAAAATATATATAGGAAAATAAGGGTCCTCATTCACAACAGCGTTTACGCTCATAACGTTACGTAACGTGAGCTTAACGTGAGCTTAACATGAGCTTAACGTGAGCGGACAGGCATTTACGTGGATTCTCACATTACGTGGGAATTCATGGCCATCTCCGTGAACTTGACGGTGACGTTGGTTGGTCGGAAACTCCACAAAAAGCTGCGCCAGCTCTCATGGTCGTGTACGACTTGCGTAGATTTATTAAGAAGGCTTTAGTCTTCATGCTGAATCAATTAAAAGTCCCCAAACCTCAGATAAAATATGTAGGCATGTGTCCCCAACATTGGTCAGCACATAAAAAAATGATAGTCTATATAAAAGCCAAGTATCACTTGTATGCCTAAATGCATGCATTCTAGAGGCAAGTTAGCCTAGAGTCCCATACAGAAACTGCCCCCGCAAGCACGACACCTTTTTATTTAATTATTAGGATATTTCTAGCATGCGCGATTGGGGCTGCTCACTTGGCAGCCTTCTACTCGCAGTGCAACGCGTTGTGAGCTTGTAGATCGGCTCTCGCGGACTCGCGCTGCATGTTAAAAAACAAACTCACAATTATAATAAGAACATACACTTATCTGCATTCTGCACTGTATGAATCCAACGTTGTTTAGTGTAGTAATGCCTGCAGTAGGCCTATTGAAATTGTTTTGTTACGGAGCTCCTTTGAGTCAGTTGACTGTCGGTGTGTGTGTGTGTGTGTGGGGGGGGGACGGACGGACGGACGGACGGACGCGGACAGCAGCATGCTGCCAAGCTGAACCAAGTCCAATCTGGGTGAAATTCACATTGGAAAATTAATATAACGGCGCGGTGAGCCCGGCCCTGCCCTGGGCCTGTTGGTCAGGGACAGACAGAACAAGCCCGGCCCGGGCGGCCCGGCCCGACTTAGCTCTATTACAGACAGACAGCAGATGGAGTCACTAGGGATAATTAGCCCTATATAAAAAATAGAAGACCACATTAGCCTATTTGAATGAATGGCATCAGCGTGTTTGAAAGTCGTCCAGTCATATCATAGTTTTAAGCCAGCTCACCTCCACTCGCGCTTGTTCACAAACATGACGGACAGACAGACAAGAAAGGCTGTTGATGATGATTATTATTACCACTGTAACTCACTGATCAGCATAAAATTATGTTGACAGAGACTCAGCCAATTAAAGTTTAAAGTTTCAAGTAGGCCTAAATGCCTAATCTGCCTGAAAGTAACTGTAACATCAGTTAACTTCTGACATTTAACAAGGAGTGAAGCAATGCGTGCCAAGTTGGCAAGTTTCGTTTATAATTATATACATATAACTTGCGCTGTTTGCTTGAAGATCTGTCAAAATGAACTGCTCTACAAGCTCATCGCGGCTGTTGTATATGATGATGTATTTCGATATTTCCTGTTGCCTTATATGGTGTGGAATGGGCGTGGTTGTTCCATCTAACCAGGCGACATCAGGCGAATGGCTTGGGAAAAATAGGGAAAGGATACACTCGGCGATCCGCACAAATGAAGTGATTACACCAGCTTCCCTGAATAAGACGGGAGCTAATCGTAGGTTGAGAGGACGGATTAATACGATATCAATACGATCTGTTTCCGCATAATTTACACTGTGGCGTATTTCTCCTTTGTGAATGAGGACTAAGGAGTGTACGGCAGCTGGGATGAAGATCAGCGTCTCCAAATCTGAGGCCATGGTTCTCAGCAGGAAACCGATGGACTGTGCAGTCTGGGTAGGGAATGAGGCATTACCCCAGGTGAAGGAGTTCAAGTATCTTGGGGTCTTGTTCACGAGTGAGGGGAGGACGGAGAAGGAGATCAGCCGGAGAATCGGAGCGGTAGGGGAGGTATTGCAGTCGCTGTACCGCACTGTTGTGACGAAAAGAGAGTTGGGCCAGAAGGCAAAGCTCTCTGTCTACCGAGCAATCTTCGTTCCTACTCTCACCTATGGTCATGAAGTGTGGGTCATGACCGAAAGAATAAGGTTGCGAATACAAGCGGCCGAAATTAGTTTTCTTCGACGGGTGGCTGGCATCTCCCTAGTGAGAAGTTCAGTCACACGAGAGTAGAACCGCTGCTCCTTCGCCTGGAAAGGAGCCAGCTTAGGTGGTTTGGGCATCTGGTTAGGATGCCTCTCGGGCGTCTCAAGAGGGAGGTCCTCGACGCATGTCCCACTGGGAGGAGACCCCGGGACAGACCAAGGCGCAGTTGGAGGAAACACATCGACTCACTGGCCTTGGAACGTCTCGGAATCCCCCAGGAGGAAGTCACTAATGTTGCTCTGGAGAGGAAGTCTGGAGCACTCTGGTGGAGCTGTTGCCCCCGTGACCTGACGACGGATACGCGGTTGAAGATGAATGGATGGATGGATAGACAAGGAACACACATAAAGAGACATGAGGACTACAGACAGACAGACATACAATATACATACTAGCAAGGACTGTATGTGTGTCCTCTGAGCATGGCAGTGCTATAGTTTGACAGGCTGAAACATACTGTACATTCACAGGGAATGCTGTACAGAGCGGGGTTAATGTAGGTACAACAACATGACTGTTATGAGGCCCTAACTGCAAGTGAACACAGCAGACCTGTATAATAAATTATGCAATAATGTCGCCATGATGATGAATAATTGTAAATGTGACGAAAGAGGTTATTATTAATGTGCACTGGTGTGTGTTCTGTGTGGTATGACAAGATACATAATACAAAATATAAATACTGTACATTGTGAGGAACAAAAGTGCATGGCTTGCACGTGTTTCTTTTTCATTTCTAGATCAAAGTGTACTGGGTTCCCTTCCTCTCCTTATCTTTGAGTGCCTGCAGGCTGTTAACTATGTTGTACAATTCACAAGGTCACTGCCAATGTAACAAATAAACATTAACCAGCCCCACATCAAACATATCAGTAAAGCATGATGACTCAAATCAAATCAAACTTTATGTATATATCACACTTAAAAGCATAAAAAATAAACAATACAACAACATAAATACAATCAAACAGGATGTGAAGGATCTGATCAAATTATTTGGAATATCCTAGTTTGAAGCCTGCTGCAGCAAGTATCCTATCAAAGAATAGAAAGAATTAAACGCCTACCCATTCAACCATTGAAAGTCAGCGGAATTACTTTAAAGTACTGAGCCACTTTTTAATGACTTGAACTTAATACACTTACAATTTGCCAAGGGGGAAAATTAAACTTTAACTGTTTAAAACTAATTATAGGAAGGTGTCAACCATAATGTCTCCACATGGGTATAGAACAAGTTTGCCTGCCCAGCAGAGACCTGTTACTCAAACAACGTGAAGCATATTGGATCCATACCCTTCAAACCCTTCACCCAAAGGGGCTCAATGATGCTGTTACTAAAAGTCATGTTATAATTTTGCATGTTTTTCAGTCCTTTACAATTGAGTGTCTATTTTGCTTTATTTACTAAATAAACGTTAAATATATAAGCACTTTAATTCAGAACTTATTGCCTTTTTGAGTGAATTTGGTTTGGGTAGCCTACTGTATGTATTTTTCCACTCTCATTGTCTGTATGTCATGAGAGCAGGACCTAGTGAAGTTATGCGGGAACGCCTACTGAGTGTCAAAAAACGACTTTCTGGCCTCGACAGCCCATACATCCAAACAGAAAAGTCCAATATGATTGCATTAAACAACGTTAAACTCACTTTGCCACTCGATTTGCCATTCACTTTATGCATACGCATATACCCTCTATTGTTGACTTTGTTGATTTCCTAATGTATGTGTACAACCAATTGTCTTTATATAATTTCTTATATAATGTTTTTAGAATGTAACTGAAATTATGTAAACGTTCTTTGAGGTCCTTGTGGCTTTAAATTATGTCAGCAAATTGATGATCATCCCAAGCTGTACCTCTTTCTCTAATCAGACTCTGTCTAGTGTCTATTGTGATTGGTTGATTCCTTTTCAAATGATTGTATCTGTCAAAATGATGTGTTATGCCTGAAGAAGGTCCGGAGGGACCGAAACGTTGCATTATTAAAAAGAAAATACTCATTTACCGAGCAAATACACAGTGTGCGGGTGTATTCTATTCCTTTCATTGATGTCCACTGCATGGCCTATACGCACCTGTGCATATACGCCTGATTTCTAGGTGTGCAAAAGGTTTATCCTACAGTCAATGGCAATGGAAATCAGGATTACGTTCCAGCACATTGAATACAACTGAAAGATATTGAAGCAATGTTGGTAAATTATATTTTAAAAATCTTAAAAACCTTTGTGATTGGCTCCAGGGCCGGATTAACACCTCTGAGGGCCCCTGGGCACTGAAGCTCGAAGGGCCCCCCTTCACGCGCGCGCAACATTTTTGCTGTTTTGGAGCCGTTTTGGGGCAGTTTTATGCCGTTATATTGGCCTATTTCCGGTCGCCTACCCCCCCCAGAGTGACAGCCAATCTAGCGCATTCCAACAATAAAACACTAATCTTTTTAGACACCATTTATTTCATTCGGATTAGCAGGGAAATTTTCTGTTGCCCAGGGGCCCAAGGGCCCCTGGGCACGTGCCCAAAGTGCCCATATGGTAGATCCGGCCCTGATTGGCTCCAACATATCATTCTCTCTTGTGATCAATTTGATCCACTTCTAGATATTTCGTGGGTCAGGGTGGGCAGCGTTATGTCCTAATTCCATGTGCTATCTTTCTTTTTTTACAAAAATGTTTAGATTTTCATTATCGTGAGAACGATGGCTTCCATTTTCGCATTGCAACTTTTCAGGACAAGAAAGCCTGCCGTTTCTATTAGCTTGTATTCCCCATCGATGATGTCACTGGAGGACAGTTTCTGCCCACAGCCCTCCTATGAGACACAGACCGAGTAGAGTTTTTTATTGCCATTTTTTCATGATTATTAAGAGGACCTATTATATGAAGATAGGTTGAAAAGTGGTGAAGTGGTCCTTTAAGCAAGGTAGTGAACCCCTGCCGGCTCACTCACCCTGGAAAAGAGCGCCAGCTAAATGTCCAAAATGAATTTAAATGAATTAAATAATTTAATTAAGGTTACCCTTTAATACCCCGCCCTCTCCAGAGCAGGTTATTTTATTGTAAAAGCACTTGCTCTCTAATCCTGTCACCTTTTGAAATAAATTCATCTTTAATCATGCAGGGATCCTTTTTAATATTTGCAGGCCTCACCTATGGGCTCTTGAGCCAGGTTTTGATATGTTTTTAAGGACAAAATAAATAAATTAAAAGGTAGAGAAACCATTATTAATCGCTTTGCTCTACTCTCTTTTTCTCCCGTTCTCTCACCTCTGGCCTGTTAGCCAAACGCTAAGTGCATGTGTGTGCTCTATGTGTGTGCTCTATGTGTGTGTGTGTGTGTGTGTGTGTGTGCGTGCGTGAGTGCGTGCGTGCGTGCGTGCGTGCGTGCGTGCGTGCGTGCGTGCGTGCGTGCGTGCGTGCGTGCGTGTGCGTGCGCGAGCAAGCTGGAGTGCAGCAAGCGTAATATCCATATATTATGTGTTAGAGTCAGAATGAAAAATGTTCATACAAGAACCGTCGATTTTCCCTGCGAGTGTGTCGTGGTGCTGAGAAGCACGCTGCCCTGTCCACGGGATTCAATTAGAGCTCCAAAATTGGTTAACAGGGGTAATTAAGCCATTAATCATCACTTTACATACATGTAGAGATAGACACACCACCTCCTCTCCTCATCTCTCTCTCCTCCGCTGCCTCCCAAGCTTCTATAGACATTTCCTTTAGCACTGGTTACTGTTTGGCTTTCTGCTTCTCAGGGTTGGAGTTTAAATAAATGGAGAGGGGAGGAGTGTGGGTCGGCCGGGGTTCTTAACCTCTTCAGCAGTTTAAAACAAATGGAGAGGGGAGGAGTATGGGTCGGCCGGGGTTTTTAACCTCTTAAGCAGACATATTCTTGGTATCAAAATAAACTAAAAATAAAAAGTACTCATTGTGCAGAATGTGTCACTTCAAAAGGTGTCCATGACACATAGCATGTTTGTAGATTTACTATTTTCAAATTGCCAGAGTGTACATCTTCAAAGTAACTAGTAACTATAGTAATTTAAGCTGTCAAATAATTGTAGTGGGATAAAAGAAATGACCCAAAAAAAAGTACCTCAAATTTTTACTTAAAGGGGAGTTTCGCACAAGCTGTTTTCTTACCGTATACGAAGACACGTATCCATTCGTCATTAAAAAAAAAACATTCCATAACGAATTAGTGGATTTACCGTCCATGTGGGTCAAACGCTAGAACTCCTATTCAATCGCGCAATTGGTTTTAGTTTTTTGTTTACATCTGTTCTAGATGATATGACAGCAACTCTCCATGCATTGTTGAGACTGCACTCTTCCTGGTCTACGCGTGTGCCTCCTACGCTTTTCTTAAAGGACCAGCGCCCTATATCTTTATTTATTTTTTATATATTTTTTGGGTCAATATACATATTATCCACTTACTTTTGTAAAAAAAAAAGGGTTAGGAAGAAATTCCCCTTTAACTCTTTTTTTGCTAAGTATGTATATATCCGTACCCCCCCAGCTATGGGACGTTATCAGCCAGTACATATTTGTTCCCCCCCGTTTCTGGCGAGAGGTAAACAGTGTGCGCTAATGCTAATGATAGCCAATCCTTAGAGCACCTGCACCTGGCTCGCTGATAACAAACTATCTTTACACCTGGGAAAAACTCAATCCATTCTCTTTGGATCAAATAGTAATCTCAGCAAGGCAGATGGCTTCTTGGTTAGAGTGAGTGACAATATTATCACACGAAAAGATGAAATTACCTACCTAGGTTCCATCCTGGAGGCTAATCTTTCCGGTGATAAAAACTGGTCAACAAAAACACATTGAAGACCCTAACAGGAGCCCTCGTACAAGGTTTCTTTGACTATGCATGCACCTCTTGGTACCAAAGCAAGGCTCCAGACTTCCCAAAACAAACTGGTCAGGCTTCTACTTGGCCTCACCCCCCGAACCCACCTCACCCCTGCCCACTTTGACAGGCTGGAATGGCTTAGGGTCGATGACAGAGTACAGCATCTTGCAATGTGTCTGGTCCACAAGATTCGATACACCACCAACATACCCATGTACCTGTCTAAATACTTCCTTAATGTCAACGAAGTCCACACCCACAACACCAGAGGGAGTGCAACAAACCATGTGCAACCCAGATTCGGCATAAACAAGTCTTTTCGCTCCTATGCCACCAAAATGTGGAACACCCTACCAACAGTCATTAAGACATGCGAATCCCTTGACTCCTTCAAAACCGCTCTCAAAGGGCACCCATGGACGGCTGCAATTCGAAACTGGCCCCCGTCAAAATCTGAATCCCCCCCACCACCCACCCCTTTTTCCCCTCACTGTATATGTTTATTTTCCCTTTTTTACCTCCTTTATGATGAATTCCTGTTCTGTTCTTTTTGGCTATATAGAAGTGTCTATTTGTACGTCTATAAATGTTTTGATGATTTGAACAAGGTGGACCCTCTTGTAAACAAGTGTAATGCTTTATTGGGTTGTCCACTCACAGTTAACAGTCTTTGTATTGAGTTGTGCTTGAAATGTACTGTAATTCTGCAAACTGTTAATAAATATTTCAATCAATCAATCAATAGAGTGATAGTGTGCAGTGGGCTACAGCGGGGATGAAACTGATCCTCTTAAAGTGAACACCAACGCTGGCACAGCTTAACTACACTTTTGCTACCACCTAGAGCAGGGGTGCCCACACTTTTTTGACTTGAGGTCTACTTTTAAAATTGCCAGCTCAAGGTGATCTACCAACCAAAAGATAATTATCCCTTTGCTTAAAATACTCAATATGTACCTATATGGCGAATAAATAAATAACATTAAGGCATTAGGACTTTCAAAATCTAGGTTTCAAAATCAATTCTATTTATTTATCTTTTCAGTTTCCCCGCATTGCAAAGAAGAGACTTAATTTCTGACTTTTTGGGATTTTCTGACTTGATCTGGCCTGTTAACATTTTCATAGACCTGGTTGCTTGTTTCTCTCTGTCACGAAATGTGGCAACCGTCAAAGCTAGTCCTAGTTTGTTTTGGTTGTGATGCATGGATGATGGCATCATGATGCTACCGCACAGACCACACAGAGACTACCGTGGAGGCGCGGACCCCCACGCAGACTATCGCGGACCCCCACGCAGACTATCGCGGACCTCCGCGGGGGTCCGCACCGACCTCCGTGGGGGTCCGCGTCGACCTCCGCGGGGGTCCGTGCCGACCTCCGCGGGGGTCCGCGCCTCCGCGGTAGTCTGTGTGGGGGTCCGCGGATAATGGGGGTCCCCGCGGAGGAGTCTAGTCCATTTATTTTTTAGAAAAGGGTCCTTTGGTTCCATTTGAAGCAGGCTAAGGCTACACTCGCAGTTACAGAGACCCAGCTCCCATACCCAACTTTGAGAATAGATTAACGGTGATATTTTTTTGCCCGAGGCGAGGATTGTTTTTATTTTATTTTTTTTTCATGGCAAGGCCAAGCGGTCTACCTGCGCAGCGCTTGCGATCGACTGGTCGACCGCGATCGACGTAATGGGCACCCCTGACCTAGAGGCACAGAAATAGTTAAATGCAGTAGCCTAGTTTTACTAGTTACTTTCTATCACTGGTCACATTCCCTCTATCTGCTAATCCAGGCCATTTTGGCTGGCCTTTACCTTTTCTCCCTCTGTCAAATCAGCATCTTCCCACGACCCTGGCTCACCTGTTGAACCTCAATCCCTCCTGTTCTGCTGCAGAAAGGTCTCCAGTTAATCCCCATCAAAGTATCTTTGTGGAAGACACTGAACCCTTATGCTTAAGTCATGCTCTGTCGCTCTGTCGTTTTACAATGTCACAGCGCAATGTCACATGTCACACCTTGTACACATCAGCTATTTTGTGTCATATGACAATTATATAGTGGGCCCTAAAAAAGTGTAGAGCTTCATCTAAATTACAAACATAAATATGTACCATGTTTTACACATACGTGTGCGTGCCCCCACCTACTCCCCATGCACGCACACATGCACGCACGCACGCACGCACGCACGTACACACACACACACACACACACACACACACACACACACACACACACACACACACACACACACACACACACACACACACACATATAGAACCAAAAAAAACAGTATTTTGTTTTGTATAATCTGTATGCAATTATTTTCTTTTCTTTAAAATTATATTACTATAAATGTTTATGCACCTATGTACTTGTTCTTCTATACACCATGTGAGGCGGAAAATGAACAGCAGCCGTATGTGGGCAAACATGTCCACTTCTAACCAGATAATGAGATAATGTGGTTGAATGGTTTTAATTCACGTTATATGGTGGATGGTAAGAATCCATTGACTCAACTCTCAGCGTTGAATTAACACTTTTACGGTACATAATTTACGATATTTTACTAATTTCCCTC
Source organism: Electrona antarctica (assembly GCF_951216825.1). Lineage (NCBI taxonomy): Eukaryota > Metazoa > Chordata > Actinopteri > Myctophiformes > Myctophidae > Electrona > Electrona antarctica. The sequence continues at coordinate 26,175,100 of NC_136792.1, forward strand.
AATTGACACAAATAATTGGGTTATCTTCCCCCATCAACTCGATCCTTCCAATCCTCCTATAATTTATATATTCTATCCCATCCCATCCCCGCACGCACGCACGCATGCACGCGCACACACACACACACACACACACACACACACACACACACACACACACACACACACACACACACACACACACACACACACACACACACACACACACACACACACACACACACACACACACACATCTCAGAGTTTATTCAGATATACTGCAGAGCCCAGGGGGAAAGAGAATCTCTGGCAGTCAGTTTCTGCTGAATCCAGAATTCACCGCTTTTCTAATTAGTGAACTCATTGTATTTTCCCCTCCCTTCCGCTCTCCATGACTGGCTCTGTGCGTGCGTGCGTGCGTGCGTGCGTGCAAACTCTTTTTTTGCGTGCGTGTATAATTGTGAACATTCACAGGTTCAGCATGTTTCCAGTACGTCTTTTGTGTGACCAAAAGAGTTGTGCGGGGTAGTCTAAGACAGTGGTTCGCAGGCATTTTTAAGGACCTCCAAATTGATATGAATAAAACCGTGGAGCCCCATTTGAAAATATATGATGCCAGGGACCACCATAAGTGAAGGTTTTAGCTCTTACATTAAATAAGTACAGAATTCTACAACTGTCAGTACTCTAGAGAGTGAGGGAAAAAATGCCACAAAGGCATACAGTACAGGCACTCAAGGTGGATTTGTAAGTAAAAGGCCTTTATTTAAGTACAGGCTACAATTTGTAGGCCATATTTAAATAAAGACCTTTTACTTGACCACATGGCCATGGTATGTGGCCTTTCCTCCCATATAGCCAATTTTAATATAGGATTCTGGAAAATCTGACTGACTTCCTAATCGGCACATCACTTCCTTGGGTTGTCTTTCATCAAGTCACATTTCCATTTAGTTGTATTCAAAGTTGTGTCCTTGGTCCGCATCTTGTGTTCATATTGTTCTCTGGGCCAGGTGTCATTTAATAAAATACACTTATGTAAATGGCTTGGACCGCCTGGACAATTATTAGATTATGTAAAACCGAAACATACTGTACATAATGCTAAAGGATAAACTCTCAATTCTATCCCACCTACAATAGAGACGCTGAGGGCTCTATTTTCGTTCATGCTAAACCCCTTATCCCTAAACTTCTTTGCCTTTTTTATTATTTTGATTTTTTTTTTAATTGTCCAACTAGCCGATCTACATCGACACGTTGTGAGCTTGTAGATTGGCTATTTGAACTATTCAAAAAAAAAATCAAAATTGTAAAAAAAAAAATCTTTAGCGTGATCAAGGCAGCTTGATGTAAAATGGTAAATGGTGCATTTACATAGATTCAGCGTTACATTCACCCATTCACACACTGATGACAGAGTCACCATGCAAGGCACCAACCTGCACATCGGGAGCAATTAGGGGTTCAGTGTCTTGCTCAAGGACACTTTGACACTAACTCTGGGGGAGCCCGGGTTTGAACTGCCAACCTTGCAGTTCCCATCCGGCCAGCTGTACCCCTGACCACCGCCACCGATGTACAAATACACCCCCTGGACATGATGTACAGCTACATCCCATTGACATGACGCTAGTGTGTCGCAGGGACTTAACATCAATTCAACCCTTGATGCTGCCGAGTGCCAAGCAGGGAGGCACTGGGTCCCTTTTTCCAGAGTCTTTGGTTTGACTTGGCCGGGGATCGAACCCTGACCTCCCAGTCTCAGGGCGGACACTCTAAACGCAAGGCCTCTGAGCTGGTTGACTTTTTTTTTTGTTTTTTTTTTGTTTGTTTATTATTTCATGTTTTAATGTTTTCAGTTATCCTTCTGACGCTGATTTAAATGTTATTTAATGCTATATTTGTTTTGGCATACTACGACCCAATGTTGGTATAAAAGAGACTTGATTAATGTACAACGTACTGTATGCTGTCAAAATGTAAAAGAATCTATACAAATTATAAATTACAAAAAAAAGAACTTGCCTGAAATACATGACGATAGACTAATTACATTTTCCTTAGAGTGCAAATGTTATTCCGACTATATGTGTGTGGGTAGAGATGTTGCATGATGACCTTTTCTGAGGATTGTCTGACAAAATCATAATTGCCTGGCCTTTAGATACAAATAGGTTTTCTTTTAGAGTGCAACTAGTCATGATTATTCTTATCACACTTTCAATTCAGTGGCTATACAGGATTTACAGGAACACTTCATTACCTTGTTCACAGTGAGAGTAATGGATTGACAGACAGTGTGGTTACTCACACTCACCCCCTTTTTTCTCTCTATAATTTTTATCCCACGATTTTGTAACCCATTTTTCACCCCTGTGTCAATTATCTAATGTGATCCTGGGCTCTACACACCCTCCGCCAACCTAGTCCCCATATATGGGGGACATGGGGAGAGCAACGGACTTGAACTCATGCTTCCTTCATGCCTGAGTGTCCAAGTTGCTCCTTTACACCTGGCAGGGGGGAGTTTCCCTGGTTGGACATAGCGCGTGGAAGGAACACGTTATTCCAACCAGTTCCTTTCCCCTCCATCAGGTGCCCCAGCTGGCCAGGGGGAGGCAGTTTAGAGACCAGGATTACTGCATGTTTTTTGTGAGGGTACCTACCCTAGGAGACACGGGGAGAACATGCAAACTCCACACAGAAAGGCACTTGAGCCAACCCCGCCTCAGGTTGGACACTGATGACACAGGCAGACTGATACAAAGAGACATGCAGTGAGAACTCTTGTAGATTTTAGCTTGTTTGCCTCCAGAATAGGTTAACCAAACAATAAACATGATTTTGGTCTTCCAGTCTTCCTCCTTATTCATGCATAGGGCTATTCAGGCCACAATTCCACCCCGCCATCGGACTCTGTTTTGGGCTTTTTTTTTGCTGTTTTCTTCAGTTAGGTCCACGGTTATCTTTGCCTCACTCGTCTCAACTGATCTCCTCCAGGTCCCTTTTGGCCTCCGCACTTTTCTTTTGTGGATTCCACAGGACACTTATTTTTCACATTCTGGCTGATGGAGTTTTGGTTGCTTCTGTCCAACAGGCTGGTGTTTGAGATTTTTCATTGTTCAAGTCTTAGTCATCTGTTGACAAAGGTCTAGAGTTTGTTTGTGGTGCCATGTGTCTGAATCATAGAGGAGGACTGCCTTGACGTCAGTGTTGAATATTCAGATCTTGTTTCGGAGAGACAGTGCCTTGGGGTTCCATATGTCACATCGTGTTAACCGTGTCTGGCCTTGTTGATTCTGCTTTTGATGTCATCGTCTGATCCTCCATCTTTGCTAAGTATATTTGACGCGGTCAGGCTCTTTGACATTCTCACTAGTTGAATTGAGAGTTCCTGTCTGTTGTTTATTTTCATATAGCTTATGTCTTCTTCACATTGTCGTGTTACCTTGAACTGCACATGTTGTTTTTCTTGTTGTCTTCAAGTTGTTTAGTGAAGGTCCACTGGATGTCTTACTGGCAATTCTGTGTTTTCTTTTCTCATAATCCAGTCGATGCCCATCTACTCATATACTATTACATATACATATTCATATACTATTACACATATATGCATGTTTTACATACTGATGTAAAGTACAGTATACCAGTAAGACGCCTTGAGGGCGAGAAGCAACCTCACCCTAAAGGACGAGGTCGTGTGCACTAGGGCTTTAAGCAACTAGTCAACTATTCAACTAGTCGACTCGTAAATCCACTAGTTGACCTCGTTGGTACTAGTTGACTAGTTGAAAAGAAAAGGGGGGGGATCTTTTTTCCGTTTTTTGTAGGCCTCAAGATCAGCTAGAATGCTAGATTATAGTCACCAATGTACACAGTTTTTAAATGTACAAATATTTTACAAAAATACAGATTTTTAAACTAGGCATGGGGAGGGCCCCTGGCGATGTCGTATACGTTGCGACTACATATATGCCCATATATGGACATCCCTGATGACATCACGTGATGTCACATGATGTCACGAGGCATGACCATAAATGGAGGCGTGGGGTGACTAACGGACTGACAGGAAATGCACGTTTTCCTAGTAAATGCGACCTGCGGTCACAATAAGTGTATACAGTATGCCTACACTATATATCTTTCTGCACATTCTATAATACAGATTTTGCTGCTTGTACCTGTATGAATGAGTAGCAAATAAACCCTCTTGATTGTTGAATGATCTTTGGCTCAATAAGATTATTCTTTTATAATGTTGTCATTACAACACAGCTTAGTATTAAAAGACCGCAAGACCTAGACTAATCTTACCCAAGAGCATCTAAATCTATAAGTATAATTAATTCAAAAGATAAAGGCATGGCAAAAAGAGGTGTTGGAAATTTGGTTAGGATCTTATCTCTTTATAAAACCCCAAATCAGCTTATTCCGCTAAAGGAGAGTTGCTTTGAGGATAAACTCACTGCTAATAAGGCAAATAGTTTTCCACACACACGTTTTCTTCCTTTATCCCACGTCTCACTTCCCGGTTCACTCCCACCCTGCTGTTGACTTCAAAGAGGAATATAACAGGGTCTCTGACCTTGAGTGGTGCCAGTAACAAGCCTTTGAAATTGAAACTGAAAAGATCACATATTGCCAGTGTCTCCCTCTCCCTCCTGCTCTCTTTTCACACGCCATATCCCCACCGATGTAGCACTAGCACCAATGCTCAGCTCTCATTCGCTCTCATGTCAATCATGGCCATGCAGGGGCTTCCATGTATACCTTCCAGATTCTCCAACGGGTGATAGGGAGCCTGCTTTGATCTATAGTAAGACAGTGGATCCCAAGCTCGCTCTTCCCAACCCCAAATAGTTATGGCCTTTGGCCCTATTGCCAAATGTTTGTGTGTGTGTGTGTGTGTGTGTGTGTGTGTGTGTGTGTGTGTGTGTGTGTGTGTGTGTGTGTGTGACGTGTGTGTGTGTGTGTGTGTGTGTGTGTGTGTGTGTGTGTGTGTGTGTGTGTGTGTGTGTGACGAAAGGCAGCGTGCCTTTGCGTGTGGGAATAGGCTTAATATTATCTGCGGGTGCGGATTCAGTCATGAGTTTAGTTTAGTTACTTGCGCAAGCAGAGCGTGCAAGTAATGTTATCAGTCAGGTTTACTTGACTGATTACCTCAAAAAGGTGAGCAACTCCCACAGCCATAATACTAGAGGGAGCATAAATAATGATCTGGTGCCACCCATTTTCAGAACAAATATGGGTAAATTCACATTTCACAGCACTGCCACTCAAGTGTGGAATGCCTTGCCCCCTTCCCTCAAAACAAGCAGATCACTGGTTTCCTTTAAAAAGGGTCTGAAAACTCACCTGTCACTGACATCAGGTCAAAGGGAGAGAAGGCGATTGCCCCCCCCCCCCCCACACCTGTACATGTAGATTTAATGTGTTTGAGAAACATATTGTTTGTTGTCACTCTTGTCATTGTGAATGAATGCATGGGACCCGAATGGAAACAAGACCGCAAGGTCTTTCTTTCTGTGCTGTCCTTTTGGACCAATGCTGTGCTTGACTGTACCCTGTACTGTTTGCATCTTTTTGTCTAATAGAATTATCAATCAATCAATCAAAGGTGCTACGATGCGTATGTCCCTTAGCAGCATAATATGACGTCATATGCTGGCACGAAGCAGACCGTGCAGGTATGTTTTCCGTCATGCTACGAAGCGTATGTCCCATGACCTGATGAAGATATGTACCAATGTCCCTTAGCAGCAAATGATATGACGTCATATGCTGGCACGGGACATACGGACGCAGACTGTGCAGGTATGTTTTCCGTCATGCTACGAAGCGTATGTCCCATGACGTGATGAAGATATGTACCAATGCCAGGGTATAATTGGTTTACGATGGTGACGTAATGATGATATGTTTCAGTGTCGGGTGGATTAAAGGGACATGCACATCAAACCACCCGAGTAACCACATTATACCACTAATCAACTCAGAAATTACATATACATACATATAGACATATACTGTATACATATATAGACATATGAGCATATGACATGATGAATATATGTACCAATGCCAGGGTATAATTGGTTATCGATGGTGACGTAACGATGACATGTTTCAGTGTCGGGTGGACTAAAGGTAATGCCCCTATGTATACATGTATGTAATTTGACATAACAGGCATAAGTAATCATTACCATACTTCAAAATACTACTTTTCTTCCTCCAAAAGCAAGGTACGTAGCAAATAGCTAAACCTAATAATTAGTGTGGTTGCCCTAAAGGGCAACCAGACTATTGTAATTAGTGTGGTTGCCCTAAAGGGCAACCAGACTATTGTAATTGTAACACTTTATTAGTGTGGTTGCCCTAAAGGGCAACCAGACTATTGTAATCGTAACACTTTATTAGTGTGGTTGCCCTAAAGGGCAACCAGACTATTGTAATTGTAACACTTTCTTTTTCTTTTTACTGGAGTAACCTTTTTTTTGAAACGCTACTCCTCCCACAGTTTTAACTGTACGCACTTGACCCATATGTCAAATTGACCGGAAAAATCGGGAATGGTGTGCTTGCTCGTTTCTAAGATAAATATTGTATAGTTTAATTGATATGAATTTATTAGTGAATTAAATTTCCCCATTGACATGAATGGGAAAATGCGAAAAATCACGTTCAAGTATTTTTTCCTCAGAGACCGTAAGGGCTATAGTTACAAAACTTGGAGGGATAATTCGTAATACTTACTAAAATTAATTAACTTATAATTATATCGGTCGGCCTCATGGTGGCGCTATAACAGCCCACTTTACGTTTTGGCTTATAACTCTTGAACCGTAGGTCGTAAATTAAAAATTCCTTTCTCCCTGTATTCCTTGGGCCATGACGCATCTCCCCATATAGGCCACGCCCATTTGCGTCAGGATAGATTTTCCGCCATTTTGAATTTTCTTCAAAACACACTTTTATTTTCTGATTCTACAGATTTTGTCCGAATCTCACAGAAATCGGTACACATGATCTCTGGACCTATCGGACCGCGTTTACATTTTTTTCAGATTTTTTGAATTTTTTTTGTCCGTATCGTTCGGCCTTAATCGTCGTCCGGAGTTAGTGGGAGGGGCCTATTTTACAAAAAATGCCTAAAGTCACGAACGGAATGTCCAATCCATCCCAAATTTGAATCAGATGTCGCGGGTAGTTTAATCAACCAAAAGCCAAAAGCGATTCCATTTTCATCCATAGGGGGCGCCGCAAATGCGAAAAATGTAACCGCTTGTTGCAGAAAATCACACCCGTATGAAGTTAGTGGCGCAACTCCGTGTGGGGGTCCCCAGGGGGAGCCAGCCCGCGTCCGAAACGGTCGAGAAATGACAGAGTTACAGTGTGGGGGTCCCCCAGGGGGTCCCTCTACTGTACTGTACCTGCACTGTACTGTAACACCTCAAATCATCATATATAGGCTACAGTTAATTGTGAAAACCAACCAAACGCTATTTTTCGTGCTCGGACAGACCCAGCCAGCCAGCCAGCCAGGGACAGACCCAGGGACACACAAAGCTAGATAGGAGTGGTTGCACCACTCAAAAGTTATTTTCACAGGGGTGAGATGACAGTTTCTTGCAGAAAAATGTTTTTTGGGGGGATAAATCCCCTCCGAATTACTTACGTATGATCGCAGGGTGACACGACATTGTAATTGGCTGGCAATATCAGTGGGAGGGGCATATGTAAGCCACTGCGGCAACCACACTTTGCAATTTTTTAAAATTGCGACCTTTCTAGTTCTTTTTACTGGAGTAACCTTTATTTTGAAATGCTACTCCTCCCACAGTTTTGACTGTACGCACTTGAGCCATATCTCAAATTGACCGGAAAAATCGGGAATGGTGTGCTTGCTCGTTTCTAAGAGAAATGTTGTATAGTTTAATTGATATTAATTTATTCGTGCATTAAATCTCCCCATTGACATGAATGGGAAAATGCGAAAAATCACGTTCAAGTATTTTTTCCTCGGAGACCGTAAGGGCTATAGTTACAAAACTTGGAGGGATAATTCGTAATACTTACTAAAATTAATTAACTTATAATTACATCGGTCGGCCTCATGGTGGCGCTATAACAGCCCACTTTACGTTTTGGCTTATAACTCTTGAACTGTAGGTCGTAAAATCTAAATTATTTTTGCCCTGGATTCCTTGGGCCATGACGCATCTCCCCATATAGGCCACGCCCATTTGCGTCAGGATAGAATTTCCGCCATTTTGAATTTTCTTCAAAACACACTTTTATTTTCTAAATCTACAGATTTTGTCCGAATCTCACAGAAATCGGTACACTTGATCGCTGGACCTATCCGACCGCGTTTACATTTTTTTCAGATTTTTAGAATTTTTTTTGTCCGTATCGTTCGGCCTTAATCGTCGTCCGAATTTAGCGGGAGGGGCCTATTTTACAAAAATGCCACAAATCACGAACGGAATGTCCAATCCATCCCAAATTTGAATCACATGTCCTGGGGGATGGCATCAACACAGAGCCAAAAGCATTTCCATTTTCATCAATAGGGGGCGCCGCAAATGCCAAAAATTTAACCGTTTGTCGCAAAAACATGATTTTTGGGGGATAAATCCCCTCCGAATTACTTACGCATGATCGCAGGGGTGACGTGACATTGTAATTGGCTGGCAATATCAGTGGGAGGGGCATATGTAAGCCACTGCGGCAACCACACTTTGCAATTTTTTAAAATTGCGACCTTTCTAGTTTATTTTACTGGAGTAACCCTTTTTTTGAAACGCTACTCCTCCCACAGTTTTAACTGTACGCACTTGACCCATATGTCAAATTGACCGGAAAAATCGGGAATGGTGTGCTTGGTCATTGCTAAGAGAAATATTGTATAGTTTAATTGATATTAATTTATTAGTGAATTAAATTTCCCCATTGACATGAATGGGAAAATGCGAAAAATCACGTTCAAGTATTTTTTCCTCGGAGACCGTAAGGGCTATAGTTACAAAACTTGGAGGGATAATTCGTAATACTTACTAAAATTAATTAACTTATAATTACATCGGTCGGCCTCATGGTGGCGCTATAACAGCCCACTTTACGTTTTGGCTTATAACTCTTGAACCGTAGGTCGTAAATTCAAAATTCCTTTCTCCCTGTATTCCTTGGGCCATGACGCATCTCCCCTTATAGGCCACGCCCATTTGCGTCAGGATAGATTTTCCGCCATTTTGAATTTTCTTCAAAACACACTTTTATTTTCTGATTCTACAGATTTGGTCCGAATCTCACAGAAATCGGTACACATGATCTCTGGACCTATCGGACCGCGTTTACATTTTTTTCAGATTTTTTGAATTTTTTTTGTCCGTATCGTTCGGCCTTAATCGTCGTCCGAAGTTAGCGGGAGGGGCCTATTTTACAAAAAATGCCTAAAATCACGAACGGAATGTCCAATCCATCCCAAATTTGAATCACATGTTGCGGGTGGTTGAATCAATCAAGTACCAAAAGCAATTCTATTTTCATCCATAGGGGGCGCTGCAAATGCGAGAAATATAACAGTTTGTCACAAAAACATGATTTTTGGGGGATAATTCCCCTCCGAATTACTTACGCATGATCGCAGGGGTGACGTGACATTGTAATTGGTTGGCAATATTAGTGGGAGGGGCATATGTAAGCTACTGACTGCGGCAACCACACTTTGCAATTTTTTAAAATTGCGACCTTTCTAGTTCAATATTGCAAACGTTCTTTCACAGAGAGGCTGAGATTTGAACGTTTGTAGCGGTCTACAGTACTTGCACGCTCTGCTTGCGCACTAGTAGGTCATTTATGGCCTACTTGTGTGCAACAAGCAAGTAGGCACTCGACAGAGTGCAGTTTAGTTTAGTTTAGTTTAGTTTAGTTTAGTTTAGTTTAGTTTAGTTTAGTTTAGTTTAGTTTAGTTTAGTTTAGTTTACCTATCCACACTCCCTGAATGCCAATGATGAACCTTTTCCAGAACGGCCTGTTATAGCGCCACCAGGAGGCCGAACTTTTGAAAACCACAATTTTGGATATTACTCCTCCAGATTCTGTCCAAAAGTCCCGCAAATCGCTACACACTATCTCTATAGTCATGTGTTCAAGACGGATCTGTCCGATATTTCATATCCTAATTGGCTAACATTGGCTTTCAAAGTTTGCAGGATTGGCCCGTTTTGAACAAAAAGCCTCAAATTATGAACGCAGCGTGCAATTTACATGAAATCTTTCACGGACTTTCCTACTAAGCTGAGGAATATATCCCACCCTTTTCACATTGGCCTGTTATAGCACCACCAACAGGTGGATTTTTTCAAATCACATTGCAAAACATTTTTGCAAAACAAAATGCCTTAAATCATCCAATTGCCATCCAAGGTGTAAGAAGAAATGGCACCCTTTTCACATTAGCCTATTATAGCGCCACCAGGAGGCCACGACCTGACCTGCCCTGGTGGAGACCTGTGCCCCGAGGGGCACTTTATCTAGTTCTCCCTGGGGTCCAGGCAAAGCATCACAATACAAATCATAAAACGCATTATAGTATGATCAATGTTGTTGAGCAAACACACACATTTAGAGAGCAAACTTTACATAACAGGAAAATACAAACTGATTTGCCTGTCAAAAAATACCAAAAACATAATAACCTAATCTAATATAATTTCCTTAAGTTTCCTTTGGAAACACAACGTATTTCTTGTTAGAGTCAAGTTGAAAGCATCACAATACAAATCATAAAATGCAGTACAGTATGATCAATGTTGTTGAGCCAACACACAAATTTAGAGAGCAAACTTTACATAACAGGAAAATACAAACTGATTTGCCTGTCAAAAAATACCAAAAACATAATAACCTAATCTAATATACTTTCCTTAAATTTCCTTTGGAAACACAACGTATTTCTTGTTAGAGTCAAGTTGACCAATCAAATGATCACTTTTCATGATCTTGAAAAGCAATGCCATGGTATCTGTGGGTCATTAAAAAGTGCTGAAAGGTATCAATTAAGCCAAAAATACAGTAAGGCCTTTAAAAAGGTATTCAAATATCCTGAGGTAGGCCCATAAAAGGTTGTCATTTAAATTAGCATAATTTCTTATTTCAGGCGGTTTCAACGGTTTTGTCAAATTTCTCTCATAAAGCAGAGAGAGAGAGAAAGAGACTGAGATAGAGAGAGGCAGAGACAGGGACTGTAAGTGTGCGTGCGTGCATGCCTGTGTGCGTGCCTGTGTGCGTGCGTGTGTGCGACTGTGCGTGCATGTGACTGAATGCAAGAACGTTCTTTCTCTCTCCCTGAAGTTTCTCCACAGTTTTGTGCTTTCATTCAGTTTGCGTCAAGGTCTTAAAATATTGAAAGGGTCTTAAAAAAGGTCTTGAAATGTATTGAATTGAGTTTGCTGATACCTGCAGTTACCCGAGTTCCCTGTGCTCAGCACAACAGTGTACGTTTCCACAGTGTCATGGCAGAAATGCCTCGGAAACATAATTTCTTCCAATATCAAACTAATGTCCTTGTGTGGGAGGTGCAGTGTCAACAATTTCAGCTTACAATTTAAGCATTAAGCAGACCCTCTTATCCAGAGTGACTTAAATGGTCAAGTACATTACAGTAAGTGTTACAAAGTAATGCCACCTAGTGTGTGTAAAGTGGTTCTTAAAGTGGATTCGGGGGTTCCTCAGAGTTCACTGAGGGGGTCCCCAGGAATATTAGTGCCTGTTTAACCACTTTAACCTTATTTTATACTTTGGCGATTTAAAGGTCAGAACACATCGCAGAAACCAGACCTAATCAGCCCTGGGCAGATTAGGTCTGGTACTCCTCAGTTTAATTACATTTCGCTCACCCCAGAGTTGTGGGTGACCAATCGGAGCCCAATATTCAAAGTGAGACGTTTTTGCTGTGACGTTGGAAGAAATCTGTTAATCTGTAACCGCCCCTTGGAAATACTTTTTCCACAACAAAGTTCCAGACTAATATCTACGCAGTGATATTAGTCCATGCCAGGCCACACCTTTTCCAGGTGGATGTGATAATTTCGGGCAGATTATACTACAATTGGTTTATCATCTCATCAAGTTTCATGTCAATTCGATCTGTGCGACGATAATAAGTGAGTGAATCAATCTACTCAATCTTCTCATCTCAGATTTGTGTTGTCTATTATTATTTTTTGTTGATTAATAAAATCAGGCCGGTGCCCGTCGGCCACCGGCCTACTTGAGAACGATGCAACTTTGGAACCTAATAATACCCGTTAATTGGCACCCATTTTAACTGTCTGTCTGTGTCCCACATGGAGATCTCTGTTGTATCTGCCTGTCTGCCTGTGTCTGAAGAGGGCAAACTGACTGACTGTGAAAAGTGGATTCCCACTGAGAGGATTCCCAGATCAGCCTCAATTGGTTGAGCCTCAATTGGCTTAGGCAGAGGCTGGCAATTGCACAGGTGAGGGGATTCCCACTGAGGGGATTCCCACTGGCAGAGCCTGACCAGAGCCTTTTGTGGTGGTTCTGGAGAACCGTGGGTCCGCCCGACTCGATACCGGGCATTGCACTCCCTGCGGGGGTGTGGACTGCGTGTGTCGGTGGGGCTTGTCGAGTTACGAGCATTACAACCGTACACACACGCACACAGACACACAGAGACTGTGCAATTAAGGAAAGGAAGAAGCCCAGCTGGCTTATTTGGAATCCTTGTTCGTTTATACATCAAGGCCGGGTAATACAATTTTTTTTTATGACTTTCATCTTGCATGCTATTTTTCTTTTTTGTCTTAAGAGTTAAGGCTGACCATAATAACTCAACGGGTTGCACATATTTTCCAATCTCTCAGCCATGGCCATGCATGAAAGCTGGCTCCTAGATTACACAGGAGTTATGGATTTACACCCAAATCAATTTAGCTTTGTTACTGCACCTATTTTGCTTGTCTTTCATTGTGTTGTAAAACATTAACTGCATTCCTCTCAGCCTCATGGCCATTCACTTTACCCGGGCCTATGATGGCTACACTCATTGTAAGTTTATTTCCCCCCCACAATTACTTTTATGTCATTGCAGTGCAAATAGCCTATTAGGATTAAAGTCTCCTCACCCTTTTGCTCTTAGTCACAGCCATTTGGAGCTGCTGGCAAGTAACTAGCACAGCCTTTATGGACTCATTGTGTTTTTTACACCCAAATGTGTTTGTTTTATTTCAGTGCTGTGCAAATAGGGATTTCTCTAGCACACCCCTCTGTAGCCTTAATCACAATATGCATCTAAATTCTAAAATGGTGTGTTTAGTGTATATAGCGCCTTTATCTAAAGTGCTCTATAATGTCCATTACATCCACCGTCTCACGGCAGAGGAAACCATGCAAGGCACCAACGTCACTGGGAGAAATTAGGCGCTGTCTGTGTTTGACACTTCAACACTATAACTATAACACGCAGTGAGCCGGGAATGGAACTAGGAATCTTTAGTTTCCAAGCTTTATTATATATATATATATATATATATATATATATATATATATATATATATATATATAAAAACATTAAACCTGTATATAGGAGGGGCTAGCGCCCCTCAATACATTCACACAGACTTGTGTCATCAGGGGCGTCAATATAGCTGGGGGGTGGAGCCGGGGTAAAGTTCAGAGTTCTCCCAACCGGAATAAACAGTGGCGTGTTGGGTTTTCAAACGCAGATGCTTTAAATACTACTAATTTAAAAGTAGGCGTCATGGCTTGCCAGATCACAGGCACAGATCCTTGTTGCCACTCGACAAGGAACGCTACTTTAGAAAATGAAACAAGCTAGAGTCCGATTGGAATGTTTTCCTTGACTGCTGGACATGATCCAAGGCCTGATATATTCGCATGGTAAGAGACACTTTTCTATAGATATGATCACTGAAACTTATCATATTATACATTTTAAAAAGCCATTCATTCATCAATGATGTTTATAGAACACGTTTTAGTGAATTCCAAGTAGGCTACCGACACCATTCGTTTCGACCGCACTTTGCCAAACGATGGCTCCGTGCCAAGTTCCAACTGTCTCTAAACTACTTAGAATTCACTACAATGTGTTCTATAAACATTATTGATGACTGAATGGCTGTTGATTTTTGATATTACGTTAAGTTTAATTGAGTACCACAGACGAAAAACAGTCTAAGTCCAAATTTCAGACTGACCCCTCCACGAAAAGGCCTTGTTGTCCTGAACCCTTATCTATCATTTATATATTATGGATCAATAGTGTGGACTTAGACTGTTATTCGTCTGTGGTACTCAATTGGTCATACCATAGTGTCTCTACCAGGCGATTAAACACTGCACCGCGGTAACACAATGTTTTGTAACATTGGGAGAGGGAGATGGCGAGGCAGATCTCCGATTTCGGTGGTGCTTATGCTTGTGCAACTTGACGCATGCAATAAAGTATAAAGAGATAAGGAACCACTTGAACCCCAGGTCCCCAGCATAAACCAAACATCTACAAACTCACAACGCGTCACAACGCACTGTGAGCTCATGGTAGCCTAGCCCTGAAACATGACTGTCAGAACCATGGCTAATGGTAGCCCTGCTGCTGTTCCCTGGACTGAAGTGTTTTACGCACATTCTCCATTTACAGTCCTTAGGCCTACGGCTTACGCCTACACAAATGTTCAGATTACAAATATAAAGTGCTCACCCCAGGGCCATGGATGTTACAATTCTGCTAGGGCGGGTATAAGTACCGGTATCTTCCGTATTGTTCAATAAAAAGCAAAGTTGAATCAGTTTTTGGCCACGCGCTTTCAACTATGTGCCCCTATCAGTTGGTGCATGCGGATACATTATTGAACAATGCGGAAGATACGGGATCTTCTACCCACCCGAGGAGGATTGTACCATCCGTGGCTTTAGGGCGAGCACTTTATATTTGAAATCTGAACATGTATGTAGACGTTAACGTTCTAAATGGGAAAAATGCGTAAAACAGATTGAAGTTCCGCCATGACAGACCAGCGCCATGTGAACCATGGCTAAATCGTCTCGTATACTTAATAATAAGTCAACTTTCCGAGGGCGACTGAACGATTGCGTTCCAGATGTCCTTCTGACGGATTTTTCTTGGTTGTCAAAATTTCTATCATCCAACAAATCGCTCTGAAAGTGATCCAAAGGATCGTACGCTATTATAACTCTTTGGGAAGACCATTTTCTTTACCCCGAGGCTAAAACCGGATGTGACGTTTGTGGGCATTCCTGTCTACCTTTGTGTCAATGTATAATGGCAATATATATAGCCATTATTGAGGGGCACTAGCCCCTCCTACAGTATATGCAGGTTTAATGTTTGTTTTTAGTTCAATGTTTGTTTTAAAACACCATTGACAATGAAGGGAACATTTACGTCATCTTGTCCCTAACATAAACATTAAATGCCATTAACAATAAAGAGAATTTAATGTTTGTTTTGTCACCGTTTGTTTTACATCACCATCACTATACAATGCATAAGAACCCCCCCCCCCCCCCCCCGAATGGCATATGGTCCTTGGTGGTGCTGGTCTTGTGTGGTTTATGTCCATTTGTGTCTGTTTTGTGTTTCTGTCTGTCCAGTAGTTTTAGCTTTCTATGTGTCACATTGTGCTGCTGTAATGCTTCAATTTCCCCTCGGGGATTAATAAAGTATATCTCATCTCATCTCATCTCATTACATCACCTAATCATAGCAACATGAGTTAGACTTTAATATATTAGCGCCTCTCACTTCACACAGATGTGATTTTTCTGCTTTATTTGGATATGAAAGTGAATGACAAGGCATTAACCACTTCCTGTCTCCAGAGTGGTTGCATTTGAGTTCAGAACACAACTTAACAATACCATTCACGTTGTACAGGTGCTTTGCAAGGGAATTGATAACAAACATTGTTTCCCTAACGTGTTTTTCACTAACCTTTGAAGAATCGCCCGATCGTGAAGGTAGCTCCATTTCACGAAAGTCTGTCGTAAAATAGCGTGGTCGCTTTTCCTAGTGTCGGATAATATCCCTCGATCGCCATCGATAGCAACACAGAGAAACACAGCGCCTCGGTCCGTGCCGCCTATTGCATTGAGACTCGATTACCCATAAGCCCTGAGAAGCGAGTGTCAGGTTTTTTTTGCCGGTCACATGATCCAAACGTGTGACGTATCAGAATGTGTCAGCGGAAAACCTTGTATGTCTTAAAAGTTATCAAAATCGGCTAATAAAACAAATAAAACATAACTCGGGTTCGGCAGGGAAATAAGTCTTTATCAATAAACTTGGGAAAGTCGTGATTAGGGGTGAATTTAATAACCAAACCAATGGTTGATGCCACACAGGCAACCATTTGCTGTTGATCGACAGCACTCCCATACTCATTGCTACAGTATCGTTGTGTCCTTGCATGGCACAGCCAGGGGCGCTCAACTGTGGAGATAGGGATAGGTATTGCCGTCTTGCCATACAAGGCACTAGACAATTGAGTTGCTATAAGCTTGGATAAAAACAAGCTTCTTCTAATGCATGGCTGCACCTAAGTCTTTAGTGTCTGCTCTGATAACCGTCTTGCTTTACCAGACAAACACGCTGTTTGCTTCAAGATCAAGGAGGAGTTCTTGTTTTCTTTCCCTACAAGACATGTTTGATGTTTTCAGCCTATTCCTCTTTGTATACTTTATTGAGTCAGACAATATTAAAGCAAACAAAGAGGCAGAGTAGAGGAAGCATAAGCATAAACGATATTCCTTGGGTAATATCATAGGATCCTGTGCCAGACAAGGTCATACACTGACACCACGCTAGACAGGAACGCCCAAAAGCGTCACATCCGGGGTAAGAATTTACCCCGGAATTTTCTATGGCTGCCAATGCAACTTGGTCCAATCCTTAATCACATACGGACAAACATCTATGCCGATGCTATCTAACTTGCGGAGGTAGCGTGCCTTGTCCACAGGCAACAGATCTTTCAACGTATGGCATTGCAAATACGTTTGATAATCGCTACTCTGCTCAATATTGTTTTGAAAATGCCGCAAATTGCATTGCAGTGAACGAGCGAAAATCAGAACTTCCCCCGTTTGTGGGCGGAGTCACAGTTTGAGGCGCTGTTTACGCGCCGTGGTGTCAGTGTATGGCACATGGCACAGGACCATGGTTGATCTTGGTCAACCATGGTCAGTGTTGCAGGTCCAAATGACTACCCATCCTTGAATACAAGGCGGTGTCATTCAAATGCAGACTAGTAACTGTGTTCAGATGCCTGGTCCTGTCAGTTGTGTGATTTGCAAACTCCACACTTGCACAGTACACACATTATGCATTCTAGTAACGCTTTGTCTCTCTCCTTGCCTCAACAATTGCCATCAAGATGCCCTTGGGCTAGACTATTACACTCTGGCTGCCTCTGCGAAGGTAGTCTTAGATATTTGGAAGACTATGTGGCCATTTAAAAATGATGGCTGGTGCAAGCGTTTTAAGCCTGTATCTAAACTATTCATATCAAATGGAGGCTATTGTCAGGACCCCCCCCCCCCCACACACACACACACACACACACACACACACACACACACACACACACACACACACACACACACACACACACACACACACACACACACACACAGGAATCAATTGTGAGGTGCAGTCTAGACACAGCTTTTGTGCAACATTACTTTTCAGTTCAAGGAATTCCAGTTACTTTTCAGTTCAAACTACAACTTGAAACAATTTACTAACATAGGAGCCTAAAATATAGGTTTTATTAGTTTTCTTTTTCTGTCTTGCATTTTGTCTTATTTTGCTTAGGTACTGTTATTTTGCCTTTTTACTTTTGTTTTTTCTCTCTTGTTTGTACCCCCTTGGTAATGTTTATAATATGTGCTCTTTTTGCATTGTTGCCTGTTTTCTGTTTGGAGACTACGGATGGAAATTAGCATCCTTGCTAAATCTGACATATTTACATTGCATTGTATGTGTAGTGTTCATGTGCTGTCCCGTCCAAATAAACAAACAAACAAACAAATAAATAAATAAATGGATAAATGAATGAATGAATGAATGAATGAATGAATGAATGAATGTGTAGATTATATTTTTGTGACTTGAGTTGTTATTACCTCCTATAGAAATGGGACTCTAATGGCAATGTTATCCATCTGTCCTCAGGCCAAAATATTAAAGATGTAGTGCCACGACTTTTTCCAGTTTATTTCATTTTGATTTATCTAGTTGATGTTCCTACTATAGACCACCCGGTGTGGTTAAAATGTGCAAGGACATCTTCACTGTGAGGTTTTGGTATATTGTTGTAAGCCCGGAGCTTACTTTGTCAAATCCTCCTCCCTTTCTTGTCTTTTTTATGTAGCTAGACAGGTTTAAAAAAAGGCAGAATTAATAGTTCCCTCTCATACTTGTTACTGGTATTGCTGGTATAACTGGTATAACTGTTCTGAATAGGAGTACCTCTGATAAACACCTGAATTCAGGCAATTCGTTTCACCTCTGCTCTGAGCTGCAATTCAGTTTCTAATGAAAACTCACACTTTTTGATCAATACTTGAGTAAAGTGCTGATGGAAGTAGTCATTGTCATGGGCAGATAACAACCCATTCTGTAATACTATTACTTTCCCAAGTAATCAGTAGTGTAAGGAATAACAATATCCAAAACAGTGGAACAAGTGATTTGAAGTTTTCTATGATCAAAATTCAGGTAGAAAAACATGTTGCCAACTCAACTAAGGAAATACCGAATATATAGAAAACAAACAAAAAAAACACGGATTGAAATACATTTAATCATGTCATTTAAAAATAATAGGTATATGGGGATCTTTGATATTGTTATCCTGAAACTTCCATTATCATATGCATGGAATGAAATCCTGAGCCATTTAAAAATAGTAGGTACAAAGCACTATTGTCATAGCTAATGACACTGTCACAGCTTATGACCGATATTGTCATTAGCTACAATATGCATGCATGGAATGGAATGAATGTAATTTGTATGACTACACATTCCGAAAAACAAAGCACATACTGTATGGCAAGTATTACCATCACTTAATATGCACCTTTCAGGTGAATGACATGTTGAAACTGTAGCCTACCTGTCATATTGTGTGAGCAATTAATTTACACCTTGTTGAGATGTTGATGCAATTGCAGGGTTATATGGCGTTTTGAGACATTAGTCTCTCTCTCTCTCTCTCTCTCTCTCTCTCTCTCTCTCATGATTTTTGCAGGACATTGTTCTGTTCTTGTGGGACGCAGGATAAACATTCTATTTTCAGATAACTCTATCTTTAGTACTCAAGTAAATGCACTTTGTTGGTTACTGTCCACTACTGTGACAGTCTGGGACCAGTCCTACAGTTGGGTAGTACTGTCTTCTCTAATAACAACCAGACAGAGAGACAGCAGAGACCCTGCCAACCAATATGTCTGCAAATAAAATTGCTTTGCCTAGGCTGCCTTGCTTTGCCTTACATGAGGGCTTACCGATCAGAATGTACCTGAGGTCATGCACGATGACCTGGGTGCAGAATAACTTGTCAGAGTTATAGATCCTGGACCCTGGTCTACTGTAGATGTTGGTAAAGTGAAGATCTGAATGACAGAGCAGTGATGGGTTCACTGCTCTCATGATCATCACTGATGAAATCCTCCTGCAGATGCTTAAAGTGCTTGGTGAACTCAATTGCAAAGAGCCCCTTGTACTCCGTCTCCATTACCAAGCTACAGAAAATCAATTCACTATGCATTCACTATCTAGCAAGCACCTTTGTACATCGTGGCATCATGAAGTATCAGTGTCTGTTGATGAGGAGGCACTTGGGTTTTAGTCATTACCCGAGCACCGAGACACACAGGATCCGCTCCGAATGTACCCGGGAGTGACTTCTAGTAAACGGAACCGGGACCGACTGCGGGTCGGTTCGAACCCCGGGTATTTTTGGAGCTCGGGTAAGCCCGAATACCTCTGATGGGGAATAAGGGTACCCAGCAGACAGTGACTTTGTCAGTGTGAGATGAGGCTACAGTATATGTGGGATGTCTTCTGTTCAGCCTTAAAGGGGAATGTAGTTTTTAGGTTAAAAAAAAAGAAAAGAATCAGGGCTCTATGTGTGGACCTTTCCAGCTAAAAGTCTTGCAATAACAACCGGACGAATGTTAAAAGCTGTCGTGGGGCTCAACCATTCAACACTGAGTATGTTGGGGTAGTTAAATATACGGACCTGGCTGATAAAGTCCCCTAGCGTCCCCTTGTAGCGGGGTCCGTATATACGGACCTGGCGCAAAAATAATTCAGTATGTTAGTCAGTTTCATTGTTTTATGAAAAGCTCCAATAAACACATTAGAGTGACTTCTGTATTCTCTTTAGCACAGTGGCAGCACACATCGTGATCAGAAGAACTGCTTCGTGTCCACCCTCCCGCTGATAATGCTGTCGTTCCACTGATCTCTTACAGCTGCTGCCTGGATTCATCAACATGTAACTTCAAAGTATGACATTGTACAGTGTTTAAGGACCCGTGTTCACTTATAAGAAGGACGGCAATAGTGAGAGCCCCATCCTGCTCCTAATAATGAGCTCTCGCTATTGTACTTAGCACAGTGGCGTGCTGAGCCGTGCTCCCTATGATTAGCAGTGTAGGCAGAACAAGGCTTCAAACTGTATGCAGCCTTAACTGCTGTCATCTCCTGCCTGCATGGTGGGGGGTATTTTTAGTGGCCCTGTTTGGCACAGTGACGTGGCGCAGAGTAAGTGAGAGCGAGCAACGGTGCACAGTTACCATCTTGAGTGTGTGTGTGTGTGTGTGTGTGTGTGTGTGTGTGTGTGTGTTGCCATTTTCTTACATTACATTTTTATCCCATTTTTTCACCCAGTGTCAATTATCTAATGTAATCTCGGGCGCTATACACTTCCTCTGCCAACCTGGGGGAGAGCAGACTGACATTATGCTTCCTTCTTTGCATGTCTTGCATGAGGAGTCCAAGCTGCTTCTTTTCACCTGACAGGGGAGAGTTTCCCCGGCCGGACGTAACGCGTGGAAGGAACACGTTATTCTGACGAGTTCCTTTCCCCTCCATCAGGCGCCCCGGCTGGCCAGGGGAAGGTAGTTTAGAGACCAGGATTACTGCATGTTTTTGTGAGGGTACCTACCCTAGGGGACACAGGGAGAACATGCAAAGTCCACACAGAAAGGCCTTTTCACCAACCCCGCCTCGGGTATGGGCACTGATGACGTGGAGGAGAGAACACGCCCCCAGCGCCCACAGCATCCCAAGCGGGAATTGAACCCAGGACCTTCTAGCTGTGAGGCGACAGCACTACCACTGTGCCCCCCCATAGCCTTTTGATCATACTGTAAATACATGTCACCCAAGTACAGTGGTGTAAAGTAGCCTTTTGATACTGATCATACTGTAGATACATGTCACCCAAGTGCAGTGGTGTAAAGGTAGTAAGTAGATTTACTTACAAGTACTGTACTTAAATACAATGTTGAGGTATATCTACGTTACTGGAGTATTTCCAATTTTCAGTACTTTTTACTTCTACTCCACTACATCTCAGAGGCAAATATTGTGACTTATAACTTTGTAGATGTGTATTTTATTATTACAATATTACCCACTTCAGCTCTATATAGACGCCTTATCAGACGACGTCACACTGATAAGAAACGGCATGCGCGCGCATAAAGGCAGCAGAAGAACACCACCTCTCATAAGATGCAATGGAAAAGTTCTAACTGCACTCACGTGTAAAAAATGCCCCATCAAACTTTCAGATGCTGTTTTTCTCCCAGTGTGGAGGAAGAATGATTAGGATTTTTATTGTGATCTCTTGCCCTTGAAATATATAATCCTTGGTTTCTGTTGTGTTTGAACAATAATAGCAATTCAAAACAGTTGTCCTCAAAACCACACCTCCAGTCGCTGTCATAAGAACGGGAGGTGCGCTCATGATCACGGCAGCAGAGCCATTTTGTGCACGGCTGCACGCGCACCTGCAGCCCTTCAAGTATAATTTATGCTTCGTCCCGTGATGGTGTCGCGCACGCAGACCTCTACGCTCACAACAGTTGCATTTGCGATGCGATGTGAGCTTGTATATCAGCTGTTCTCTGTGCGCAACACTGTTGGGCTTTGAAGTATAAATGTATCCTAGGGTGCATCTCACTAGCCAACTCACAAGAGGAGGTTGAATGGACTGAAACCAGCGCTCCCCAAAACAACAGGTTTGGAGATCTGTTGGGAATTGATTACATGAAACAGTCACCCGTGCGCCCAGTCCCAATGTTTGTAAACAAATAATTGGTCTATTCGTCCATTTGAAAATAGATGATCTACAAACTCACAATGTGTCGCGATGTAGTCTCGCGTTGCCAGACTGTTGCCTCTCCCATTTTGAAAATGCTTCCGTCATACAGTCTGGAGCAACGGAATTAAGCTGCCACACTATCGAAAGAGCTGCGCACGTTCTCGGCCCACCTCCGCGGACTTTTTGCGCGACAGCCAGATTCCCGGAAACGCTCTCCTCCGCGCAAAAAGTCCGCTGAGGTGGAGCTTCTTTTCCATCCACCAGCTGTCTAAAAACTCAGAATTTAAGCTGCGTGCAGCTTAAGAAGTGCGCAGCTTAAGACCGTTTTGCGCTAAGGTGTGGAGACGGTGTATCTTGACTAAAATATAAAGCGGAAGTGGAGCCTCCTCCCCCACTTCGTCTTTACAATTGCGCAAATTTATCCTAATATAAATAGAAATCATCTAAACATATATAGCTTGCTGCAGAAATTTAAATAAAAACAACTCTAAAGGTATTTTTTTAATATTTCTTTTCGTGAACTGAAATGGCAGCTTCCTTACACGGATTTTGGGAGGTTTAGTTGCAGACTCTAGTCTATACTATAGCATTCGGAGAATGTGGAATAGACTAGTCACGATGTGATGCATTGTGAGACTTAGGCCTACATTTGAAAACTTGTGAAATGGTACTTTAGGCTTTCTGCATAATGAGTACTTTCTACTTTTGGAACTTTAAGGACACTTTGATACCAATACTTCTGTAGTTTTACTCAAGTAAATCTTGAACTCTGCACTTACTTGTAACATAGTATGTCTACGTAGCAGAAAAAAGAAGGTTGAAATCACCAAACCTTTATTTTAATGTTGAGGATTTTACTGTGGTTCTTTGAATTATGTCATGTCTAAATATATTTCACAACCCTGTGCACTGCAGCAGAAGTCTGGGTTGTGAAATCTTGGCTAAGTATAAATCATCAGTTCTCCAACTTAAATCATCGCAATGGAGGAACAACACTCCAACCTGACACTGCTGCTTGTGGGTCTTCACCGTCACCTCATTTACTCACAACACTGCCCTTTAAAAGAAAATTGCATGCTTTAGCCAAGTAATGTTTCATAAGATTGTAGTAGTGTATGCTCTGTTTTCCCTGTGTAATGTACTGTACTCTATTGTCTGTTTTTGTTTTTATGTGGGTTTTTTTGTGTGGGGACTACGGATGTATCTTTGCTAAACAGGTGTATTACATTACATTGATATTTATTGTTCATTAGCTCTTTGACTGCCAGCATTGTTTCAGTCTGTTAATCCATTCACTACTGCCGGATGCAGCTGGGTCTTTTATTTTGTAGACCCCAAATTTCACCCCAAAATGAACCGGAACCAAAATTGGCTAAAGCAAAATCGGCGACAGTCATTTCATAAGTCATGCGAAGCGTTAATATTGTACCATGGTAAATGTTTTGCCTGATGAAGACCTAAAGGGTCGAAACATTGCTGATTGTTAATTTGCCAATTAAATAAAGTGAAATAAAAAAACTATGGAGCTCTAAAAGCAAGCGTTTGCAGATGTGTTTGCCTTGATGCCTTCCAGCACCTGGCCTAAATACAGGTAACAGATGTGCATACACAATCCTCTCTGTGAATGGTCTAGGCCTACTTCCATTGAGAGAGACATGGTTCCCCGGTGTTCATTATTCATTATTAGAGGCATAGAATCATCAGTATTCCTGTCCAGCCTTTTCCTATTAGCAGGGAGAATGACTGGGGAGTAAAATAAAACAATAGTGCATGCTGATGACTCAGATAAAAACTAATAAAGCTGTGATTTTCTCTTCCTCCTTTCTGCTATTTTGGGGGAAAGGGGGTCTATAGAAGGCCATGAGAGTATTTTGGGCAGTTATAATGTAAAATCCTCAGTGCTCAACTGTACACTGCATTGGATTGTATTAACAATGCAAACAAAGTGTGTAGAGGTCAGAAATTAATTGAGTACTCTCTGGGTTTTACTTGTGTGCGTGCGTATGAGTGTGCGTGCGTGCATGCATGCACGCGTACGTGCATGCGTTAATGGGGGCACTGTAAAGACAGACAGACATTGTAGTAATAAATAAAAGTAAATGGCCTATATTTAAACATTTTACCTGAGAAAATGTACACATGTATTGGCATTAAAATGTACAGTAGAGTACTCATTATGCAGAATTTCCCACTTTTCTATTTATTTCTTTATTTTGATTAAATTTTTTTAAATAGCAGCTCTACAACCTCACATGTAGCATCACAGGCACATTGTGAGCTTTAGATGTGCTACTTTTGAATAAAAATCTAAATATGCAAAGTAACTATTAACTAAAGTGGCTGAATATTTGCAGTGGGGTGAGTATTTGCCTTTCAAAAGTAGGCCTAGCAGTAGAAACTTTTATAATGATCAAAACATTAGATATACCCAAGTAAAGGAAAAGCATATATGTAATTGTAGTCCAGAATTTGAATAAATGTACTAGCTTCCACCACTGATTGTCAAAGATTGTTAATTTAGGAAGATAGTCCAGAGGCGATATACACAAATCCTACAAAATGGTCTCCTAAGTGGGCGCCGGTCAGACAGCAAATCTCACGAAAGTCCTATGGTTTATACTGGTGCTAGACCCTGTGAGAGTTGCTGGGCAGAGAAAAGTCGATAATAAAGTAGATTTTCTCATGATTTGTCTCTCTGAAAAAGATCTGTGTGAAAATCTTGGGAATAGTGTGTGGCTTGTGACGATCAGGTGCAATATAATTTAGTTCAGTGACAATGGAGCTAAAGAATGATTCAGAAGCTGTGTTCAGTTCAAGTTCACAACTTCACATACGCTTCCATTGGAATGGATAGACTCCAGCCTGCTTCCTGTCTCTTAAAAAGGCATCCGCCCACTTTCCGCAGATACGGAAAGTAAACCGGAGGCATACCGGTAACTTGCTGTGTCTGTCTTGGGTGTTGTCTTAAGTGCCTCTCTCGAAGAGAGTCATATGGGTCCGAGCCACTTGGTGACGCTGGAGCACAGAACAAAACATAAACTCACGAGCTAATTTATTGGTTCGTGGAGCTGTCACTCAGAGCGGTGTCCCCGGTCCCAACCCTCAGGTATAAAACCAGTGGGCGTGAACGCTCGAGTCATTCCTACATTTTTCTGCGCTTGGATGCACACAGCATAGCGAGTACACAAAGTCTCACAACCGGCTGTTGAAGTATATTTTCCCAAAAGACGGACGAGTCTAGAACTGACTTGCACCGCGGGGATTCGCAGCCGCAAGACGGTGTTCTTTCCACGAGCTAACTCTTCTCAAGATAAGTAATACTAAGACTAATAACACAAGTGAGCCCGCCCGGCGACTTGTTGTTTTGTCTGCTCTCTACGTTCCCGCTCCTCTCGTTGCTGCTTGTTGTAGCTAGCGTTTGTTAGCTTGTAGCTAGCGTTTTGTTGGCTTCTCATTAGCTCAGCTTCAGCGTTGCTGCCGCTTTTTTCGTCACTGACTAAACTCCTGCTAGCCGCAGCCCGCAGCCTCGCTTGTTGTAGCTACAACCCTCGGTAACAGCGGGCCAACGTCAACCGTTCCTCCGTCGCCTCGTTATCTACATCTACCGCAGGCCGGACGGACCGCCTTCTCCACAACGTGGACAACAAACAGGCCTCCCTCCTTTACACTACGGTAGGCCAACACGTGGTGCAGCCTTCAGCCATCGGCTGTAAGCTGACCATTGTGAGCTTCACTCATCGCCTTTACCCTCTGTAGTAGGGCAGATAAGTGGAACATTATTTTTATTTAGCAACGGAGCCAAATAAAATAATAATAATATCCTTTTTATATAGAAAAAAAAAAAAAAAAAAAAAAAGTTTGAGAACAGGGGAAGAAGTAGGCCATCTCCACCATGGCTACAAGAGATGACCACGATGACACTGGACCCCTTCCAAAGCTCTGTTTCAACAGGGTTTGTAACAACCTCCTGTCTCCAGATGATGGCCACTCCATGTGTATGCACTGTCTGGGTTTGACACATGCGAGGAATGCCTTTGAGATCGTGGGCCTCTGCCCATGCTGCCTTGAGCTATCAGACAGAGAGAGGGGACGCAGGCTGTCTAGAGTCAAGGAGGGACGGGCCCCCCTCCCCCCCACCCAGCCTGGGAGGCAGCTCCTAGCTCCCCGCGATGCGTCTACAGGTACCAGGCCTCCCGCAGTGGCAGCACAGCGGCACATGGACGACTCTGGATGCCCCTCCCCTGTCAGGAAGGCCCCCAGGGCCAACGCGAGCTACGCCACGACCGCTTACGAAGCAGCAGCACTAGACGGTTCACGCCGCCAAACCCGCTGCTTCCTTCTCCTTCTCCTCCTTTAGGACAGAGAGGAGCTTCTCCTCCCCAGGACAATGGACCCCCTGAGGCCCCCGAGGGGGCCCCAGTTGCCCCACGCCCACCCGTCGAGGAATGGGACCTCACCGAACTCCTACACCAGGCCGCCATCAGGTGCAAACGGGATTGGCCGGAGGTGGCACCTCCCCCAAACCCAGAGGACACTTGGCCTGGAGCGGAAAGCAGGGCCCCCACGCGGAGAGCTATCCTCCCGTTGGCCCAAGGCTTCCAGTCCACCTTCACGGCGAACTGGGGAGAACCCAGCCTGACTCCCCCAACACTTCGCCACACCAAGGTGCCAATGGACACGATTGACATGCCGTCAGCAGGTCTTGGGGCGATGCCAACCATCGGCTCGACAGTAGGAGCCTACCTGCTGGACCCCACCGCCCCACGCATCACACCTTTGGCCAAGGAACCCTCCCTGCCCACCAAGAGGGACAAGGACGCCAGCCTTGCTAGCGGTAAGCTCTTCTCCCTCATCGCCGCAGCTGGCAAGCACCACAACACCCTTGCTTTGCTGCAGGGCTCCCTCACGGTCATACTCGGGGGTCTGGGGAATGTCCCCACCCCTGACGAGATTGCCGAAATCAAGAGGCTCCATCAGGAGATGATTAAGTTCGTCTGCAGCTCCACAGCACTGGTCGGCAGGATGGGAACTGCAGTGATCATGTCCGAAAGGATCAGATGGCTCGACGTCAGCCCCAAGCTCGACGCCACGGCCAGGAAGGACCTACTGGACGGCCCCATTCAACCTGGTGGCCTCTTCAAGGGGGCCCTAGAAAGAATGGCGCTCGCAGTGGCGCAACAGAAGCCTGGCTGCGAGGCCCTCGCCGCTCTCACCCCTCGCCCAGTCCTCCTGCAACAGCGTGGGCAGGCCCCACGCACGGACCACCGCCAACGACAGTGGCCCCAGCGGCGAGTAGACTACCGCGATACGGGGCGCCAGGCCCCGCACCGTGCTCGCCAACCCAGAGCAGATCCACCGGCGCTCCCACCGGGTGATCAGCCAGCTGAAGGCAGGGGCAGACGACAGCACCGTGACCAACGTCGCCGACCCCCCGCCGCCTCGACCGGGCCTAGGAGAGGAGTCCCCAGGGCCGGCGGATCCCAGCAGCGGAAGTGACCCCTCGACCTCGTCTCCAGGGGAAGCGAGCTCGGACGCTTCCCCACTCCCCCACCGCCTTGGGCCAGAGTGTAGCAGCCCTTGGCTGCACACCGGGACCGCCCCCAAAAAGGCTAAAGCTCGTGGCACAGATCCCCACCACAGGTGGGTCTGTCGCCGAGCCGCACAAGGTTTGCACAAGTGCACAGTGTCATGTTTTTTCTGTATTAAAGGCTTTGCCCAAAAGAACAAAAAAACAACAAAAATCACACTGTCGGAGGACCATGAACCCTCTGTTAGGGACAGCCAAAGTGCTGCCCGAAGCAGAGTGGTGGGATATGAGGCCTGTGGCGGGCTTAAACGCCACCAGGGAGACGGGTCATGGCGAAATTTTCCTTGGTCATCCAGTGGGTACCACCACCAAACGAGGACCACCTCGTCTGGAGGGGATAAGTCCCTTGACCGAGCACGTAGCCCAGTGGGAACGCTACAATGCGTCCCCCTGGGTCCTACGCACCTTAGCAAAGGGGTACAGACTCCAATTTGCAGTGAGACCCCCCGCGTTCAGTGGAGTCCTCTTCACCGACTCGCGGGGTCAAGCGGGTCAAGTTCTCCAACAAGAGATAGCTTCTCTGCTGGAGAAAAGAGCCGTCAGAGAGGTGCCCCAGAGCCAATGTCGCAGCGGGTTCTACTCCCGCTACTTCTTGGTCAAGAAAAAGGGGGGGGGCCTACGCCCCATTCTGGACCTCCGGATACTCAACGGACACCTCAAGAAGTTTGCGTTCAAAATGCTGACGGCCAAGTCTCTAGTACGTACCATACGCCCAGGCGACTGGTTCACGCCCATAGACTTAAAAGACGCATACTTCCACATCCCCATCTACCCACCTCACAGGAAGTTCCTGCGGTTCGGGTTCCAGGGGAGAGTGTACGAGTACACGGTCCTTCCCTTCGGGATGGCCCTCGCGCCCATGCGTCAACAGGGCATTCGGGTGGCGAGCTATATCGACGACTGGCTCCTGATGGCCAGCTCGAGGGAAGAGGTAACGAGGGCCACAACCAGAGTGTTGACCCACGTGGCCTCCCTAGGGTTCGTTGTGAACCACGCCAAGAGCATGCTGGTGCCTACGCAGTCAACAGACTTCATAGGCATCAGGCTGGATTCAGTTGCGTATACGGCGAGACTGTCGGCAGACAGACTCGACGACCTACTGAAGTGTGTGTCACTGTTCGCACCGGGACGCACTCTTCAATTACACACGTGCCTACGGATGGCAGGTATTATGGCGTCGGCGATCTCATTGGTACGTCTGGGGAGATTGCACATGAGACCCTTCCAGCGATGGCTTGGTTCCCTGCACATTCCCACCAAGTACGTACGCCGCCGTGTGATAGTGTCCCCGGCTTGCACACTAGCACTGAGGTGGTGGTCGGACAGACGCAGACTGATGGAAGGGGTGCCCTTGGGCCTTCCCCTATCCAGGAAGGTCGTCACCACGGACGCCAGCCTCTCGGGGTGGGGTGCCACACACGAGGGCAGGTCGGCCAGGGGTTTGTGGGACACATACCTGAAAAGGACCTCCCACATCAATTACTTGGAATTAATGGCGGTCTTCCTCGCTCTGAGGGAGTTCGAACCATTTCTTCAGGGACACCACGTCCTGGTCCGCACGGACAACACGGCGACGATGTCCTACATCAACAGACAGGGAGGTCTCACCTCCAGACGTCTGGTGTGGTGCGACGGTCGTCTCCTTTCCCTCACGGCATGTCACGTACCGGGCCTGCTGAACACAGCGGCGGACCTCCACTCGAGGGGGCCACTCCGCTACGGCGACTGGTCTCTCCACCCTCAGGTGGCGAACCAGATATGGCACAACTTCGGGTTTCCGGAGGTGGATCTGTTCGCCACAAGAGAGGACGCGAAACGTCCTCTCTTCTTCTCACTGAAGGGCGAACCACCGCTGGGCCTGGACGCACTGGCGCACCAGTGGCCGCAGGGTCTGCTCTATGCGTTTCGGCCACTGGAACTAATCCCGCATGTGTTGGCCAGAGTGAGATTGCAGGACGTCCAACTCCTGCTGGTAGCTCCGGCCTGGGGATCATGGAGGCAGGACGTTGTCCCCCTCCTTTACCACGAACCGTGGCAACTTCCCCTGAGGCGGGACTTACTGACGCAGGCCGGCGGAGAAATATTCCACCCGCGCCCCCAGGACCTGGACCTATGGGTCTGGCCCATGAGGGGGCCCCTCTTGGAATAGCCGGCTTGCCAAAGAACGTCATCGAGACCATTCTGAGCGCTAGGGCCGCGTCTACCAGACGGCGTTACAACACAGCATGGCAGCTGTTTGTGCGCTGGTGTTTGAATAGGCCAGGAGGGATCCTCCCGTTCCAAGCTCCGGTGGCTCTCATCTTGTCCTATCTACAGGAGTTCCTGGACAGAGGTCTAGGTTTATCCTCTGTGAAGGTCAACCTGGCGGCTATTTCCGCCTACCACTTGGGCATAAACAACGGTCCGGTGAGCGAGCTCCCACTGGTCCGGCAGTTCATGAAGGGTGTCATGCATCTCAGGCCGGTTACTAGATCCCTAGTTCCAGCTTGGGATCTGACGGTTGTGCTAGACGCGCTCACAAAGGAACCTTTTGAGCCGTTGGACACAGTGGACCTGAAGTTCCTCTCTCTGAAGACCGCTTTGCTGGTCGCGTTGACGACAGCTAAGAGGTCGAGCGACATTCACGCGCTCTCGGTCAACGTGAGCTGCATGAGATTCAGTGGCGATGACACTAGGGTTACGGTCAGGCCGAACCTGTCGTTCCTCCCGAAGAATTTTCCTTCTGGCTGTGAGCCAGTGGAATTGGTGGCTTTCCATCCGCCGCCCTTTGCCTCGGAGGAGGACAGGCGGTTGAATAGCCTATGTCCAGTCAGGGCGCTGAAGCTGTACAAGGCCAGGACAGCCCCCTTCAGACAAGGGGATCAGCTTTTCGTTGCTTGGGCCCCTCAAGCACAGCGGAAGGGGAAACCCGTCACGAAAGTACGGATCTCACAATGGCTTGTGGAGGCCATACAACTGACTTACACTGCCAGTGGTGTGGATCTCCCCGAGGGACTGCGTGCTCACTCCACGAGGGGCATGTCAGCATCCTGGGCCTTAGCGAAGGGCGTTCCCATACTGGATGTGTGTGCGGCGGTGGAGGTTCCTGGGTGCGTCTGTAGGGGGGGGAAACCTCCTGGGGAGCAGGGGACTGTTGGCCTCTCTATCAGTGTTTTAGTTTTACCTGTTAGAGGGACTTTGGGCCACCGGGTAGTTGGCCCTGCGGCCGAGGGGGGTCCTTCTCTTGGTGCCAGGTCAGTAACCTGGCTAACCCTCTCAGTCTCCCTTGTGAAAGGGACACACATTCACGTGATGGTGACGTCTCGTGTGTCTGTGTCTCTGGAAAAAAAGGGGGACCGTGGAGCGGTCCTGTCAGCCGGGGTGATCATACGGGAGTTTTATGATGACCCATATGACTCTCTTCGAGAGAGGCACTTAAGACAACTTCGGGTTACTTCAGTAACCTCAGTTGTATAAGTGACTCGAAGAAGAGAGTCATCGAACTGCCCGTCTGCTTTGGCAGACGGGCAAAGAGGGTTGGGACCGGGGACACCGCTCTGAGTGACAGCTCCACGAACCAATAAATTAGCTCGTGAGTTTATGTTTTGTTCTGTGCTCCAGCGCCACCAAGTGGCTCGGACCCATATGACTCTCTTCTTCGAGTCACTTATACAACTGAGGTTACTGAAGTAACCCAAAGTTACACAGTGCTGACTAACACTGACAAACTGCCTCAAGGGAACACACAAGACCCCACCACTAAAGTCGATGCATTCTGCCCCCGGTTGAGCCGCATAAGAAGGAATGCATACAGGGCATCTGTAGAGCACTGCATGGTTCCCAAAATGGGGTCTGGGGACCCATAGGGGTCAATGAGGGGGTTCCAGGGGGTCTCCAGCACTCAAACACTATTGTATTATTTGGCTATTCACAAATAGCCAATATAAGGTCACAATGTGAGCCTTTTGACTAGGCTTGACATTTTCTTCTATTATAATGAATGAATGGCATTGTTAGTGCTTTTCCAAGGACTCAAAGCAGTTTACAATGGTTCATTCATTCATACACTTGGGAGGTGAAGCGGCAAACAGTCGACGCCATGGTGTCTTCACTTCCCTCTCAGTCACAATCCAGTTGGCGGAGGGAAAATAAAATCCATTGTACGTTTCTGCAAAACACAAAATGCATCTCAACGTTTCAAGGCTATGCTGATGACTCAACACAGTTCAAGTTGCATACCAATAGGATAAGAATCAATTAGAATCAATTTCGAAAATTGCACATTCACTTGATGCAAAATTCTGCATCTGGATGTTGCAATGTCATTTTGGTATCTATGGTTTTCAGAAACAATGCCTATTTACTTTTTTGGTAACTGGGCTGCCTCTCCTCTCACAATTCAGCCATTAAGGTCCACAATATCAGCTCCCTCTTTTTTTGAAAACCCACATGCAGCCAACCTGAGATTTAGTATTTAGTTATGTGTCCTTGGAGGCAGCAACCCTGTCGGTGTGGGCTGCCCCGTGCTGCGAAGAGAGCGGCTCCAATTTTTAAGCCAAGGCGGCTAGAGGGGGCTCCATGGGAGGAGACATGTGCATTTATTAAACTATAATTAATCTGCAGGAGACAGAGAGAGACAGTGCTGTGCTGCCAAGCAAATAGTGTCTCGGTGCTCCAGAGCTTTATGCATACATCTTTGACACAAAAGAGTTAGTGGTAACTGAAGCACATTTATAAGGGTGTCAGGACCAGACTTCCCAGTGATTTCTTTGTGTTTTGTGTTTTCTCTTTTTTGTCTGTCCGTTTGTTTTATTGTTGTTTGCTTTGTTATATTTTCTATCTATAATTGTTATTCAAATGTTAAAAGGGGAGGGCACAATGAGCTAACTAAGGTTTCAGCCTACACCTTTTTGGTCTGTTTTTATTATATGTTTTCCTTCAAAAAGAACAAAGGCATTGTATTAAAGGACCACTTCACCACATTTCAACATCTCTTCATATAATTGGTCCTCACTAATGTTCATGATAAAATACCACAATTTTGTTCTCAGTCTGTGTCTCATAGGAGGGTTGTGGGCAGTTCAGAAACCCGTCCACCAGTGACATCATCGTTAGGCAGCTTTTTTTTTTAACAATTTAAAATATATATATATTTAGATTTTTATTATCGTGAGAAAAATTCCATTTTCGCATTGCAACTTTTCAGGACTAGAAAGCCTGCAGTTTCTATTAGCTTGGATTCCCCATCGATGATGTCACTGGTGGACGGGTTTCTGAACTGCCCACAGCCCTCCTATGAGACACAGACTGAGTAGAAAGAAATGTGCTATTTTATCATGATCATTAGTGAGGACCAATAATATAATATAATAGAGGTTGAAAAGTGGTAATGTGTTTTTTTCTTTTAATGACCAATCTGCTACTACTACTAATACTAGGCCTACTACTACAAGTAAGACGCGCGAACGCAGCTCGTAAATTGCAATAACAACAATTAGAATAAATTACGAATTATTGAGAAGTGTATAAAACAAAACATGTGACAGACAATAATAAAATACAATATTAACAAGAAACCCATTGTGTGGTGCAAACACAAGATGTGCTTGCATCCACACACAAAATGTAAATTTACATATTCATTTTCAACATGACACTTCAGTAAATTAATCTCAGGTTTTTAAAGTCACCACCTATAGGTGGCAACGTGACCTTTTCAATCCCCATGAATTTGAGGGTGGCTGCAGAGCCATGGCCCCTCTCTATATAATGCCTAGCTATGGCATACACATATAAATCACATGAGTAGTGTTACAATTGATGAAATGTTTAATTGTATATTCCTGTCCTCTGTGTGGATGATAGAATACTTTAGTGGTTGAAGTGTTAGAACAGTGAGTGCATCTCCCACACGGGTGATTACCACACAACTCTTCTCTCAGCCAATTAGAACTGGTGTCAGGTGTTTTATACATAGAGGTGACCACCGAGTCTCTAATATTTCTTCCCCTTGTAAAGCAAAACCTTGTAGGTGATGAGTATATCCCAATGTTTAGTAATGATGTTCTTGATGGCTTGAGATGAGGCGTTATACTCTGATACAAAAAACTCACTGATATACGTAAATCTAGAAAATCAATCTGTTCTTTACTGTAATCAATTGAGAATTTAAGGGTAGAATGTGTGTTGTTAATATACTGCCTGAATTCAAACAATTCACCTTTTGAACCAACAAACACCAAGAGTATGTCATTGATAAACCTCTTGCAAAAAAATCACTTTGTCTAGGAGAGGGGAAGCAGCCTTATTAAGACTAAACTGGGATTCCCAGTAACCCATAAATGCATTTGCATAATTGGGTGCAAAAGTCGAACCCATGGCTGTTCCCTGAGTCTGGATATAGAACTTGTTATCGGACATAAAATAGTTAGTTAGTGACTTCAGAATGAAGTTTGTCATGTTGAGTAGAAACTCTGAGGAAATCTCATCTCTAGAATTGAGATAGTGTGCCATAGCCGCCAGGCCATCCTTGTGTGGTATATTAGTAATATATAAACTTTCAACATCAAATGTTACCAAAAATGCATCTTGTGGAATGTATAATGAATTCAATGATTTAATCACATCCCTAGTGTAGGCTTGTGATACTCGTAGGTGGATATTTCAACTTCAACTAATTTTAGGTTGTGGCCCAGAGTGGTCAAATGCAATGTTGTGTGTGGGACAAATGCTGTCATAGTATTTGATCACCACACACAAAACATGGACAAAAAAAAGGAAATAAAAGAAACATTTTAAGCCACTGATTTGAGAACAGGAATGTCTAGGATATACAATGTCATCAACATATGGAATGTCAGAACAGGTCAGCTCCATATATGGAGATCTAAGGGTTTGAGGTTTGAGGCAGATGTAGAGTTGCTGGCCGGCTCCATATATGCAGATCTAGGTAGGTGATGATCCAGTCTTCTCCATGTATGGTTATCTGGTTTAGATGAGGTTAGTGTTGTAATCTTTATGGAGATAGCCATATATGGTGGCATGACGTGTCACGAGGCGTGATGTCACAAGGCGTGACCATATATGGAGGCGTGATGTCACGAGGCGTGACCATTATGGAGGCGTGATGTCACGAGGCGTAATGTCACAAGGCGTGACCATATATGGAGGTGTGATGTCACGAGGTGAGGTCACAACAGACTACCGTTGCATAGAAGGAGCTGAGTTTGATTTGATGGGGGAGGTTGGTGTGTTGCATGCCGTTTAGGGCCCACCATGCAAGTGCCTTCCTCACTTTAAGATCTTGCTCAGTTGAGTTGACCCATGAGCCCAGGTACTTGAAGTCCTTGACTTTCTTCAGAGCAGTGCCTTCTGTTGTTGTCAGAGGTGGATCTTATAGGTGATAACTTCAGTTTTCTTGGCATTCAGCCGAAGGCCACTCTCTCTGCATCCACTCTGGTCAGGAGCTCCTGAGTTGCTCCACGTGGTCGGAGAGCAGGCTGATGTTGTCCGCGTAGTCCAGGTCTGTCAGGACTACTGTGGCGTGTGGTGTTATGGTGAGGACCATGAGGAAGGGGGCTAGGGTGTCCTTGCAGTACCCCAGCCAAGATTTCAAACTCCTCAATGTTGCCATCTGGGGTCACCACCTTGGCCCTTGTTCCTTCATACATGGCCTCTATTGCCCGGAGTAAGTTGGGAGGGACACTGTCAGATTTTCATCATCGTGCCTCTGTGGATCGAGTCAAAAATATTTTTGAAGTCGATAAAGCACAACGCGGCATTCAGGTTGTTCCTCTTAACCTCCTCGGTGATTCTTCTTAGGGTCAAGATCTGGGGCATAAGTCTGATACATATCAGACTTATGCCTCTGTAGTTATCATTTTTGGGCTAAAAATAATTGTTTAGAAACAAGCTGTGACAGTGCAGATGTGACTTGTATGCCTTGGAATGTGTTCTGAGGGCAGCATTCAATTTCATTGGCCCTCGCGTGCGTCCAATCAGCAAGGGTGGGAGGCGGGGCTAATAGTGAAAGGGGTGGGGCTAAGAGTGGGAGGCGGGTTCAATGGCATTTTGAATTTTGGAGCGGCAGCCATTGCTTCACTCTGCTCCAGCTTCCAAACCTGCTCT
Source organism: Electrona antarctica (assembly GCF_951216825.1). Classification (NCBI taxonomy): domain Eukaryota; kingdom Metazoa; phylum Chordata; class Actinopteri; order Myctophiformes; family Myctophidae; genus Electrona; species Electrona antarctica. The sequence goes on from NC_136792.1 coordinate 26,211,193, forward strand.
TGTGACAGTCCAGCAAAAAGTTCCTTGCCTCTTTCTGTCCACAGCCAGCATGCACCTTCTCTCATTCACTTCACACTATTTTCAACACAAATCTGATCAAACTATAATGGGAGTTATTGGGTAGAAAAACCCTCACATTAATGGACATGTGACACAGTCTTATAAGACACGGTTTCTCGTGCTGTTTTCCATAAAATGAACCCACTAGTGAATCTGGCGGTGTTGCCATATTGTGCCAACCTGGACTGGTCTGTCAAACTCTATTGTCTAATGTTGTTGTTTAAAGCAGTGGTTCTTAAACATCACATCCGTGTGAACTGAGCGGTGCAACTACCGGTATACATTTATTGTTATAGTTACTGTACTGTACTCTGTATTGTAGTGTACCAGATCTGTACTGTACTTTGATTATTTTTGGAAAAGATCTTCGAGAAATGACCGTGTGGGGACCCGCAGGAACGCGCCCTGGGTGCCGGCCCGGCTCCGGCGAGCCACCCCGTGTCAGAAAGGGTCGAGAAATGACAGAGTTACCGTGTGGGGGTCCTCGGAACATCCAGACCCTCAGGAACATGGCTCGTACTGTACTCTGTGCCACTTTACTCTCCGTGCTCGGACACGTACGTACGTACACATAAGGGACACACATCGCTGCGTAATGGAGCGGAGGCACCACTCAAAAACAGTCCATTTGCTTATGCAAACTTTACAACACCGGTCTCCGGTCTCCACCATGTTTCCACTCGCCAATTTACATTTATAGAGTTGAAATAAAATTGGGTCGGACTCAGGTAGCCCTCCCGAACCAATTTTATTTGGCTCTAGTGTCTATATGCATCAGGCTTTAGTCTGGCGTTAGTTAGTGGTAGCTATGAATAGAAGGGACTTGTACTATAAGAGCAACATATTTGAGTGTTGTTAAAGGGACACTTCACCCTTTTTGCAAAAAAATATGTTAATGATGTTTAGAAGATTTAGAACACTTTCCTGGGGTCTTTGTGTGTAATAGGTGGTTTTATATATTTTAGATTTTAGCAGTGTCCATGATGTCATGGACACTATATAGGCTCACTTACTTCCTGGACTACATGTTGTCTCAGTAAGACAACCCTATCCACAAGGAGGAGCAGTGCACCAAAGCATTATGGGAATTGTAGTCCAGGAATGGAAGTGAGCCCAGTGTCCATGACATCATGGACACTGCTAAAATCTAAAATATCTAAAACCACATATTATACACCCCAGGAAAGTGTTCTAAATCTTCTAAACGTCATTAGCATATGCAAAAAGGGTGAAGTGTCCCTTTAGCCTATATTTAGATATGGATGTATTCTCAACATATCACAAACTCTGTGAATGGTAAGTTTGTATTTGTTTGTTTGCTGTGTTGTCTCTGCTGCTACTCTTCTATGCATTGATCCTGACCCTCCACCTGTGAGGGCTTTGGGAGGCTTCATATTTGGTAGGGGAGACATAGTGTGCTCTCCCAATCCATTCATCACCATCCAAATAAATATACCGCTTATATATTCATTAAACATATTTTAATTCCAATTCAAGAGCTATCCTCACTGAAAGATGGATGGAGGGTGTATGAGGTGAGAAGAGAGATAGAATAGGAGAACATGCCGGTAGATGGAAGAGGATAAATGGACCGAAGGAGAACAGGAAGGGATCTGGGGAGTGCAAAAATGAGGAAACTTTGTACTTTGGAGATGTGGAGGAGAAAGGTAAACAACAGGCTCTAGAAACATTTTATTGGTTGTGTCTATGTATTATTGAACAGTCATAGTGAATGGCAACCTGTCATGTCAGCTTGTTATTTAGCAGGCAACTATAGACGGCTCACTATGGTGTTCTCAAAACAAACTTCCTTTACTAAAGTACTTTGTTTGATTTGGGCTTCTGTACTGTTCTATTTGAGTGTACTTTCCCTCTTACTCTAATACAATTCATAGACAATTAGTCATTTTACTCCAATACACTTCCCCATGGGATCCGCTCGTAATTCCGACAGCGAATTAAGGCGCATTCATACTCCAGTTTGAGGTGATAGTTTATCACTGCGGTGTAGATTATTATGGGTTAGAAAACTACAAGATTACCTCACTCGCCGCGGTGATCAGCTATCAGCGCGGTCCCTGAAGGCCTATTCATAGTCTGGATTTTCGGTGGTGAGGTGACCACCGCTCTGGTGGTGAGCTGACCACCGGAGCTGAAATAACGTTGAGCGGTGGTGAGTAAAAACAGAGAGAAGGGCTGGAGCGGTGGCGGTGGTTTGCTCTTCACCGCGGCTCGTGACGTCATGTTGTAGTTCGGTGGTCACCCCACCACCGAAAATCCAGACTATGTATGAGCCTTTACACATCTCTCTGTTTTTACTGTCCGACAAGTCCTTTCACTCTGTGCTATCACCTCGTTCACTGATTGGTCTAGAACTGATATGTATGAGCCTTTAGTCACACACCGTTGCTTCGCGTACGGTTAGGGTTAGGGACAGGGTTAGTAATGAGGCGATGTCTTTTCTTCCCCAATCAGTGGGCTGGATTGGATCCCTTCCTATGCATTCAACACCAAAACTATGGAAAACCCACCTCTTCAAACTTCACCTTAGCCAATAGCACTTGCCCTATAGCCCCGACGACCTTACAGGCGTATGCAAAGGCTCAACTTATGTAACTTAGATAGCATCGTATGTAGACATAGCACTACAGTACGTGTATGCATAGTTTCATTATATAGATATTCCACCGTTTTTATGTATATGATATGTATTACCATGTATTCTGTTCTTGCGTACTGTAAATTGCTCTGGATTGCTAAATGCCTAAATTGTAAATTGTAACACCTCTTTTCTAAGCCATTGAGGAAATGGGTTCCCTTTGAAAAGAATAGTGGCTCTTATCACTGCCAGCATTGTACATCACTGAGTAGAGGATGGCCACAGATCCAGCTTTTATTACCACATGATCATCACTCATACCCTTATCTAAGAGGCAGAAGGATGGAAATATAACATTTAAGATGTGAACAGAAGAATTCCCCATCCCTCAGTGTTTTGTTTCCCTATTCGTTCTATCCATACGTGTCATCTCATCTTATGATTATTATTCTCCTTTGCCATCTCGTGAAAAGAGGCCATATTCTCCTTTGCCATCTCGTGAAGAGGCCAAATTGTCTTTTTATCCATTGCTAGACTCCAGAAGCCAAGACCATGTTTTATCCAGTTAATTAACCACTATCATGCTAGCTCATATTTAATAACGGCCTGTCTTCTATGTAGATCATGCACATAATGCTCATAATCCTTTCACTGGGGAGGGGAGAGCAGTGGGGACATTATCATATTAACAAAGGTAATAGAGCATGCACATCCACTCTGGCCCGTGGCCCAGGTGCTGGACAAATGGCAATACAAGAGGAAGAAATAGAGTCTGCAGCACTGGTAAGAAAAACTCAATGAAGAAGATCCCATGCAGTGATCGAAACGTTGAATCAATAAACCAGTGGAGCTGAGTTTTTCCTACCAGTGCTGCGGATTCTATTTCTTCCTCTGACATTAGCATATGCCACTTGGACACAGGCCGGGTTCTGATCAGCCTCGGTCTGGTCGCCTGGAGGAGTCTGTTGCAAGTCCCGAAACACCCAGTGACTTCAGGAAACAACCGTGTTCATTTGTCCAAGTTTGTGTATCGATAGATGTATTGTTGTACTGTATTTATTCTGTCCTCACTGGCAGTGCCAAACTACACACTTAGGCCCAGGCTACACGTATATGGATCTTTTGCAAAACGCACATTCTTTTGTGCGTTTGGGCCTTTCAGACACACACAAACGCCGTTTTCGCCAACTCAAACAGAGGTTTTTGGAAACAGATAAATAAGTGAAGATTTTAGAAAATATTCGGATCAGTGGATGTGTAGTCATGCGAAACGGAGCTTTTGAGAAACGCTGATGTCACCGCTTATTAGCGCATATCATTTTTACTATAATTAGGTGAGAAATGCAACTGGTGCCTGCATGGAAACTACACGGATATCTATCCGATTGTTCATGTTTATATATCACTGTTAACAACTTTATAAAACTTGCATCAACTGCAGCGAGCAAAGGCTCTGCTCTGCTGCATCCAATAATAAATATATCAGCCTACTAGTCCAGTGCAGGACTGGTGCCGAGTGCGAAGCTTGAACGTGACATTTATTATAGACCTGGAAAATATAGCCATTCTACAAGCTCATTGCCAAAGCAATGGTAAAGTGTCTATCATTTTTAAATGATATGGAGAGAAAAGTCGAGAGTCGGGATTGGGAGATTTACGCACATAGTGTGACATGCTGACAGACAATGAAAGACACATGTTCCACTTCCACTCACAATTTAGGTGGCTTTTAAAATGCGGTAGGCCTACTAATTCCTTCATTAAAAAATATGATTGGCACCAAAAATATGAAAAAAATATGATTGGCATGAAGTGTAAAATCAAATATACCGTAATTTCCGGACTATAAACCGCTACTTTTTTCCATGCTTTGAACCCTGTGGGGTGCGGCTAATCTATGGATTTGTACAGCTAACGGCCACTAGGGGACCTTAAAACACTAAACATTAAAACACCTGCGGCTTATAGTCCAGTGCAATATGTACACATTTGTTTAGCAAAATATCCATATACGTGTAGCCTGGGCCTTAGACAGATAGTTAACACTGGCCCCATTTACATGCAGGAATTCATTCGGAATGAATGGATTAGTTCCAGTCATCAAAATAAAAATGCTCATGTAAACACCTCAATTGAATAGAATATCCCATTCCGATGAATTTCAATCGGAATGAAACACACACACACACACACACACACACACACACACACACACACACACACACACACACACACACACACACACACACACACACACACACACACACACACATCATCATATATCATATGAGACCAGGAATATTGCCTGGGAAATTGTGTAAAGTCCTACATCTAGTGGGCAATCAGGAAAGGTTATTAATGAGTAAAACCAACTGCCAAATATCCGGCAAGTAGAACAACAAACAGAAGTATATGTAACAAACAACATACACTCAGACACACACAGATTGATTTCCCAGGCGTGCATGCACTGTAGTTCATCGGAGAGGGTAATTGGTTTTCCTGCATGCTATCTGTTGGTTCACGTGCCTCTCACTTACGTCTCTCTCTCTCTCTCTCTCTCTCTCTCTCTCTCTGTCTCTCTCTCTCATTTTGTCCGCTCGCATCTATCTGCACATCTGTTCCACCTTGTTGTGTCTTTCTGCACAGGCACAAAAATCATCATAGGTTTAGCCATCCATCACTGGAGATGGAATATTAGACCCTGGAACTCAGGTTCCATGGCTATCATCGTTCACTGGCCTCGCCTACAGCAGGAGCCCCATCCGGTCCCGCCGAGATTATGTTGAGATTGTTCTTCTGAGGTTGTGTTCATTTCAGAGTGAGATGGCAAAGTGTTAGGACCTGGCAGAATGAGGCCACACAGAGTCTCACAGACAGCCACCTGTATATGTGTAAATATGATTTATATGTCTGTCTGTCATCTTGTCCGTCCTCCATCTCTCTTTATCCCCCCTCTCTATCTCTCTCTCTCTCTCTCTCTCTCTCTCTCTCTCTCTAACTCATTTTTGCGCTCTCTGACTCATTTTCGCTCTCTCTTTATCAGACAGCTGTAGCTACAGATTTGGCTTGTCTCACCAGAAAGGCAGACATCCTGATAAATTGACAAAGATATGCTTCTGACAGTAAAGGTTGATCTGCCCCCCCCCCCCTCTCTCTGTACTTGTTCACCCCTACATCATTTCTTATATCTATCTATTCATCAATCCTTCTGACCCTGCTACTGTATTGCCATGCTGCCTCTCCATGTCTGTGTCTGTCTTAATCTCCCAGCCACCAACCCTTTCCACATACTGTATGCCCGCTGCATGGAGCATGCAGGAAATCCTTTTATTACGTGCATGGTAATAATTGTTGATACATGGGGGGTGGGGGACATTCCGAGCTTGGATGTGACCTTTGTGTCTCAACCTATTCAGGGCGCCTTAATGTGATTTATTCGATTAATCTGCAGCTTTCATAATTACAGCTCATCACAGCACTGAGTGGGGAGATACACACCCTATCACACGGCAGGTACACAGAGAGAGAGCGAGAGCGTGTGTGAATGGGTGAATGTAATGCACAATCTATGTAAAGCGCCTTGGATAAAGGCGCTATATAAATGCATGCACAATTTACCATTTACCATTTAGGGAGGGAGAGAGAGGGGGAGGGAGGGAGGGAGCTCTATATCTTCCATGTTCCTTCCTCTCTTGCTTTCTACCCATCTGGTTCTTTAACACTTTGATGTATCGTTGTTTCATCTCCTCTGTTTCTCATTTGAGTATTTTCTTTAGCCACTCGAGCCCATGCAGGCATGATCCGTATTCTGGTGGGGACATTTGCAGAAAAGGCTCAGAGTACAGAATAGATCCCAGTACAGATGGCGTAGAAGGACAATAAAGTAGATTCTCGTTTTCCTCGTGCCCGGCGGCAGGACGGTTAAGAGACGGCTCCAGTTAATTCCAGGTAGGAGACATGCCGCAGCATTTTCGACTGACTGTAAACGTGCAATGGAGGCCTGGTTTAAGCCAGCATTAAGTGCATTACAGTTATATTATTGCATTGCATTATTTTTACGTCTAGATCAGAGCGACTGCTAAATGACTGTCCATGTTTTCTCCTGTTCGAATCATCCTCCGTGACCCGATTCTGGATAAGCAGTTGAAGATGGATAGATCATTGTGCTGCTGAGGCTCAGCGAAACATGGTTGTATTTCCACTAACAGGCGTGTCGACTCACCTCAATGACGCCAAACATTTGTTTTTGTGCTACACTTGCTTTTAACTTCTTAACTGATAGTTTTAATCGCTCAACATTATTTGAGGTGGGTATCGGTTAAACAGTCATCATTAGTCACCTTTAGACGCCAGTTTTAAACAATTCCCAGAATAGATGGATGGAATTAATTTCAGCATTACTCTCGCAGTACGTTTTAACAGCGGGCGAGCATCGGCCGACACATCGCCCAATCACCCGTCATCGCCCGAAAAGATGAATTATTTGTATCTTTTCGGGCAACGTTGCTCCGCCCACTTTTCGACCATCGCCCATTCACCTGCTATTGCCGGTCGTCTGGCTGTCGCCCGCTGTTAAAACGTACTGTCGGACCGGTATTGAAAACCTCAAGGCAGGGATTGCATCACACATGCATGCATATTGAAAACCTCAAAGCAGGGATTGCATGCACACATGCATGCATATTGAAAACCTCAAAGCAGGGATTGCATGCACACATGCATGCATATTGAAAACCTCAAAGCAGGGATTGCATCACACATGCATGCATATTGAAAACCTCAAAGCAGGGATTGCATGCACACATGCATGCATATTGAAAACCTCAAAGCAGGGATTGCATGCACACATGCATGCATATTGAAAACCTCAAAGCAGGGATTGCATGCACACATGCATGCATATTGAAAACCTCAAAGCAGGGATTGCATGCACACATGCATGCATATTGTAACCTCAAGGCAGGGATTGCATCACACATGCATGCATATTGAAAACCTCAAAGCAGGGATTGCATGCACACATGCATGCATATTGAAAACCTCAAGGCAGGGATTGCATCACACATGCATATTGAAAACCTCAAAGCAGGGATTGCATACCGATGATGTACACACTTGTGAATGTTAAAACCTTGTGTGATAATCTATGGTTATAGTTTTAGCATTTGAGAAGGCCATTAGTCAATTAGTGGACTATGTCCCACTGGGAGTCAATGGAGAGGTTGTTAATAGTTGTTTGCACTGCCCCTGATGCTGTCATGGCTAATAATCTGCTGCACTCAAAACTATCTCACAGACAGACAGACAGACAGACAGACAGACAGACAGACAGACAGACAGACAGACAGACAGACAGACAGACAGACAGACAGACACAGACAGACAGACAGCTGTTGTGGGAGTTTCATTTCACATTGTGCACCTGCTCTCCTGTCTTATTGGCCCAACCTCTAATAGAACGGAGGATGGAAAGACAGAGAGGAAATCTGATTACGTGGGAGGGAGGTAGGCTGGGAGGAATGGAGACAGAAGGCGAGTCAGAAAGAAGGAAAGAAAGAAAGAAGGAAAGAAAGAAAGAAAGAAAGAGAGAGAGAGACACAGACAGACAGACAGACAGATAGACAGACAGACAGACAGACAGACAGACAGACAGACAGACAGACAGACGGCAATGCGCAATGGCAAATCTGGAGAGATGGAAAAGATCTGCCGACTGAGCCTAGGGGAGCTAGTTGGAACAACAAGAGAGAGAGAGAGAGAGAGAGAGAGAGAGAGAGAGAGAGAGAATCATTGGGATCTGAACAAAATGGGCAGAGAGAACAGATTTTGGTGCGATGGAAGGATGTATGGAGACGGAGAGCAAATTGTCATGGGAGACGAATTGTTGAAGAGAAACATGGAGGGAGAGAGAGGGGGGGGGGGGGGGGGGGGGCAGACAGACCGATGAGAAGATGGAGGGAAAAGGCTTGCATCTCAACATTAACAGCTGATGAATATCTGCCTCTTTTTATTATAATGGATTGCATTTTTATAAGCACTGGCGAACAGTCGACGCCAGCATCCTCAGAGTTCAGTGTCTTGCACAAGGACACTTCGACATGTGGACAGGAGGAGCCAGGATTTGAACCGCTGACCCACGGATCGACCTGCCCTACCTCCTGAGCCACATCCACCCCATTATAGCTGCGTGCTTGTTAGTAACACGAGGCCACTGCCCGTTGGGAACCATGCCTGTTGGGAATGCATGCCCCTCCATCGGTTATCCTGTAAAAAATATTGTTTAACACCACACTGCTCGCAAGCACTACAGTATGTAATTATGACCATTCAATGCACATGTGTCAAAGTGGGGGGTATTTCAGTGTAGTGATATCAACTCACTCACATAAACTCATTTTACACACCACAGCGATCACTGCTGGCGAGCTGTAGCAGCTCAGCGTGTTACTCTGTTCAACAGGGAAGATTGTAAGCCTCTGGAGTCTGGAATCTTTATATTCTTCACCGTCTGGGTTTGAACCGCTGAACTTTAATCTCTCCAGAACTATGTGAGCACACAGCACATGTCTCAGTGTTCTTTCAACTCTGATACTGATAGTGTAAGGATAGTATACTACTGGAATAGGCATTTACGGGTCTATTTCTAAAGACCTTTAAAAGTTTAAAGACCACTGAGTCTGCATGTGCACAAAAAATAAAGATGCCATGCATGTTCTGTGTGATCTAAACCATGTTGACCCAAACGTGTACAGATCTCAACTCATTTGCATTAGAATGCTGGTCTATGATAAGCTTTTCCCTAAAAAACTAATGCATTGCCAGTCAACACATGGCAAACTGTGTGTGTGTGTGTGTGTGTGTGTGTGTGTGTGTGTGTGTGTGTGTGTGTGTGTGTGTGTGTGTGTGTGTGTGTGTGTGTGTGTGTGTGTGTGTGTGTGTGTGTGTGTGTGTGTGTGTGCGTGCGTGCGTGCGTGCGTGCGTGCGTGTGCGCGTGCGTGTGTGTCCAGAGGTAATCTCACAAACCACTGGACCGATAAGCCAGATTCCGTGTGCACGCTGCCAATGGGCAGAGAAAGTAAATGCCCTTTTTTTCTCTCTCTCTCCACATGATTTTACTCACTGCATATACTACTGTGGCAAAAGGCAGGCGAACTCAGTATATTCTGTGCTGTGTTAGACACTGCTGTAATTGGGCCTCCTGGCCACTGAAGGACTGAACTTGGTTGACTATTCCCTTTAGCCACACCCTGAAGAAGACCCACGGGGGTCAAAACTGTTTGGTGTCCTTTGGTGCTTTTATTGTTTTTAACGTTTGTAGAGTATATGTAACAGTGTTGCGTAACAGTGTTACAGAAAAATATGATACAAATAAGTGCTTCTACCTGACTTAATTCTCCATGGTCCATGTGTATAAGAATACACCACATACATTGGTGGTCGAAGCTCCTTTAAGTCTCCTCCTCCTGTCCCCCATAGAAATGCCTGTGCCTCCACCTCTTCCTTGTGTATTTCCGTATTGGAATGAGGTGGGTGTCTTGTTGATTTCTCTGTAAAACAAAATATGAATTGTACTTGCAAAATGATGTATACAGTGTTTGTTTAACTCTGTTTAGAGTGGAGTCCTTGCACTACAAAAATAACTAACCTGGAGTCGTGTTGTTTATTATTCCTTGTCAGGTATGTTACGTTGTTTTATGTGTTGTGTTACTGTCGCTCTTGCTTGTGTATTACCGTATTAAGTAACGAGAGAGGAGTCCTTGCACTGCAAAAAGAACTAACGTGGAGACGTGTTGTTTATTATTCCTTGTCAGAATAAATGGAGGTTGTCTCCAAAGAGAGTTCTGCATGGGTCCGTCTAGTCCCTTCATCATAACAACGCAGAGAGACAATTAAACTACACGCCTTTGAGACATTAAAGGCTTTTAAATCTTTATCCTTGTTTGTTGTTACTGCGAGATTGAGGTCTAGCCAACACCAGCTCGGGATTCCTGGATCACTGCCCTCCACAATTTCCTATCCAACATCAGGTTCTTGAGTTCTGCAATGTTGTCAGCCAAGCTGTCACGCCGCAGCACGTCTACATAGGTGGTACGCTTCTTTCCCCTCCTGGCTTTGCCCTGGGTTGGCTCCCATCCTACTATAAATGTGCCACGTATCTGTGTGTCTGCGTGCGTGTTTGTACGGTTGTAATGCACGTAACTCGACAACCGTTTGCCCCATAGACTTCCCCCCCACAGGGAGTGCAGTGCCCGGTATCGAGTAGGGCGGACCCACGGTTCTCCAGAACCACCACAAAAGTCTCTGGTCAGGCTCTGCCAGTGGGAATCCCCTCAGTGGGAATCCCCTCACCTGTGCAATTGTCAGCCTCTGCCTCAGCCAATTGAGGCTCAACCAATTGAGGCTGATCTGGGAATCCCCTCAGTGGGAATCCACTTTTCACAGTCAGTCAGTTTGCCCTCTTCAGACACAGGCAGACAGGCAGATACAACAGAGATCTCCTTGTGGGACGCAGACAGACAGTTAAAACGGGTGCTATGACAAGTTGACAACGGGTATTATTAGGTTCCAAAGTTGCATCGTTCTCAAGTAGGCTGGTGGCCGACGGGCACGTACAGGTCTAGTAGAGTCAATTTACTTACCTCAAGTTATGGGTGCCTGGTGCAGTGCCCTGCCAGCCTCATCCTTCTCTCTCGGACTTTGTCTGTGACCCGTGGTAGGTCCCCATAGAGGTCCACATTTCTGATGCGGTCCGTCCATGTGACACCTAGTGCCATTCGTAGCATTCTTGTGTAGACTCCATCCAGGGCTTTTTCTTGTTGTACTGTGAGGGTCCATGTCTCATACATACAGCAGTACTGACTCCCTATGAATAGCCACATCTTAAGGTCTTCTCCCATATCTGATTTCCACACTCTCCTCATCCCATGCAAGGCTTTCCAGGCAAGTGCTCTTCGAACCAGATCCTGTTCAGTTGAGGCAGTCCAGGCCCCGAGGTACTTGAAGTCCTCGACTTGCTCGAGCACCGTCCTGTCTGCAGTGGCAATGGTTTGGCGATGTCGTCTGCATAGTCGAGGTCAGTGACCATGGCCTTACTTCAGTCATGCGAGTGTTAAACCCTAGCCTACTTCTTTGACCGGGATCCCCCACCTGCAAAAATATCATATTAAATCACCTGTTTTCGCAGAATGTTTGACCTGTTTTCGGCAAATGTTCTCCTAGACCATATTCACACGGCGGCCATCTTGCCATTAAGTTAACTCATTCGCCGCCAACACCTTCATCTGGTGGCTTAATTGATAATCATAGAACGCCATTGACTCCAATGTTAACCGGCTTATTTTGAAAGCTGTTACTCTCAATTCTGAAGGCTGGTTATGGTGTCTTTAATTAACATGAAATATGTTTATATATGGACTTTCCATAATGATTACTGGAGAGTATACTCAGCTTTAACTTTTTGGCATCATTCTGTGTAATAATCCAAGACGTTGCAATGTGCAATGTGGGTAGAGTACATTAGCTTTCATTACTCTTGTAATTTGCTAATGAAAGTATAGGGAAATATGGAAATGTGGTAGCATACACACATGTACACATGTGTGCATATATCCCCACACACATGCTCGCATGCATGCGCACACGCACGCACGCACATCTACAGAGACCCACATGCAAACAGGCACGCACGCACGCTTGTGTGTGCATATTTTATTTTCTAAAACTTTAACTGTGACCTATTTCATATTATTATTATTATTATTATTATTATTATTATTATTATTATTATTATTATTATTATTGTCTCCACCAGGCCGAAGGCATGGGGAGAGAGTATGTTTTGCACTCCGTCTGTGTGTGTGTGTGTCCGTCCTTCCTTCCGTCCGTCTGTGTACAGCTAATCTCCGCCACCGTTAACCCGAACGATGCCAAACTTTGCACACACACTCCCTGGATGCCAACGATGAACCTCTGCCCCACATTTTCCAGAACGGCCTGTTATAGCGCCACCAGGAGGCCGACTTTTGTAAAACACATTTTTTGATATTACTCCTCCATATTTTGTCCAAAAATCCAGCAAATCGTTACACAGTATCTCTATAGTCATGTGATCAAGACAGATCTGTCCGATATTGCTTATTCCATCCTGATTGGCTAACAGTGACTTTCAAAATTTGCAGGATTGGCCCGATTTGAACAAAAAGCCTCAAATCATGAACGCAGCGTGCAATTTACATGAAATCTTTCACAGACGTTCCTACTAGGCTGAGGAATATATCCCACCTTTTCACATTGGCCTGTTATAGCGCCACCAACAGGTGAATTTTTGCAAAACACATTTTTGGAACAAAATGCCTCAAATCATCCAATTGCCATCCAAGTCGTAAGAAGAAATTGTACCCTTTTCACATTGGCCTATTATAGCGCCACCAGGAGGCCACGACCTGACCTGCCCTGGTGGAGACCTGTGCCCCGAGGGGCACTTTTTCTAGTTATTATTATTATTATAGTTGTTTTGTTTCTGATCTCGAAGTGTATTATAATTTTTCATTTCTACTTTTCCTTTTCAGTGTTATGGGGAGTGGGGAGGGTGTGCATGTGTGTAGGGCCTATGTGAAATTGAATGTTTGTACAGTATGTCTTTAAACCTGAAATAGTATAAAATTGTCAATGCAGGGTGATGTGCTATTAGGAAGTAACAAAAGGGTTGTCGCTTGTTGTTTACAGATGCATTGCATAGTGAGCTTGTAACAAAGACAATATGATAAATATGATATCTCTTCACTGTAGGTGCCATAATCCTTTCCTCTCATCACAAACTCGCATTGACACATTTAACGCACGCACGCACTTATTATTTTCGGTTCACTCCACCAAGGCAAATGGCCAAGGGTGAGATGGATTGAATGAGAAATATAAACAGATGGAAATATATATATAGAGAGAGAGAGCCATGGGGATTAAAGAGATATGGAGAGGGAGAGAGGGAGCAACTATTAGGGAGCCTCTATTACATTAGAAGGTTCGAGGAGCTACTGTAACACGCACGCACGCACGCAAGCACACATACACACACACACAAACTGCCATTCTGGTCTGTAAGCACAAGGCTCCCTTTCCCTGTGCTATTTAGTACTCGAAAATAGCAGATCAGTTTGCGACACAATGCGCAGTTAAATCGCAGATTTTTGGCATCAATATACCAGCACAAGTCTTTCTCCCTTCTCCATCGCTTTCTGTTCAGTATTTGTCTTCCATGCACGTGCGTGCATGGTTGCACGCGCGCAGTGTAGCCTATGTCTGAAATATGATTGTGGAACACCAGATGACGCACACTCCATGATTTATATTTCTTCTACTTCAGTCTGGCGCCTCCCTTAAGACTTAGAGCCTCCCATCAGCCCATATAATATAACCCCCCCCCCCCCCCCCCCCCCACACACACACACACACACACACATGTACACGCACACACACCCTTGCACAACCTGGGATCCCCTTAAGGGGCTTCCAAATCCGTCACAAATGGACTGAACCACAAAATTGCTTCTCCCAGCTGCGAGGCAACATCCAACGCACATAGAGATGCACACACTGTCACTTCCTTTGACTTTCTACTCACCAATCTCTCAGCCACGTACACATAACACTGCCAGCCACATGGCCATTCAAGATCTCACCCACATACATGGAATCTCTCTCTCACACACACACACACACACACACACACACACACACACACACACACACACACACACACACACACACACACACACACACACTACCCTGGCATACTAAAAGAGCTGGTGAATGTGGATTAAATGACACCAACACTAATGATATAAGAATACGATATGCTTGAATATACACACTATAGGGGGCGAATTCATGACGAATGGATTGCAGTAGCTGATCGTAGGCCTACCCTGAATTGCACACGTTATGTGTGGCATAATTTATTATACAATTTCAATGCTCTTTGTTCTTTTCTTTTGTACTATTATGCTGATATGGGTCATATTAATATTGATCTGGGTGGCAAACCTCCTGAAAAGGTTTCAGCACGTCTAAGTGAGTCTGAGCTTGAGCGTGCGTGCACGTCTCTGTAGACGTGCAGGTACATATGCACACTGCGTGTGTGCGTGCGTGCCTGTTTGCAAGTGCGTCAGCGTCACTGTATGTGCATGCGTGTGTGCCTGCGTGTGTGCACATGCCTGCCTGCATGCCTGCCTGTGTGTGCATGCGTGCGTGCGTGCGTGCGTGCGTGCGTGCGTGTACAATTGTACATGTGCACACAAGTGTACATGTGTGTATGCTACCACATTTCCATATTTCCCTACTTTCATTTGCAAATTACAAGAGTAATGAAAGCTAATGTACTCTACCCACGTTGCAATGTTCTTGGATTATTACACAGAATGATGCCAAAAAGCTAAAGCTGAGTATACTCTCCAGTAATCATTATGGAAAGAAGTCAGTCCATACTGTATCAACATATTTCATGTTAATTAAAGACACCATAACCAGCCCTCCAAATTGATTTTCACTCAAGGAGCTCTTCAGATGAATAACCAAATTAGTTTGTTCGCTTTCCGTCCGTCTTTCTTTCTTTCTTTCTTTCTTTCTTAATTTCTTTCTCTCTCATCAAATTTGTTGGTGTGACTTTATATATTGTCAATTACTTGCATGAGAAGGGGAGGTTGCATGAGGGTGGTGGGGTTAGTTGCTTTAGCAGACGATTTGAGGGTCCTATTCGGTTTTTAAGTCCGACGTCATTTTGTAGTCCTACGTTATGTCCGGGTCAAAGTGGCACCAGCTCCCGTCCGCTTCTCATTGTAAATAGTAATATCTAAAAGCGTGAATCTTGATAACGTTATATTTTAGAAAGGAAGCCATTGAGGGTTAAAATGGGTCTTAATGCTTCCAACTCGAGTAGAATTATTAATGTTAAAGTGTCCATGACAAAGAAAATATATGATGTGTAGACAATAAAGACTATTGTTATCATTATTATTGAAGGTGGTAACAGTCCAATAATTGGTAACCCTTCATTTTACGGTACGGTAATTACCAGGTAACTACCAGGTAATTACCGTACCGTAAAATGAAGGGTTACCCAATAGTTCAGGGGTATATTTAGAATGTGTGCATTTAGTTGACATGAAATAAAATGGCGATAGTATTCAGTGTGGGGCAAACAGCCTGTCACAGCCAGGTGTGGGAGAGCAGTAGCTTTGTTGTTGCAAGGAAAGCGGTAACATGAGACTTTAGTGGTTGTTCTAGTCTCAGATCGTTTCAAACACCGCTCCGACGAAGGGACACAGAATAACTCTATGGGGACACAAAAGCGACACAAACAGTAGGACCCGGAAGTGGCTCTGGAGGAGGCGCTTACGTCATGGCTTAAATACTGGATGGAGGTAAGAGGTTTTGTCCAAAGCGTTGTTCCACTACTTTCCATTGGTTAAATATTGTCGAACAAAGGAGTTTTATTGCCATGAGAAAACACGCTTGCCTTGGCAAAGCAAGTGTCAAAAGAATGAAAACAATTGGACCTCTTCGTTAGCAGTTGTTCCCTTGTTTCTTTTATTTTTAGTGATCACAATCTGAAGGTAGCATTACATATCCATTCACGCAACACAACACCACCACCAACAACATTTGAGCAGGGGATTCTTTTGTGTGCCACAGTGGGTAGGGGGCTGTGAGTCGGAACATCGTTGCGTTGCGTTGGAATGCAACTTGTCCCGGTAGAAAACTCTCTGGTGTCACATTCAGTCAGGTACAAGGAGTGGATTTGAAAACTTATACAATTTATAAAGAAAATATTCATAGCTAAGTACCATAAAACACTTTCTGGCCAATAGGCTAAGCCACACAGCCCGATGGCAACTAAGCTGTCCCTCTGGAATTAGTGTGCCATTCCAACAATGTCATCATCAACCCTTTGCTTCAACAACGTTCATTGTGACTGTGGTATTGTGAGGGATCTCTCTGGGGATCACTCACTCCATTCCTCGCTCCAACCTGAAGACTGCTCTTCAGGTAGGCCTTCCATTGGAGGTTTACGACCCCGTGGATGAGATGAATGGGGGGCGGATGCCTCCCTCCAGAGGCATCTGGACTGCTCCTCGCTGCAACCTGAAGACTGCTCTTCAGGTAGGCATTCCATTGGAGGTTTATGACCCCGTGGATGAGATGAATGGGGGGAGGGTACCAATACTCTGGTAGCCTGCTCAGTATGTACAACACTCTGGTTCCTCCTAGCTGCCAACTGCTGGGAGGATACAGGGGGTGGGGATACAAGTGGTGAGGATATGAGGGCATTGGGGATATGAGGACCCTGCCTGCCACTCCGTGGCAGATCCATGTGCAGGGCGTCCAGGTTTCCGATGGTGGGTGTGAACGCCAGGCCCTTGGCCGTGCGCCACAGGATGGTCACACCACACAGGTCGATCAGCGAGCCGTCCACCAGTTCCTGAGAATCACCGTCCACCTGGACGGAAACATGAGAAGATACGATTTGGTTGATGTTTTTGTTGACAAGAATGTACATGATGAACATAGATTTGCACATATTTGTCAAAAGGATTTGTTTGTCCTTTGAATGCACATGTGTAAATTGTGTGCCATGTGTTAGTGGGGTACCAGAGACATAATACAAAATAATCAATCAATAATACATACATTCATACAATTTCTACCAGACGGGGACCGCACATAATTCCGACGGACTATTAGTCCGACATGTGTCGGACATGCGCTGCTCCCGTGCTTGCGGTTATGGTTAGGTTAGGGTTTGAGATAGGTTGCACCCCTACCAGACAACTAAAATGGCAGAACAACATTGGTTAAATTCAATTAAACCAACATGCATGTACTGTATCAAATGTACATACAAAAGATTTAATAAGGGTATCTTGGACCCCCTGATTGCCAACTGGCAAACTGTCTAAAAATTATGCTAAATAGTTACACTATCTACATTGAAAAGCTTATTTTCATGCAAATATATCTGTGGATATTGTTGTGATATTAGCCCATGCACAGTACATCTTAGTCTATGTACTTGAACTTGAGATACAGTGTACTTGATATGTATTGTGTACTGCCGGTACTGTAGCATTCTTTATAGATAGGCTACGAGAGACATCTAGGCGACAGCAGGGTCAGCCTTGCTGCAGTAGGCACGTTCTTCTGTCTCATATCTTATTGTTACGTCATTATGATCCAGCACTATATATGTTTCATGTTTGTGTAATAAACTTTGTGAACCTTAGCGTGATACTGTCTCGTGTCTCGTTAATTTGTTCTCCCGGGTACCCGCCGGCCGCCGCCGCAGTCGCCGTACCAAAGTAATACTTCAACAGGATTGTCACACACCACCCAGCCTGCACACACTACCTGTCTGTCAACCCAGACGAGGGTCCCGTACTTAGATTACAACAGATATGTCCCATTCTGTTTCCTCTGAAGGGTTGTGTGCAATTATTAGTTTAGTTTTTTGTTGTGAACATAATAGTACAGTACAGTAGTCTATAGTATACTGTATAGATTAGTCCTCACCATCTCCCCCCTTTGAGCTTTGGAGTTTTCCCGTTGGGTGAAGGCGTTGCCACACACCGAGATCTCCCTCCACAGGTTAGCCTTGGAGTCCTGAGTGAAGCCATGGAGCGGGTGCTTCACCAGCACACCATTGGTGGTCAGTCCGTCCATCCGTCCATCAGGCCTCTTCCATGTCCGTGCCTTCTCCTGCAGGGAGGAAAGCAGTGGTTACTTATAGTAAGTAAAAGCAGCAATACCCACAAAAGTCCTGTATTCAGAATTTTACTTGAGTAAAAGTACAAAGGTATTGCCATCAAAATACATATAGTCGTATACTTATAGTAACAAAGTAAAAGTACCAAACTCTTTCAAAAGTAGCAGATATAAAAGCTCACAACATATCACATTGTGACATATGCTGTGAATGCCTATGTTTCAGGTATTCATTTTGAATGCATTTACTTAAAATGGGTTAATCAATTAATCAAACAAGTTATGCATCGCTGTTTTGATTTGTTTTATGCTGAGCATGAGTGCTCTTTTTCAGCAGTGCCCTGCACAGTCACACAGACACAATTTAATTTGACATTTTCATAACCTACACCCAGGAAGATGTTCTTGGAGCAGTCGAAGCCAGCGGCGTAGATGCGCGTGACGTAGGGCGGGCTCCTCTGGCAGGTGATGCGGCAGGCGTAACGCGAGATTTCGCTTTTGTCGTCGGGAACTGCAGTGTCATTCACCACGAAGTCAATGGGCCTCTCCGTGGACCGCCCGATCTGTTATAGACAAACATACAAGGGGTTTCACATTACTCACAGCTTGTTTACATACACTACACTTTCACCCAACTGTTTTTTGCATACCATTATAGTATAGGAGGGTGGCAATATAACTGAATAGCTAGAGAGGCCGCCTGGGAAACAGAAGGACCCAGGTCTGACTCCTAGCAAGACACTTAACGTCCCTTATCCCCCGATGAGGAGAGAGAACCCCACAGTGACCATTCATCAGCTTCAGAGAGAGACAGGGTTCTTACTGAACACTCTATAACTATCAGAATATGAATTGCATTTTCACAGCAGAGCATGTTTAATTTAATGATCAATGAATCAATTGTGTTCCACCTTGGATCAGTGGCAACTGACAAACTTTAAGTTCCTATTTATTGGTATATTTGTTTTCTTTATAATATCAATATGAAAACACTAAGAATTTTTTGGCAATTATTTGGGAAAACCACTTGCAATATCCTCACGGTCAACATGTTGTGAATTGCTGGTCTACAGTGCAAAACATAATGTATGAATAACGGATTCTACACACCTGAAACATGTCCGTATTTGTGTCAGGAACGTATTCCACCACAACCGTGGAGATTGGAGTGACACTGAAGGACATAGAGTGCTGGTCCATCATGCTAATAGACTGGAACAGAGAAGTTCACTGTTAGAAATCACCAGTTTTGGAAAAAGGACTCGACTTCAGTACTTGAGTCAAAGCATAGATTACTCAACTACAAGTGAAAGATACTCTGTCAAATTTGAACTTGAGTTAAGGTATGGAGTAAAACATAGTATTTAAAAGTGCATGCTTGTAAAAAAAATAATAATAATAATAATAATAATAATATCAAGGCATTGCTGTATTGAATGGTTGACATTTTCCAAAACAACTTTCCAGAAATAAAAAAGTCAATAATAGTGAAACAGATCTACAAGCTCACAAGGTGTTGCATGTAGACCTGCTATTTTCGATACATTTGAAATAGGGCTCAAGTGATGAATTAGTAACAGTCGAGTGGAGTCAAAAGTACAATTTGTGTCTTGAAGTGGATTCAAAGTCAACATATCCAGACATACTAATACATACTTGAGTAAAGTAGAGATACTCCAAAAACGTTCCTAAATACAGTAGCCTACTCTAGTAAATGTATTTTTGAATCTGTATGGAACCTGCATTTATAAGGGGTGCATATTCTGGTGATAAACCCACCCTATATTTGCATACTGGGCCCTAATTAGTGTGCTATTCTGCATGTTGCTACTATACATGTTATTTTGACAATAATACTTTTGACTGGAGGAGTACAAACACTGTGTTATTGTTACTTGTATTTAAGTCCCAAATCTGAGTACTTCTTCCACCACTGATTTTGTACCTTAGCTTTATCTGGACTGCAGTCGTTGTGTTGAGTGCTTGGTTTGAGACCGTTGGCCTTGGATCTCTGGCACAAAGCAAAATGGCTCCTCCACCTGGCCTCGTCCCCGTCAGGCAGGCGGCCGTTGTACCTGTGAAGAGAAGATGGAACAGGGGTGGGGGGGGGTCTTAATAACGAGCTTTATTCCTTCTGTTCAGATCTTATTAAAGAGCTACTGGACAGTGCAGTAATATGGAGCTACATTTTGATAGCAATGCTTCACAAGTTGATGCTATTCGTAACATTAATAGTCCCAATTTTGATTGTGATTAGTCGGGATCGTACCTATGTTCCCCAGGTTCTATGTTCCCCACCATGCAAAAAAGGTTCTTGTTCCCCACTTAGAATAAACCTAAACCAAAATATCCAAAAATATCCCAAATTGTTTATTTCTAGTGATAAGATGGCCACAGTGTGAACATGCAGGTCACTTTGATGAATATTAATAAATGAGTGTTTCATACCCCAGGACAATGAGCTCCCCATATTTGACTGGCGACATTGCTGCTTCCTTCAGAGAGAGTGCGGTGCAGGGCTCTCCGATAGTGAAACACTGTATACCTGCTTCAAAGCTGAGTGGTTGTTGCTGTCCTTCACTTAACCTGCAGACATCACAAGAAAACCACATGTGAGGTTTCATTTCAAAATGCAGAAAAAATCTTCTCACCCACAACATTTCACATCCTATAAGCTTGTGAGCTTGTAAATCTAAATATTTTCGAACATATTTGATTTTTTTTAAATGTCCTCCACAATGACATGCCCAAGATAGGGACACGTTTAAAGAGGTTAGAGTAAGTATCACTTTTATAAAAGTCTGGTGTAGGTTGAGGTAAAACCCAACAGATAATATTGCAGTTATTGTTATTAATAGTTGTTACTTTAATCATTTCAACATTTGAAATGTACACAGTAATTATTCTGCAATAGGCACTGTACTATGTTGTTAGACTTCAACAATTTACAATTCAGGCATTTAGCAGACACTCTTAATCCAAAGCGTTTTACAGTAAGCAAGAACAACACATGGTAATACATCAAATACATAGGAATTCAACATAGAACGATTGGAATGAAATATAATTGGAGGCAGACTAAACAAGCTAAGCAATGTTGTAAATGCTGACAGATGTTGGTTTTAGATTTTTTACTTAAGTAGGCCTACTGTAAAAGTACCCAAACCACTACAAATGGTCTTTTACAAGTAAAAGTCCTGTAGTCAAACTTTTACTCACATTTACTCACACGTTTTAACAATAAGGTCAAATATTTCAAAAGTAGCAGATCTACAGGGATCTATCATCTACAAGCTCACAACTGTGCTGTCACATCACAAGGTATTGTGAGCTTGAAGATCTGTAATAATAAATAATAATATAGACCTATTTATTGTATGAGCGATTATAGCGTAATAGACACACTAGCAACAATGTATAGTTTGTATTTGAGAAAACAGATCTGAAGCTAGCTAGCTATATATATATATATATATATATATATATATATATATATATATATATATATATATATATATATATTCACATGAATGACAATGACAAACTCAAGACACATCTCCTTATACTTACTGGACTTATTTTGAGTAGGATATCCAACAAAGGCTGGGTAAAATAAACTAGCAGCTTCTCAAAAGTATGGTTTAGTTATTATGTCAGCTCATCCGTTCAGTCAAGTCCTCAAGTCTCAATGTATGAACTGAGGTCCATGATGTGGTATTTATACATTACAGTGCTGCTCTCTTTCTCTCTGGTTCAATCATTTACAGTAATTTGAATACAGTCTGATCAAAAATCTTTTCAGCTGATTCAGCTATTTACAGGTCTCTCTCTGGCAATCAGCTTGATCAAAGGGTTCTCTCTCTCCCTCTCTCTCTCTCTCTCTCTCTCTCTCTCTCTCTCTCTCTCTCTCTCTCTCTCTCTCTCTCTCTCTCTCTCTCTTCAATTCATATCAATTCAAAGGAGCTTTATTGGCATGAGAAAACATGTTTATATTGCCAAAGCAAAAGTGGAACAAAACAAAAACATATTCGTACAATTAAATGGGAATAAAGAAAAGTGAAAACATAGCTGTGTTACATTGCAACTTGTATCTCATCTTACAAGATCATACTAAATGATGTCTTTGTTTTTATCTTTCTTCTTTTGTTTTGTTTCTTGGACTGGCTGTTTGGGAGTTTTGTAATTTTGCTGCTGCTTTGTATTGTACTAAACTTATTATGTTCCATTTTGGAAAATAAATAAACATTTGAATTATATATTTAAAAAAAAAAGATCATACAAATTGTGCATTTGCAGTCAGAAAAAGGTTAGCATAAATTCCCTACATTTTCCAATGTTTTGCATTCACTTTGTATAAAACCTTTGGGACAAAGCATCAAAGTTTATGTATAATGGTAGTTGCTTTGCTTGTATTTACAGTTCAGATCACTCGGTGCAGACAGTGCAGAAATACATTATGCATCAATCATGTTTTCAAACTGTCCATTGATTGTAATCTGTGGAACGTATGTCTCTCTGATCTGATGTCGTGGTACAGTTGGCAAGTGATTAGGAAGTGTAGCTCAGTTTCTGTCTCATTTTATGTCCACTCTTCCCTTGAGCTCTCGATCGCAAGACCGTGTTCACTAAGTCTGTAATGTATATTAGTATATACCATATTCAAGGCTTGTCTTTATTTTGGGACGGTCAGTGCTACATTCTGCTGCTGTGTACTCTATGTTTAGGGTTGAATAACATTATTTTGCTCTAATTTTGCGTTGCTTCTTTCCAATGCCTCAGGTAGATTTATTTTTGCTGTCATAATTTGGTCTGTCTCTATTAGTTTGCATTGCACAGTGCACTCAGTGCGCTATTTCCCAATGCACCCATTATTCGAATAGTAGCATTGTTTGTTCAGTACAGAGTCTCTCCAGCTAAACAGAAAATAAGTTTTCAGTAGAGGATAACAATTCTGAACAGACACTATATCAATGATTATCAGAATAAAGTTTTAACCTTTTAACAAAGGTTGTATAAAAATGCTTCTATATCTGATTTATTTTCCCTGGTTGTGTTTTTGGTGAAAACAAGCCATATTGAACTGCCGATAACTAATGAACAGTTTTGTTTTTCCTGCGGAAAGAAGTGACTGAGAGACTTTTCATTCCTTTCTATTCATTGTTTACATCTGCGTTGACAAGAATAATAATACAAAAATAAAATAATAATACAATCTGTGGATCTCGAACAATGAGTAAAAAGGCTGGCAGTAAAGTGAGTAAATCATGACTTAAAACCTGACAGTTCATGTGTTTGTTAACCCCAGGCGCGCCGGCGCAAAGAGGGGGGGCGACCCCTCAGTTTCATGAGGAGGGGGGGATATCCCCTCCAATTTTTTTCCCCTTACGGAGCATACTGTAGATGTACCACTGGCTTCCACTGCACTGGAGATCAAGTTAGTAGCAGCAAATATGTGCAAATCAAACAGTCAGATAGCCTATAATGTAATTACAAAGCCCTCAGTGCAAGTTAGAGAGAGATAGAGAGAGCTGTAGTTGGAGTTGTTTAGTCAATCAATGAGACAATGACGGCCGTTAACAACACAGAGAGTCTATTCAAGTATTCAGCATCTCAACGATGGTGATTGACTCCCCTGTTCATTGGGACATTGATTCTTTCCCCCAGTTAGATTAGCATTTTATACCAAGGTAGATACATTTTCTTCAGGGGTACACTTTTTAAAAATTGACCTGTCCCCAAACAATTCATAGACAGTCATAGTAGTAGGCAATTGCTTGCTTGCTTGCTTGCTTTGTTTATTTGATTAGTTTATTTTTTATTTGTACAGGAATAAAACCCTTTGATAGGCTATACTTCCTAACAAACGCTTTGCGTTGTCATGACAACCACACACACTGATGGGAATACGTAGGGGAATAGGTAACATCTAAAGTCTAAAGTTAGATGTAAACAGCTGTAAAGGAGCCTGGATCTTTGAGAACTTCAAACTATTGAAAACTAAGAGTGAGCAGTTGAGTCCATTCCATATGAAGTTAGTTGAATAGCCTACGTTGTCAATCATCAATGGTAAGCCACATTTTTCTACAGCACATACAATCAGGTAAGGGTGGCTGGCTTTGCTGTGGCCACATGTGTTTTGCTGTGTTGGCAATGTTTTGCTGTGAAATCCGCAAAAAAAAGGGTGAACATCAGCGTAATTTTGCGCAAAAGTGGAGGATGTCCCCCCCTCCTCATGCAATGATCTGCGTAATTATTATGGGGGTCCCTGGCCCAACATATATTTAAATAAGGGGTCTGTGACTAAATACAATTCAATGTGGAGGTCCTTGACTTGAACATTTTTGAGAACCACAGATTTGTTTTAACTTGATTCCTTAAATGCTCTAATGCTGCGTTCACACGGGCAGATGCAAAGATACAGTCTACCATTAACTTTCAATGGAAGCATGCGACATTTGTTGCTGCTGCAAAACCTACAACAGCTACAAGGCTACAAAAAGGTTGAGCTGGTTTCAACTTCAGCTACAAAGCATGGCATCTGCCAGTGTGAACGCAGCATAACTTCTTCCATTCCAGTGGTTCTCAAACTTTTTGTTTTGGGCCGCGGACCCCCATCTAAAAGAGTTTGTGTCAGGGACCCCCAGAACAGAAGATTTGCATTAATAGCCGATCTACAATTAAGCTTGCAGTGTGTGTGCTGTGTGCTTCCAGAACGGCTATATAATCAAGATCACAAGCGTGAGAACAAGACATGATGACCATTCAATGTATTATTATCCCTAGAGAAACACCACCCTTCCAGCATGCAAGATGGTGGAATCCCAAACCATCTTGGCACAGAATACTTAACTGTAAAATAAAAACTGTAAATAAAAATAAATAATAAGTAATCTGTTATACCCTCTCTTTCACAGTCCTTAGACAATGCAGCCTGATCAAAGGCTTTCAGATGATTAAAACAGGCTGTTGGTAAAACTGAGATACGGTAGCAATATCCAGAAATAACAATGGCCTAATTAATGGAGTAATTAATCATTTGATATTTATACATTATCCAACAATATACTTTGTGTGTGTCCAACAAATCGCTCACTCTATGAGGAAGACCATTTCCCCCCCCCCCCAAGCTATAACCGGATGTGACGTTAGTGGGCGTTCCTGTCTATCTCTGTGTATATGTATCCTCCTGGTAGGGGCTCCTCACTGGTTAGTTAATTGGTATTTCATATACCGGTAGCTACCTTTTCATAACAAAATATTTTTTTTTCTGAAAGAGGGCATGTTTGACAGCTGTCAGAAAAACAGCGTAATGCATTATTCCATTTTTTCCATATAAATATCCATTTCACTAACAGGGGAGAACAATTGTTGGACATAACATGAGGGGCATTTTACGCTAAAGATGGCCATTATTGTCTCCACCAGGCCGAAGGCATGGGGAGAGAGTATGTTTTGCACTCCGTCCGTGTGTGTGTGTGTGTGTCCTTCCTTCCGTCCGTCCGTCCTTCCTTCCGTCCGTCCGTCCTTCCTTCCGTCCGTCCGTTATCAGCTAATCTCCGGCACCGTTGGCCCGATCAATGCCAAACTTTGCACACACACTCCCTGGATGCCAACGATGAACCTCTGCCCCACATTTTCCAGAACGGCCTGTTATAGCGCCAACATGAGGCAGCTTTTCACATTTTTTACCTAAAACTGCACCGATCTGCGTGATACGTTGCATGCACACTCCCTAGAGGCCAAAGACAAACCTTTGACCTGCATTTTCCGCATCTGCCTTTTATAGCGCCACCAGGAGGCCGACTTTTGTAAAACACATTTTTTGATATTACTCCTCCAGATTCTGTCCAAAAATCTCACAAATCGTTACACAGTATCTCTATGGTCATGTGCTCAAGTAGGATCTGTCCGATATTTCATATTCCATCCTAATTGGCTATAATTGGCTTTCACAGTTTGCAAGATTGCCCCGTTTTGAACAAAAGCCTCAAATCATGAACGCAGCATGCAATTTACGTGAAATCTTTCACACATTTTCTTACTAGGCTGAGGAATATATCCCACCCTTTTCACATTGGCCTGTTATAGCGCCACCAACAGGTTGATTTTTGCAAAACACATTTTTGGAACAAAATGCCTCAAAAACATGTTTATATTAATCCTAAACATTTTGCCAAACATCTCACACAGTCCTATCCTCCTGGTGGAGACCTGTGCCCAGAAGGGCACTTTTTCTAGTTCTTCATGTAATGAAGAATATGGTACAGTATCACATTGTGAACACAGAGTAAGATTTTAATATATTTATCAACCATATTTCCCTCTATATTTAAGCGTAACAGGGGGGACATATTATGCTTTACCACAAAAAATCACACCTGTGTGGTGCAACTCTGTGCGGAGGTCCCCGGTGGGTCCCCGGAACTTCCAGACACACAGCCCGGTTGTACCTTGTTAACATGGCTTTATTCTCTGTTATTATATCACCAACATGTGACTTGGACTGACTTGATTTGAATATTTAAAGTGACACAAAACTAAGGGGTACATTTCACATCCACATCTGATATTGGGTTTGAATGGAGAATGTGTCCCACAGACAGACACACACAGATAGGCCTGCCCACCCCCTAGTTGCCACTCCGCAATAAGCTGGCAAATACTGTAGATTTCAGGAATGGTAATCGGGCCCATTTCAAGATGGCACTCGGTCGATTGTGGACGATAGCTGGAGTAATTGGTTTGAATCTGACAGCATTCTACAGCCATCTGTTCACATGCTAGGTATGGAGGAGGAGGAGAGAGAGAGCGCCACAGTTGTCACATTTGGGACAAGCTCTGCCAAAACAGCATTTTGCGCACCTGTGTTGCTGATTGAGTTGGAGAAGTGCTGATTTGTAGTCAGTTGAGAATGTATAATAACTCATTGCCTGAGTGTTACCTGGAGCACTCAGGCAATGCTCCAGCGCTCCATAACTCAGAGACCACAGCTAGAGAGGAAGTGGTGAATTGACACAAGAAAATCCAGAGTGTTATAATTCAACTCTGAGTGTACAAGCTAGATTTGTTGATTTCTACACTGTTGATTTGTCTAAAATGGTGTACACTTTGCACATTTAATTTACTGTGTAGCCAAGACTATAAGACTTCATGTTATCTTATTTCAAACAAACAAAAAACTTTGGATGTTCACATCTTTCGGTTGCTCAATATCTACTGAAATATGCTGAATATATACTGAGAACTGACCAATCCAAATTATGATCCTTCCAATCGGAATTATATAATTTTACTTTGGTATTTTTAATCTTATCCAATGACAACACCAAGCAAAATGATTAACAAATGTCATATTGACAAGGTGTGGACGATTCAGACAGATCAAGAAGAAATAAAAACTAATTGAACATGCTCTCATCTTTATACATTCTGTCTGTCTGTCTGTCTGTCTGTCTGTCTGTCTGTCTGTCTGTCTGTCTGTCTGTCTGTCTGTCTGTCTGTCTCGGTTTCTCTCTATTTCTGTCTGTCATTCCCTATGGCCACTCCCACAGTCTACTCAATCATTACCTTCACACCTCTCCTGCCAATCTACTCATCTCACCTCATTCCCCTCGGACCTTAACCAATCAGATCCCGCCACTCCAGCATTCCTATACACAACTGATGATTATAGACCTTTGCAGCGAGTTTCTGGAAGTAAAGATCCTGTCCCTTTTCTCCGTAGAGGATTTCATTATCAGCTATTATGTTGTGACAATCCAATGTAGACTTGCAGTTAACACTAGGCTCCTGGTTGTAGAAGGTTTTCCCATTGGACACTAACTACTGTGATGTATGCACCTTCTTTTACAAAATGCACAGTACTGTAACTGTCGATTGCCAACGTTTGGACAGGGAAGCCATCGTATACAGGGAAGCCAATCACAACATTTTGTTTTTTTGTCCCATTGCCAACTGGGACACACAAACAAAATACTCTGTCTCTGCTATACATTAGACACCATTCAGTTATGTTATAGTTAAGTCAAGAATGCATTGGGGGCAACCAGTTCACATGATGTCACTGCATCGATGGTTGAAGAAAGTTGCCTACTCTATAAGCAAGTGAAGACAGAGTTCCTTACTCCTCAAACTCAAAGTATACATCTACTCCACCAACACACATGTTATGAAAATGTTATTCAGGTGTGCAACAGACATTTGTTGCCACTGTTGCCGCTGGCCCAGGTTAAATGGTGCCGTGACATGCTATGGCTATATTAGCCGTCACTCACACATAAATGGCAGGGTGCTCTCTCGCTGTCCTGGGGGGAGAGGGGGACAGAGCAGCTCGCAATTCATTTTCAATGGGAGTCACGTGGTTTTGACGAGACAAGCTTGCTCCGTGGCTGTCTTCTGCCCCACTCTCCCCACAACACAGCCACGGAGCAAGCTTTTCTCACTGGCTTGCTAAGGCTTCAGGGAAATTGAAGGCCAATGCATTCCTATTGCAATGGCGGCGCGCAACGTGAGCGTTCCTCCTTTGCTCTTTGTTGTTGGTCGGCAATTTGGATTATTATTCAACACGACGACAAACGATCACACCATTTGTGATTCATGAAACGGAACAATGATGACGGCCGGGTAGTTCTTCAAAGGTTAGGGACAAACTAGGCAGTCAGATGGGGATCACGATTAATTAATCCCGCAGTCAAACTGTTAAACGAGCACTGCTTAAAGCAGAATCTATATCAGTATACTTAGAAGTCTAGGAAATGTCCACAGATGGGTTGTGAGGGGTCTGCAGAAGTTCTGCTCCATATATCTGCTATGCAACTGGCAGTCACCATATCTGGAGGAGGAGCTGTCTCCATTAGATAGAATTTTACAAGATCTGGACTATGCACCTTTATGCATGCTATGTTCAATAACACACAATTAATCTATTATAGTGTGTGTGCGTGTGTGTGTGCGTGTGCGTGTGTGTGCGTGTGTGTGTGTGTGTGTGTGTGTGTGTGTGTGTGTGTGTGTGTGTGTGTGTGTGTGTGTGCCTCCAGACGGTGTTATTGCCCCTCCTGCTCGCCTCTGTGATCTCCTGTGACTTATCTAATAGGTTCCATATTTTAACAGGTGGGCACACATGCATGCACGCAATGCAACGCAACGCAACGCACGCACGCACGCACGCATGCACGCACGTACACACACACACACACACACACACACACACACACACACACACACACACACACACACACACACACACACACACACACACACACACACACACACACACACACACACACACACACACATGCATGGTCTAATTTGGTTGTTGACCACATTGAGCAGGGTTTGGTCCATCTGTCTGCTCACAGCATGACTGTATATTTATATCTGCATTGCGTGTGTGTGTGTGTGTGTGTGTGCGTGCGTGCGTGCGTGCGTGCGTGCGTGCGTGCGTGCGTGCGTGCGTGCGTGCGTGCGTGCGTGCGTGCGTGTACATGCGTGTGAATGTGTGGGAGACTAGACTGCTGTACCTGCCTCAACCTGCAGACAAGAGAGATGAGCCATAATACTGCACCTGCCCACACTGGGTGCTTATCTCATGCACGCACGCACGCACGCACGCACGCACGCACGCACGCACGCACGCACGCACACACACACACACACACATACATACATCACTTAGTCATTGTAGCTAAAATTGCTGTTCTTTTCAAGAGAGAGAGCCATAATCAGTATTCAGGTCATCTTGTCTCCCTTTTATCCCCTCTCCTCTTGGCTGCTCGGGACTACTGTACCAATACAACACGTGTGTGTGATATCAAAGGCTTGACACAAAACGTTCTTTCCTGAAGTATGGACAACCTGGGAGACAGGACTTTTTAACACAGTTAAAAAAAGAATAAAAAACAAAATCCTGAAACTTTTGGCAGGGGTAGGCTACCTTTCTGTCACATCATTATTTACTTCACATTGCCGTTTACTATCATGTCTCAATGTTAATACAGCAATGCAAAAAATTGTACAGGGTACAGTGTACATTATGTGGGTCTTGGTCAGCTCACATTCTTTCTTTCTACCGTACTTACTGTACTTATACTCAAGATTCAATACTTTATTCAACAGAGTTGATAGGAATTTGTTTCAGTGCTCTAAAAACAGACATACAAATAGACACATATAGGGACACGGTGGCACAGTCGGTAGTGCTGTCGCCTCACAGCTAGAAGGTCCTGGGTTCGATTCCCGCTGGGGATGCTGTGGGCGCTGGGGGCGTGTCCTCTCCTCCGTGTCATCAGTGCCCATACCCGAGGCGGGGTTGGCGAGATGGCCTTTCTGTGTGGAGTTTGCATGTTCTCCCCGTGTCCCCTAGGGTAGTTACCCTCACAAAAACATGCAATAATGCTGGTCTCTAAACTACCTCCCCTGGTCAGCCTAATGGAGGGGAAAGGAACTGGTCAGAATAACGTGTTCCTTCCACGTGCTACGTCCGGCCGGGGAAACTCCCCCTTGTCAGGTGAAAAGAAGCAGCTTGGCCTACTCATGCATAGAAGGAAGCATGAGGTCAGTCCGCCCCCCCAGGTTGGCAGAGGAAGTGTAGCGCCCAGGATTGCATTAGATAATTGACACTGGGTGAAAAACAATGGGTTACAAAATCGTGGGATACAAATTATAAAAGAAATCACACCCGTGTGAACTGAGTGGTGCAACCCCCCTCTCTCGCTCATTAGCAGGCAACATTGCAGCACTATCTCTCTCTCTCTGTTTCTGGCACAACAGCGCCACTTTTGGTACTCATTGGTACTGGTGCTCATAGTCACACACAAACATGAACACACGGTTGAACACACGGTTGAACACACGGTTGACACGGACATTGCTGTTCCTTGGAGTGGTTGCACCACTCAAAAAAAAGACACATATTCACATCACATATTCAGACAGTAGAAAAAGATACAAAAGTACAAACATCATATGAGAGAGACCAATAAATAAGAAGAATGCAAAACATTACAATTCATGAGAGAGAGACCAATAAATAAGAAGAATGCAACATTACAGTTCATGTTAAATAAATAGCAATTCCTCGCAATTACTCAAATATTATGTTGTATTTCTCAACCTGCTCCACAGGTACATGAGCCAGGGTGATGACCCCAGACCCCCAAGGTCAGTTTCTTCTCAGCCCTCTGAGCCCTGAGTGCATTATCCTGTGACATGTTGTGAATGACCCTAGAGCCTGTCCTAAATCCCTGACCACTGCACTACACCAGAATGCTATGTGCAGTATACTAAACATCCAAGGCTGAGTGAGAAGATGGCAGCCAGGAGAATGAGGCTGGTTGGTGCCATTGATACTGGGAGTTTGACCTTACACTGATGAAGACGGCTCAAGGTAGGAACCTTTTTTTGTTTGTTTGTTTTTGCTGCTGCTGCTGCTGCTGCTTGTGTTGTATGCTGTGTGTGTATACTAGTGTGATTCAAGCTGGTGTACTATTACTGTCCCTTTGGTACCCAATGAAACATGTTCAGTAACTGTTTCAGTCTCTGGAATTGAATGCTGATGTGAATCTACAGTTTGTATATTGTGTTGTATCTGCTGTTGAAGGTAGGCCTATGTGAGTTGTTGTCTGTTGAACAGGGAACAGTATAAGTGTATGTGGCTCTTGATCACTGCAAGGTAAGCTAGAGGTTTTGGGCTTTGACATAACAGCCATCAATTCCAAATGTTCATTTTCAATTGAAGATTTACTATATAAACAGTCGCTTATGTGTGTTGTGTTGCAGG
Source organism: Electrona antarctica (assembly GCF_951216825.1). Classification (NCBI taxonomy): domain Eukaryota; kingdom Metazoa; phylum Chordata; class Actinopteri; order Myctophiformes; family Myctophidae; genus Electrona; species Electrona antarctica. Next base: position 26,243,388 of record NC_136792.1, read on the forward strand.
TTGCTGAGGTTCATTTTGAGTTGTCGTGAAAGGGTGGCTGTGTTATTGGTTCATGACTGGCATGGTGGCAAAGAATGACTCTATAGGCCCTTTCTTTCTTTCTTTCTTTCTTTCTTTCTTTCTTTCTTTCTTTCTTTCTTTCTACTTTACAAAGCATCAAGTACAATCCTCATTCAGGATAAGATGCAATTCAAACTGAGAGACATGGTTGATAATGCACACATCATTATCATCAGTAAGAGGGGGGCCTGAATAATCATTCTGAAATGAATGCCCAGCCTCTGCAAAGTGCCTGTCAAATGCTTGATAAACCGTGTAGTAAATGGGATGACTTTTGAAAAGTTTTATGGCTTGCTTTCAGATCATTTTTAAACTTTGCTAGGGAATTTGGAGATTTCAGATCTGCTGGGAGGACATTCCACTGAATCAGGGGCGTAATTTGGGGTCTCAGGGAATGGCAATTGTCACCCCTTACCCTTAGCCCACCCCACACCAATGGTTCACCATGCATGCAACTCTTTGTAACATGCAATTACTTGCATCTACTTGCTCTAAAGCGCCGCTTAAGAGACCGTCTGGCTGAGCATAAATATGCCATTCGAATTAATAATGCTAATTACCCTATAGCCAGACATTTTAGTCAGTGTCATAACAATAATGACACTTTGTTGAGAATCACAGGAATTGAATATATCAAACCCCTCACCAGGGGGGGTGATCGCATCAGGAGACTGAACCAGAGAGAAACATTCTGGATTCACAGCCTGGATGCAATTACCCCACCTGGCCTGAATGAGGACTTCATGTGCTTTTTATAGGTTAGTTTGGGCTCTATATTAACCTTTGCTACTATTACTTTTGTCCGTGTCCTCCGATATACATGTTATATGCTATAGATTATTTTGCATTTATATCTGTTTTTAATGGTGTAGCCTTTCCAATGTATTTGTAGCTTTAAGTGTACTTTTTAATTTGATGGGTCCTTTCACACAAGTTTCCTTTTTTCTACTTGATGATTGTCTGATTGTTCTTGTGTAATAACAATGTAATGGGTTGAACCACGTGATCTGCTTCTAAGTGGTTAATTGTAATTGCTGGACTGGTCCCCACCTGTCTCCAGCCCTATTTAATGAGTTTGTTGCTCTGTGTTTTGTTAGCCCTGATGAAGACCGTATACGTGTATCGAAACATGTCGGTTGAATAAAGTTTTCCTCCTTTTTAACATTAAGTGTGCCCGGATCTCCGCTTTGTTCTAAAGATGTGTTAGCCCGATTGATCTCAGGAGCACCTTTTTACTATTTTTTTAATGTTTTTGTTTTGTGTCTTTCGCCTTTATTTTATATATTTTATGGAGGGACAGACAGTAGGCTGACAGGAAATGGGGAGAGAGATGGGGGGACGACATGCAGTAAAGGCCTTCGGGATCGGGAGTCGAACCTGCGGCACACTGCCAGACTGGGTTACCAGCCAAGGTGCCTGGACCACTGAGCCATGGCCCAGGCCATTTTTACATGTGTTATACTATACTGCACACCTCCTGAGCACCTGGTTGCTTCCTTGCCTCTCACAACAAGTTGAAACTTGCTACCACGTACAACAGAATCCCAAAACTGCCTGAACAGGGCAATTAACTCAACTCATGCAACGTATTGCAACGGTTTAGTTGCATTGCAAAGCATTGGTGTGGAGTGGGCTTTACAGTCTTGTTTTCTTTTCCTTTGTTGCACTAGAGAACATCAGCATTGAAGATGAAAAAAGAAACCGTAAAATCTAGGACTATTACGTATGCAGCCTCATATGGCTGCTCACAGCTTTTTAAACGGTCGTGGGTACTTTGCAAGCACGTACGCAAACACAAAGTTAAAGGAGAATTCCATACTACAAGGCTTTCTTACCTTTCTTTGTAGTTGTTACGTCCCCACCAAAGAGGTCCTGGTTTTGTGCAAAAGCTCCTTATTGGCTATTTCCCCTACCATAAGCCCTAAATGAATTGCATTGAATGGGAATTGAATGAGGCTATGGGGTGCTAATTCGCTTATTTCCATCGCTCAATATTATATTTTTTTTGTATATATCCTCTCTTCATAATGTAAATAATATCCCAAGCGGCACACTTTACTACTTATTTCGATGGAAATAAGCGAATTAGCACAACACCCCATATCCCCATTCAATTCCCATTCAATTCAATGCAATTCATTGAGGGCTTATGGTAGGGGAAATAGCCAATAAGGAGTTTTTGCACACAAAAACACCTGGACCTCTTTGGTGGGGATGTTACGACTACAAAGAAAGGTAAGAAAGGTAAGAAAGCCTTCTAGCATGGAATTCTCCTTTAAGTTAGTAATCGGGTGACAGTAAAGGTCACCCGATTAACATAATGTATAATGCACAATAATGTGACATGCATGTAAAGGAGACTGAGAGGGGTCCTTTATTCCTTTCCTCAAGTCAGTAGTTGTTTTACTGTCTGCACACACACACACACACACACACACACACACGCGTGCGTGCAATCGTGCGTGCGTGCGTGCGTGCGTGCGTGCGTGCGTGCGTGCGTGCGTGCGTGCGTGCGTGTGCATGCTGTATGTGACAGACTGCATCATCAGTATTCAGGTCATCTTCTCTCCCTTTGATATCCCCCTCTCCTCTTGGCTGCGCAACGGAACTACCACTGTGTGTGTGTGTGTGTGTGTGTGTGTGTGTGTGTGTGTGTGTGTGTGTGTGTGTGTGTGTGTGTGTGTGGTGTGTGTGTGTGTGTGTGTGTGTGTGTGTGTGTGTGTGGTGTGTGTGTTTGGACATTAGTAGGCATCTGACATCCTCTCCATCTCGCTTTCTCCGTTTCTTCTCCCTCTATGTTCTTCCATCCTCTCCCTTCTCCCAGTCCATCCAATCCATGTTTTCCATCTCTAAACCCCCACCCCCCCCTCACGCACGCACGCACGCACGCGCGCACGCACGCACGCACGCACACACGCACGCACGCACGCACGCACGCACGCACGCACGCACACACACACACACGCACGCACACACACACGCACACACACACGCACACTGCTGCATGTGAGAGAAAATAAAATAAATCTCCATGAATTTAAGAATTGTAGTAATAGGGGGTGGGGGGTCGTTTTGGGGAAGTATTCCTTTAACCCTGTAAAAACAATGACTCCCCTGCTCCCTCATCTCACATTCTGCTTTCTCTTTCTCTCGCACATATGCAGTCGGCCTATCCTCAGAAAACCTGACGAGGCAGCAGTTTACCTCAGCTCCATAGGGGGGGGTATACCAGCACTGGGTCGAATCCTTCTCATCTCACAACATTCCTTGGGTGTTATGGGCCCACTTAGTGCATAGTTAGAATCATATCATCCAACAGCGTGTTGCCTCCCGAGTCCCGGGCCCCATAGGAGGCCACCCTGCCTGGATCACATTATGACAGCTATATTGGCAATGCCTTTCCTTGCATTCATGGAATTCTTTGTTTTTAATTTTGTTTTATAGAAGTCCACATGGACAGCTGGTTGCTAGCTTGTAAACAAGATAAATCACACAGCAGCAAAGTGGTGCTAACTTTGGTAGGCAATATAGACGTCACACAGTTACGTTATGCAGAATATTAACATTTGGTTGGCCACGTTTGGTCCTCTATCCTGTATCCCCCTTATATTAACACTTGTTACGACCCTCTGTCTTTAGGGCATACACAACATAATAATGGAGGAGACCGTTTTCAAATATATATTTAATATTTATAGGATGGAATTGTTGGTATTATGTTGATGGCATGTACTATAATTTGTTTATTTCTGTGTTTCATGCAAGGTAATGAATGGAGGTGAATATGGAGTATGTTGGAGAGTGAGGGTGGTACTGATCAGTGATATGATTGAATGCAGACGTGGCTGTGAGATTGAGAGGTCCCTGCCCGGACCTGCCTCTCCTTCCTGATTGGGTGTCCTCGCCCACGCCCAAATTCCAATTGGCTGGGCCATCATCCTGTTCTCTATAAATGCTCAGTTGAGCTTGGACTCTGGTGGGGACGACAGCAACGGTCACAGCAGAGACTCGAGCCCTCTTGTCTTCCACCCTTTTGCCTGCCTTTTCAGTTTGTCTTTAGTTAGTTTGTTATTCTGAGTTCCTTATTTCGACGGCGTTGCAACATTCGGCGCGGCAACTCGCTCGCTTTAGCTCACTCGGCGGCGTCTCTCGTGGCTCAAGTTTGCTTGAGACAGCCCGCTAGAAACACTGCAGCTTCTGCAGGCCGTGGCCGGGCCTAGCGGGCGCCACAGTGTTACCGACAATGCCGAGTCGGTAGCTGGGGAGAACCAGAGGAGTTCCGTAGCAATAATGTTTCTCCCCACACATGAATTAAATAATCACAACATATAAGATTATTTTTTAAATTCGGAATGACGTTTGAATCCATTTTCATACCATGCACTTTGAAGGGTGGCGTTCCTTCTAGCCTAGCTGCAGCTATATTGTTGTTGTTGAGTCAGTGGCGGAAATATCGACGTGCAACCGATGCGATGCACCGACGGTGAAAGCCTGGTTTCAGGGGCTATAGGTCGCAGGAAGAGTAACACCAAGGATTAGTCAGTGATGTCACTGACTGACTGGTTTATAAACAGCTTCAAGTCCATACTACTTCCGTGTTGCATAACAGTGACATCACTGTCCACTCCTTGTTATCTTTACCACCTTGTTTCTACGTGCGTTCATGGCGCGCTGCCTGTCATCAGCACAACAGCTGTAGAATATTTTGTCACGTTCCGTCGCGCTAATGAAACACTATGGGATTATTATGTCATGTCAGCAGTCAGTACTATCAGAAGATGTAACCCAGGTAAAGTAATCTGTCACTCTGCAAGTTTAACTAAAGTTTTTTCCATCTGTCCAAAGTCATTTCTGATAGCCTGCAGGCAGCAGGCTGCAGCCCTGCAGTACAGATATACAGATTGATTGAAAGTGAAACATGCAAATTGATGTAAACATACATACAGATTGAATGAATATTTATATATCAGATCGCATCACATAACATTGCCACAATGATATTTTAGGGGGCCTACACAAGATATCTGCACCGGGGCCCACTGCCATGTAGTTTCGCCCCTGTGTTGAGTAGGCCTAGTATAGAGCACCACCGCAGGGACATCATAGTCTCCAGCTTGATCTGTCTTGGGAGCACCCGAAAAAAACGAGTGCAGCAATATTGAATTCATGAAAATACTGATTCACGGTGACATACACTAAGTTCTAATGTGCGCATCAATCTCTCTCTCTCTCTCTCTCTCTCTCTCTCTCTCTCTCTCTCTCTCTCACGCACGCACGCACGCACTCACGCACGCATTCCGCTTCTACAAATGCCTTTTGTAGAAGTGTCTCACACTTTCAAGATTTTTCTAAAATATTCAAACATAGTAGACGTGCAAGCTTGCACAACTGTTATTTCTGAATAGCCAACACCAACACACAAATAAAAAATGACACAAATTTGCAGTTTGTTTAAATTAATTTGTAATGTGGGTTTGCTACTAAAAATAAAATAAAATGTTTTAGTACAACTAAGGACTGTTTTGTTAAGCAACACCATCATCAAGTTGCTTATAACAAGTGGTGGTGGGCCCGAACTGAAACAATGATGAAAGGGCTTACTGGAACGTCGTGAAGCGTGTGTGCGTGCGTGCGTGCATGCGTGTGTGTGTGTATATATATATAATTATGAAAAACATGTAAATACACTCATTACATTATCTATAATGAAGACAATGGACCATGATGTTATCTGGCAATAATAGACTAATATTAGAACACACTTCCAAAAAAAAGTGTCACTAAACTAACTAAACTAAAAGTCCTTTTACTGAACAAACACTCAAAGTCAATGAGTACTTGTTGTAACAACAACAAAACTTGAATTATAAAGATATATACATTGACTGGATGGATTGGTACAGTAGATGGATGGACAGTGATTGATACACATAGATCATAGCGAGTGATAGACAGACAGCAAAGTCAATTTAATTCATAAAGCATATTGAACATTAAACATAGCACCACTAAACATATTCAATACACAATTTGATAAGCAATGAAAGGCATGATGAGCAATAGCTGGATAGATAGGGCTTTTAAGTGCCTGCCATGGGGATATCATTCACCTGTGAAGTGCTGCAGTTGTCCTTAGTTCAACCAATCTTGACAGCTCAGTGAAGTTGATTAAGCTTCTCTCCTTTCAGAGCAGTAAAACAGATCTTCGTAGATTAGGAACCAGTGGTGACATTTGACAACCCAGGCCCCATGACAATACATCACACATGGATCTGGAGTAACGGTTAAATAATAATTAAATTGTAAAATTCTTTAATTTAACTGAGAGTACAAATGTAATTCTTGGAGTTATGGGTAGGCTACATGAACAATGACATAACCCGTAATGCCCTTCAGCAGGGCACTAACTGCAATATATATATATATATATATATATATATATATATATATATATATAAATAACCTATTAACAATTAGCGGGTCAAATTTGAGCCGTGATATAAATCAGCCCAAAATACTAAAACAAATATGAATTTCCATATACACCCCATAGCTTATCCAAGTAAACACCAGTTGAAATATTATTTTGTGGTAGGGTTAGGGATTCATCTTTCAATATAGCACACTTCCAAAAAAAACCAACCTTTTTGTTTTATTAAATTAATATTATTAACAATAGTGACACCTGTGGTGTTACGGGTCAAATTTGACCCGTATACACTTATGTCATGAAAGAAGGCAAAAAGTCATTTATTTTTAATAAATACAAACTCCTAACAGCAAATGCAAATTGAGGACAAGTTTGTAAACATTCAGTATGGAAAATATACATTTTAAATTGAACAACAATATAGACCATATAGCAATATAGTGTTCCAGTTGTTACCAACACGTACATGAAATTGAATGACACCTTCCCCTCTGCCAAGGCATTCAAAACACTATTGTGTAGTGTCAGTAACAATGAGTGGTTGCAAAAATGAATATGCAGCTACCTCACAGACCTGTCAGAGAATGTGAATGCAGCGATTGTCAACTCTATGCTGTTGGCCCACATTGCATCAACTTGTCAACACAACAACCGATAGAAGACTACAGCATTGAGCAGTCTGAAGCTAACACCATCCTCTTACAGTATATGCATCCTTTATGCAGGCTGTGATGCCAACTCAGGCTTCTATGGCAAAGGAAAATCATCAGTGTATGACAAGGTGGCAAAGAGCTCTATGGCACAGCAGCAGCTCTCACGGTGTGGAGATAGCCTTGACCTTGAGAAGGAGGTAGAACAATAGTTCTTTGCATATACGGGACAGGTAATCTATGGAGACAAGATGCCTGTGCTGCCAAGTAGGAGACAATGAAGAAAAAATAATGAATCCGTCTCCCTCCAGATGCAGATAGCCTACGCCAGGGGTGCCCACACTTTTTGACTTGAGAGCTACTTTCAAAATGACCAGCTCGGCAAGATCTACCCACCAAATCAATTATTATACCATTGCTGAAAATAGTTTAAATATGTACCTGAGGGGGCTTCGGAATAGTAGAGTTTGTGTTACATTCTGTACAGTAAAAGACAAATGCACTTGGAATGGGAAATAGAGGGGGAGAAATGTTTAGTTTTTTTTAATCGTTTTTTTTCTTCAATATATTTAAATGAAATACTCTTTAGGGGCATGTCATGTGATCTACATGCACAGCCTTTGTGATCTACTGGTAGATCACAATCTACCTTTTGTGCACCCCTGGCCTACGCCAACACTGCCTCCACACCAACTAATTGGCGTATCTAGTGCTCCACCCCACACTGAAGCACCACCCCTCACCACTCGGACAGATTGGGAGTTGTTGGGTGGTCGCTGTCGTCCTGTCTGCCACATGCGGCCTGCTCTCCCAACACACCTACCTACCTGCACCAGTTGAAGAGGACCAAGGACTATCTAAAGAGGACGAGAAGCGAAGACCGTACGGGCGACGCCATGTTGCTCCATGGAAGGAAAGAAACATGCGCAGTTGAGAACAGGAAGTTGTATATGCCCAAATTTGTGCATGTACAACTTCCTGTTCTTAACTTCGCATGTTTCTTTCCTTCCATGGAGCACCATGGAGCAACATGGCGTCGCCCATACGGTCTTCGCGTCTCGTCCTCTTTAGACAGTCCTTGAAGAGGACGAGGAAGTTGAGAGTGAGGAGGAGGAGGAGGAGGAGGAGGATGATGATGCACAGAGGAGGAGGGTGGAGTCATCTCAATCTGATGATTCAGAAACCAGTGACAGAGAATGCTATCTGATTTATTTTTTTGATGGGCGCAAGCCCCTCCTATACACAATTCAATGTTTGTTTTGTAAACGCAGTAAAAAAAATGTCATGATGTGTCATTTACGTCTCTTTATTGTTAATGGCGTTTAATTTATTTATGTATTTATTTTTTAAATGATGTTTTAGCAAATTCAACATAAACAAGGCGGAACCAGGGTGGAACAAGGCATTGGTCAGGGACCAGTCAGAAGTCTGACAAATGGTGGAACGACTTTTTACCTTTTTTAGGACCTTTTAAAGAAAAGGAAAAACTGCATTAAAAGTAATCAATAAACTATACTATAATCTCTTCCCAGTTTGGCGAGGGAGAGTAGCCCCCAGGATTGCAGTTTAGGCATTGGCACCGGGTAAAATAATGTGTTACAAATATCGTTTAATTTAATAAAAACTTTGGAAAAAATATTAATAATCTAACTATAAATGCAACACACAAGTCTCTGTGTGTACGTCTGTAATCCACGTAACTCGAGAACCGTTAGCCCCACCGACTTCAAATTCGACACACGCGTTCCACACCACAACAGGGGGTGCAGTGCCTGGTGTCGAGTCGGTCGGACCCACGGTTGACCAGAACCGCCCCAAAAATACCTGTTAGTGTTATTTGCAAACTTCCGGTTGAGTGAACGCTGGCGCGACTAGCTGCCGTTGCTCTCCGGTTGTTTTAAAGTTTTTTAATTTTCTGCATAGCTTGCAGCAGATCACATTTGTTTGTCAGTATTGCGTTCTAGACTGTTCAAGCATTACTTGTAGCGTGTTGGCGTTCTACTCACCTGAGGCACCTCGCCACTGCTGCTGCTCGGTCAACGTAACATCTGCCCGTGCATCATGTGGATCTACAAATTCGCTGTGAGCTCTGTGCTCTTGTGGACTGTCTATGCCCTTATTAATATATCCAGCATTAACTCTGATCTAATACATGAGTGTGGAGCTTCTCCAGCTGCGATTCATTTCCACCGGTCTGCTCCTCCGCCTGCACTGCACTACTTCCCGGACATCGCCTGCCTTCCTCATCGGAGGTACATCCACCGCGGAGCGGGACGAAGTGTTCACATCGATGACTCCACTGCTATAAACTTCATCTGGTCTTCCACCTGCCGTCACCCTCGGAGAATCATCCGTATAGGAAGGTGGATCACAGCAAGTTGGCTCACCTGGCTAGGTCGGCTAACGTTCTCCAACCAGCAGTCCGACATCAAATTCGGATTATTTAACATCCGCTCCCCACCTGTTTTTCATCGCTACGATGCGTATGTCCCATAGCAGCATATGAGCATATGACGTGATGAAGATATTGTAGCGGCCGGCTACGGCTTCAGCCAATGGGGTTGACTTGGAGGTGGGACTTCCGGGACTGGGGAGTGAGTGACGTGGCTGTGTGTGGAATGTCGTGTTGTGTTGGTTGTGGAACAAGGAGTAAGGAGGAGCACAAACGTGGTTACTGTACTGAACACAAAAGGAGTAATAAAGAGTGATTCTTATATTGTGCATCAACGTCTCTGTCTCCGGTTCCTGGGATCGCTACACTGGTGTCAGAAGAAAACTTGAAACTAAAGACGGACTGTTGAAAGACGTAAGTTGCGCGCATTGTTTACTAGCTAGCATTAGCTTCAGTTAGCGTGTTAGCCAGACCGGCATAATAACATGGAGAGCTCCGGTGGAATGGAGATAAAGACGGAGCCGCAGAACGAAGCAGATTATGGGCTGCCTGGACCGTCAGACATGCCCCAGCTAGAGTTGGCCACAAGACAGATGGCTGACCACCGCGTGAGTCGCGCTGCGGGGGACGCAATGGACAGCGCAGCCGCCGCCGCCTCCTCCTCTTCCCGCCATTTCCCCGCATCTGCTGCCTCGGTGAAGACGCCCAAATACACTGGTGGCTCGGACTGGGAGGCGTTTCATGCTCAGTTTGAACTGCTGGCAGATGCTAGAAGGTGGGAATCAAGGGACAAGGCACTGCAGTTGGCTTTGTGCCTTGAGGGGGACGCTCTGTCATGTCTCCTGCTGCTGGACCCGGTGCAGCGGCGGTGCTACGATGCCCTGGTGGGGGCGCTCAAGAGGCGGTTTGGAACGTGGTCCCAGCCAGCGCTCTTGAAAAATGAACTTAGAGGAAGATGCAGGAAGCCTGGTGAGTCGCTCCGGGGGCTGGCTAATGACATTGAGGGCCAGGTGCGGCGGGCATACAGTCACATGCCCGCCGATGCACGGAGTGAGTTGGCTACTGATCTGTTCGTCGGGGCCATCTCCCCCCCTGACCTGCGTGTACAAGTACAGCTCCAGCACCCGAAGTCTCTGCAGGAGGCGATGGAGGCGGCTATAGAGAGGGAGAGCCTGCAGAGCGCTGCTGCCGGCGGTGGACAGGAAGTGAGCTCCCATGCGGTGAGGGCTGCGTCAGGATGCCCCGCCAGGGAGGAGGTGCCAGCATGGGCGGCGGAGATGACTGAGCTGCTACGGGCGGTGACTCTGCAGGGACCGCGTGGGCCGCGGGTCTGCTGGGGGTGTGGCCAGCCCGGCCACATGCTACGGGACTGCCCTGCTGCCCTCCAGAAGCGGGGAAACTCCTCGGGGTCCGCATAGACGGGGATATGCGGGCCCCTATTTCCGCCGCTGCCCCAACGTCGCCAGCCCAGGCCTGTTGTCCAGCGGAGGGAGCCCAGCGGTGCAGCAAGGGGGGAGGGGCTCCGTCCCCCCCAGAAGTAGATGACAGCACACCGCCGCCTTCTCAGCCTCGTCCGTCAGCAGGAGGAGCCCAGTGGTGCAGCGAGTGGGGAGGGGCTCTGTCCCCCCCAGAAGTAGATGACAGCGGTGCTCCACCGGTCGTAGTGGGGTGGATCCGTGGGAGCTCCGGGGGTGGGAGCTCCTGCCATGTCGCTGTCACTGTCCAAGGGGTGCCTACTGCTGGCCTGGTGGACACCGGGTCGTCGGTGACGTTGGTGAGGCCGGACGTCCTGCCCGGCGGGACGACACTACAGCCTACAGCGGTGCGGCTCCGCACGGCCACAGGTCAGCTGGCTCCCATGATGGGGAAGGGGCTGATGTGGTTGTGCGTGGGAGGCAGACGTGTTCGCCATCTGGTTTGGGTGGCGGACGTGCAGGACTGCTGCATCCTGGGACTGGACTTCCTCCAGGACACGGGGTGTCTGCTGGACATGGGGAGGGGTACGCTTAGCTTTCCAGGGGGTCCTACAGTTGCCATGGGCCCTCTAGCTACCGGCCCCCTGCCCCCTGCCCAGCCCATCGTCCAGTCGCTACAGTTGCCCCTCGCCGTCCCCGCCTCCCCCTTCATGTGGCCGAGTTACTTCCCCCTCCCTGTCCCCCTTCCACCCATGTTGGCTGCCGGGGCGGGTCAGCCCCTGGCAGCTCCGCCCAACGCCCCCCGCCAGCAGCTTTCTCCGCTGGCCCCTGTGTTCACCCCGCCACCCTCCACCAGTCTTCACCCGTGCCCAGCGTGGCCTCCCCAGGGGGGGGAGGAGACGTCGATCGACGCTGGGCATCTCCAGTGCCAGTCAGCAGCCACGGCCCTGCCCGACGAGGGGGGCGGGGGTGAGCTGCCTTCAGGGGTGTGGAGAGAGGAGTACGGGGACTTGGAGATGCAGCAGCAGGAACAGCTGAGACAGCTGCTTGTGGAGTTCCAGGACTGTTTCGCGATGAGTGAGAGCGAGGTGGGGAGGACTACCATGGCGGAGCACGTGATTGACACTGGACCTGCGGCGCCCATAAAGTGCCGGCCGCGCCGCCTCCCTCTTGCTCGTCAGCAGGCATGCGACAAGGCCTTGGAAGACCTGCTGCAGGCGGACTTTGTCGAGCCGTCAGAAAGCCCCTGGGCGGCGCCTGTAGTCATGGTCGCGAAGAAGAATGGAGACTGGCGGTTCTGCGTCGATTACAGGCGGTTGAACGACGTGACCACGAAGGACTCGTACCCCCTCCCCCGCATCGATGAGTCCTTGGACCTAGTCTCCGGGTCCTCGTGGTTCACCACACTGGACCTCAAGAGCGGCTACTACCAGGTTCCCCTCTCCCCTGAATCTCGCCCCAAGTCTGCTTTCTGCACTGGGCGGGGGCTATGGCAGTTCAAGGTCCTCAGCTTCGGTCTTTGTAATGCCCCTGCCACTTTCGCCCGGCTCATGGACAAAGTGTTGGCTGGTATCCCCCGCCAGGAGTGCCTGGTGTTTCTCGATGACTTTTTGGTGCACGGCCGTTCCTTCGAGGTGGCCCTGGAGTCCCTGAGGCGGGTTATGGGGAGGATAAGAGCTGCGGGGCTGACGTTGCACCCTGGGAAATGCCATTTCATGCGCAAAGAGGTGACTTTCTTGGGGCACGAGTTGGACGCGGAGGGTATCGGCACCATGGATGACAAGGTGCGGGCTGTGGAGGAGTGGCCCACCCCCCGTGACCAGAGTCAGTTGAAGAGTTTCATCGGTCTGGCCTCGTACTACAGGAGACATGTGAAGGGTTTCGCCACCATTGCATCACCCTTGTACCGGCTGCTGGAAAAGGACAGAGACTTCACTTGGACTGAGAGGTGTGAGGAGGCGTTTCTCGGTCTAAAGCAGGCACTGTGCAAGGCTCCGGTGCTCGCCCCGCCTGACCCCACACTGCCCTTCGTACTGGACACTGACGCTAGCGGTGTGGGGGTGGGGGGCGTTCTATCACAGCTGTGGCCAGAGGGGGAGAGAGCTGTGGCGTACTTTAGCCAAAAGCTCAACAAGGCTGAGCGGAACTACTGCGTCACCCGCCGGGAGCTCTTGGCAGTAGTGCTTTCTGCCAGACACTTCAAATACTACCTGTGCGGTCTCCCCTTCGTTGTAAGGACGGACCACTCAGCTCTCCAGTGGTTAATGACTTTCAAGGAGCCGGAGGGGCAGGTTGCCAGGTGGTTGGAGGAGCTGCAGGAATACGACTTCAAGATAGAGCACCGACCAGGGGCTCGCCACACCAACGCAGATGCCCTGTCACGCCGGCCGTGTGCGACGGAAGGTTGCCGTTACTGCGAGAGAAGGGAAGCACGGGAGCTAGAACGGCGTGCGGAGGGGGAGGAGTGTGCAGCCGTCAGGAGGATCGAGGAGGTCGTCTGCAGGGAGCTGCAAACGGTGACAGACGCCGAATGGAGAGACAAACAGGAGGAAGACCCGGACCTGCAGCCCGTCTTGCGGTGGGTGGAGGCCCAGCAGCGCGTGCCATGGGAGGCGGTGGCACCCCTCTCAAAGGCGACCAAGGGTCTGTGGACCATGTTCGACTCACTGCGGCTGTCCGGAGGAGTACTACAGCGGGCGTTCAAGGCGGCGGCCACCGGGGAGGAGCAGTGGCAAGTGGTGGTTCCTAAGGACCTGCAGGAGGCGGTACTGAAAGCCATGCACGGAGCAGGTGGGTCGGGACACTTTGGGGTCACCAAAACACTTCGCCGTCTTCGACAGAGCTTCTACTGGGGGCGGCAGAAGAGGGACGTCGCTGACTTCTGCCGTCGCTGTGATCTCTGCGTGGCCCGCAAAGGCCCCGCCGGGCGCTCGCAAGCGCCACTACAACAGTTCCCTGTGGGGTGCCCGATGGAGAGGGTGGGGATAGACATTACAGGGCCCTACCCACGCTCAGACGGGGGCAACTGTTATGTTCTCTCCGCCATAGACTACTTTACAAAGTGGCCGGAGGCGTACGCCATCCCAAACCAGGAGGCTGTAACGGTCGCTGATGCCCTGGTGGAGGGCATGATTAGCCGGTTCGGCGCCATGGAGTCCCTACACAGCGATAGGGGGACGAACTTTGAATCCCGGGTGTTCGCTGCCATGTGCGAGCGCCTGGGCATACACAAGACTCGCACTACCCCGTTGCACCCCCAGAGCGACGGGTTGGTGGAGAGGTTTCACCGGAACATGGGAGATCAGCTTGCCATTGTCACCTCCCGACACCAGCGGGACTGGGACAAGCACCTGCCCCTGGTGCTTATGGCATGCCGCTCTGCAGTGCAGGAGTCGACGGAGTGCACGCCGGCTCTCCTCATGCTGGGACGAGAGCTGCGCACCCCTGCTGAGCTGGTCTTCGGTCGCCCGCCGGACGCCCCGGCCGTCCCTGCAGGGCCGGAGTACGCCAGGAAACTGCAGGACCGCCTGGACTCTGCCCACAGCTTCGCCCGGGTGCAGCTACAGGAGCAGGGCTCCACACTCATTTTTTCACAGGTAGCACTGGTGCCACCTACCTTTTCATTTGGTAGCACCACCAGAAATTAGGTAGCACCATCTTTTTCTTTGTATAGCGTGGTATTAATACATGACCTTTAAGACCTTATCATGCTGATAGTTCATTGTTAATTTCCATACCATAGTTTTGCCTTGATGTAAAGACTGACAATGACACAAACTTGATATTTGCAAACTTGATATTTGCAAAATATTTTAATCTGAACTGTAGGTTTCTCTGCAAGAGCAGCAGTTTGACAACATAGGTCATCTTCTTATAAAAAAATAAAAGCAAAACATGCAATGAACACACACCATGACTTGTGCCTCGTATCGCAACCACGGGAACTGTGCCAGCCATTGTTGCTGAAAAGAGTACTTTTTTTTCTTTCCCCCCTCCTCAGTCTCTTTGGCCAACCTGTCACTGTCCTCTTCACTCTCAGAATATGAGATTATCGCCGGTTCCACAACTTCCTCTCCACCTTCTTGGTCTCCTAACCCATCTCCAGCACTAGCAGCCTCATTTGTCTCCTCTGACACATTTCTTTTCTTGAAAAAATCAACTATTGCGCCGCGTTTCATGTCTGCATCTTTGTATGTTTTATTTTTCGGAGTTCAGTGAGCGCGCCGCTTGTACTTCATCACGTGACTCACATGCGCAGGCACGTGACGTCACTCACATGCACGCAAGCTACTAGCTAGGCACTAGCAGGCAGGCAGAGCGGGAGAGACCGAGAGAGAGAGAGAGAGAGAGAGAGAGAGAGGGGATTCGATTGAGCCAAAAGAAAGTAATACTTTATTATCGCACTACTAACATAGCCGCCCGGCGCCCGTGCCTCAGTGTTGAGACGGGGTAAAAAAATAAATAAAAAAAAACGGATCGTTTTTTTTTTTTTTTCTCTCGCCTTTCCAAGTATCACCGGTGCGACCTCGTTAAATTTTAAGTATCACCCTTAATAAATTAAGTCGCATATGCGACCTAATAGGTCGCACGGTGGAGCCCTGTACAGGAGGCAGCAGTCAAGCAGAAGCGCTACTACGACGTGAAGTCCCGGGGGCGAGACTTCGCACCAGACGAGCTGGTCTGGGTCTACAACCCGGTACGGAAGAAGGGACGGAGCCCCAAGCTGGACAGCAAGTGGACGGGACCCTGCAAGGTGTTGGAGAGGTTGGGAGAGGTTGTTTACCGTGTGCAGATGCCTCCTCGGGGAAGGAAGGTGGCCCTCCACAGAGACAGACTGGCCCCCTACAGGGGGGGTCCTCCATCCCCCGACACGAACGCACCGGCGACCTCTCCCTCTTCTCCGGCAGCCCAACTCCCCCCCGGTTCTCCGCCCATGCCACGAGTGGACACCACCGCCTGGGAGACTATGTGGTCTGACTGGGACGTTGTGAATTGTAAAAAAAAAAAAAAAAAAAAAGAAAGGAAAAAGAGTTGTGACCTGCATTTGGGGATGTGGGGGGGGTGTATTTTGTTTCTTGCTTTGATGTCTAGGCTGTGGCCGCGTTCTATTTTGGCTGTTTGTTTTGCCTGTCGGCCCGGTCCTCGGGGTCGAGGACTTTTGTGAGGGGGGGGTAGTGTAGCGGCCGGCTACGGCTTCAGCCAATGGGGTTGACTTGGAGGTGGGACTTCCGGGACTGGGGAGTGAGTGACGTGGCTGTGTGTGGAATGTCGTGTTGTGTTGGTTGTGGAACAAGGAGTAAGGAGGAGCACAAACGTGGTTACTGTACTGAACACAAAAGGAGTAATAAAGAGTGATTCTTATATTGTGCATCAACGTCTCTGTCTCCGGTTCCTGGGATCGCTACAATATGTACCAATGCTAGGGTGTAATTGGTTATCGATGGTGACATAATGATGATATGTTTCAGTGTCGGGTGGATTAAAGATAATGCCCCTATGTATACATGTATGTAATCCGACACCACTGCCATAACAGGCATAAGTAATCATTACGTCATACGCTGCTACAGGACATACGCAAGCAGACCGTGCAGGTATGTTTTCGTCCGGTTCTACGATGCGTATGTCCCATGACGTGATGAAGATATGTACCAATGCCAGGGTATAATTGGTTTACGATGGTGACGTAATGATGATAGTTTCTTTAAGTTAAGTATAATTGTGAGGTTTTTTGAGTGGTGTAAACCACTCCTACAACTGGCTTTGTTAGTTTGTCTGTCTGTCTGTTCGTACCAAAAAATGAGCATGGTTGCTATGGTCACCCAGTTCACACGGGTGTGATTTCATTACGTCAGACATTACGTCAGACCACAGCTGATCAGTCTATATAAGACCTTACACCACTCAGTTCACACGGGTGTGATTTTTTTTTATTAGTATTTCCAATACTTTCTGTACTTTTACTCCGCTGCATTGTGAGCTTGTAGATCTGCTATTTTCAAAATGTTTCTTTTTACACATTTTGAACTTGTGAAATGGGCCATTCTGTAATATGAGTAATTTTACTTTTACTATAAGTGCATTTTGTCAATACTTTTATTCAAGTACATTTTGAATTCTGGACTTTTATTTGGACCTGAGTAGTTCTACATTGCAGTATTGATACTTTTACCTAAGTAAAACAATTGAGTACTTTTTCCACCACTGGTAGACGCCCCATCTCTTATAGGCCTCACTCAGACCTTTAAAACATTGATGCATGCTTGTTGT
This sequence comes from Electrona antarctica, assembly GCF_951216825.1. Lineage (NCBI taxonomy): Eukaryota > Metazoa > Chordata > Actinopteri > Myctophiformes > Myctophidae > Electrona > Electrona antarctica. The sequence goes on from NC_136792.1 coordinate 26,260,605, forward strand.
ATGAATGTTGTGAGTGTCATGGCCGCCCCAATGCATTTCCAATGGAAGTCACATGGTTTGTAGTCCACATTTTGGACTACAAGCTGTTGTATGGCTTCCGGCTGTGTTTTGACTGCGCCCCTCCCCCTCATACAACACAAATGTTGTGTCAAACCATGTGACTCCCATTGTAAATGTATTGGGGCAAGCTGTGTCACACCCTTTGTATACAACAAGCATACAGCAATCTGTTGCGACCGTGTGAGTGAGGCCTTAGGCTGAGCTCACACCTTTAATGCAATTCTCGTGCTCGTTGGATCAATGCTGCATTCGACTGCGCCCCTCCCCCTCATACAACACAATGTTGTGTCAAACCATGTGACCTCCATTGGAAATGCATTGGGCGGCCATGACACAACACAGCATTGACCAAACGTGCACAGATAATTGCATTAACCGTGTGAGTGCACCCTTAGTCTCTGACCACCTCTCACCTTCCCTTCCCTCTGTCCTCCATTGTATTGGCCTCGATCCTCCCTCCCACCCTCCCATGTGTCCTCTCCTCCTCTACTTTCCTCACCCCATCTCCTCTCCTGACCCCTGTTTCCTCTCCTCCAGTTCATCCAGCTTGATTTACTCTCATGAAGCACCTTGTCAGTCAAGCACGGCCACACGTGCACGCGAGCGTATGTGTGTGTGTGTGTGTGTGTGTGTGTGTGTGTGTGTGTGTGTGTGTGTGTGTGTGTGTGTGTGTGTGTGTGTGTGTGTGTGTGTGTATGCGTGCGTGCGTGTGTGTGCGTGTGCATGCGTGTCTCTCGCTCGCTCTCTCTCTTTCCAATCCTATTCTACTCTATTCCTCTCTCTAGGTCACCTTTCCCATCAGGTGCAGTGCGTGCACGCACACGCACACGCACACGCACACGCACACGCACACCCATCAGGTGCAGTGCGTGCACGCAATAATCACACTTCCTCTCTCAGCTTAACGTTGTTATCAGACTAGTGACAGTGTACAAACACACCACAAACACAGTTGTAACACACGCACGCACGCACGCAGGCACGCAGGCACACACACACACACACACACACACACACACACACACACACACACACACACACACACACACACACACACACACACACACACACACACACACACACAGAGAGAGAGAGAGAGATGAGAACAATCCATTCCTGTCTGCTCTTATCAACTTCTCCATCTCCGACTGGGTGGGCGTGTGTGTGTGTGTGTGTGTGTGTGTGTGTGTGTGTGTGTGTGTGTGTGTGTGTGTGTGTGTGTGTGTGTGTGTGTGTGTGTGTGTGTGTGTGTGTGTGTGTGTGTGTGTGTGTGTGTGTGCGCAACTGTTAAATTGTTATCTTAAAGGTGACCTCCCCAGGAGACAGAAGATAAAACACTCCACTCTGAACTCCTACAAACTGGACACTGAGGTGTGTGTGTGTGTGTGTGTGTGTGTGTGTGTGTGTGTGTGTGTGTGTGTGTGTGTGTGTGTGTGTGTGTGTGTGTGTGTGTGTGTGTGTGTGTGTGTGTGTGTGTGTGTGTGTGTGTGTGTGTGTTTGTGTGTGTGTGTGTGTGTGTGTGCGTGTTTGTGTACGTGCGTGTTTGCGTGCGTGCGTGGCTGTGTGGCTGTTTTATTAACTCTTTACACACTGTATATAATACCATCAGCCAAACATAGTATAATTATTTTAATTCATGCCATGATAAAAGATACTTGGTGTCAGTTAGACAACAGTCACTCTAGTTCAATTAAATCAATGTATATTTTCATACTGTGTGATACTGTATGTTCCAATGCATGTTAACCACATTAATCCTACCATCTATCTTCAAAGTTAAGATAAAAAGAAAAGAAAAGTGAGGATGCCAATTGGGGGACTGCCCATAGTTCCGAAGTCCCATTAGTCCGAACATGCATTAAGGTTGGCGAACATGCATTAAGGTTCGCTAACATGCATTAAGGTTGGCGAACATGCATTAAGGTTGGCTAACATGCATTAAGGTTGGTTAACATGCATTAAGGTTGGCTAAGGTTGGCGAACATGCATTAAGGTTGGCTAATATGCATTAAGGTTGGTTAACATGCATTAAGGTTGGCTAAAATGCATTAAGGTTGGCGAACATGCATTAAGGTCGGCGAACATGCATTAAGGTTGGCGAACATGCATTAAGGTTGGCTAACATGCATTAAGGTTGGCGAACATGCATTAAGGTCGGCGAACATGCATTAAGGTTGGCTAATCTGTATAGTGTATCCGTAGGACTGCAGAGCTGCAGCCTGCAGGCTATCAGAAATTACTTTGGACAGATGGAAAAAACTTTAGGTAAATTTGCAGTGACAGATTACTTTACCTGGGTTACATCTTCTGATAGTGCTGACATGACATAATAATCCCATCTAGTGTTTCATTAGCGCGACGGAGCATGACAGAATAGCCTACAGATGAGCTTGTTGCGCTGTTGTTGTGTTGTTGAACACAGTAACACACACACATTGAAACAAGGTGGTAAAGATACCAAGAGTGGACAGTGATGTCACTGTTATGCAACACGGAAGTAGTATGGACTTGAAACTGTTTATAAAATGTCAGTCAGTGACATCACTGACGAATCCTTGGTGTTACTCTTCCTGCGACCGATAGCCCCTGAAACCAGGCTTTCATCATCGTCCTGACTCTTTTTTTTCTCTTCTTCTTCCCCCTTCATGGGCCCCTTGGGGGCGCTGGGCCTCGGTGCATTGCACCGGTTGCACCGTCGATATTTTCGCCACTGATTAAGGTTGGCGAACATGCATTAAGGTTGGGGAACATGTGCTGCTAATGACATGTCACGTCTAATTGGACTAATGACATGGAACCTCTAAATGGCACCGCCAATAGTGATTGGCTGGAATGTGATGATGTATGATGATAAGAGCGCCCCTCACTTCACACAAGTGTGATTTTTTCTGTTTTACTTTGTCTTTTGTTTTTACAAATTCAAACCCTGGGTATGTGGATGAAGGTCAGTATTATCATTACTCCTTTAATTTGTGTTCCAGCTCAGAAAACACCTTTGCACTGACATCATCCACTTCTTCCTCCACCTGGATGACCTGGTCTACCTCAGGGATGTAAAACTGGAGCATGTTCTGAATGCCATTCTTCAGCGTCACTGTGGAGCTGGGACAACCGGCACAGGATCCCACCAGCTTCAGCTTGACTGTGCCATCTTCAAAGCCCTTGAAAATGACATCACCGCCGTCCTCTTGCACTGTAGGTCTGATTCTTGTATCCAGAAGCTTCTTTATCATAGATACCACATGATCGTCATCTTCAGAATGACTGCTTCCATGGTAAACTACCTCAGCCCCAGTTGTTATTGGGGCTCCGCTATCAAAGAACTTGGTAATAACCTCCACAGCGTTACGTTTAATGTCTGTCCATTCCACATCCTCATCTTCCCTGGTGATTGTTATGAAATCATGGCCAAAGAAAACACTTTTTACTCCCTCAATTTCAAAGAGGGCCCTGGCTAAAGGTGAACATTCTGCAGACTTCGATGAAGGGAAGTCCAGGGTCCCAGTTAATAAAACAGGTTTTCCAGGCAAGAACTTCAAGCTTCCAGGGTTTGGAGTATCCTGTATCTGAACAGACAAGTGTCGCCGTGTGAAGTTTGTACCGACGTTTGTATATCCTGTCATATGTGGAAGTTTATGTTTTTTACCGGTGCACAGTGTGTGGTATTCGGTTCTTGCTTTGACCGCAAACCCAAAGTGAGAAGTATGGCTTGACCGTAACAACCGTTGGAGACCAAAACGTATGTGTGCCGCCATTGCGTATCTTTGACATGAACCTTAAATTAAACAGTTGTTTTCCATGAGAATTATGTGAATGGTGAGTTGTGTCATCAAATATGACATCAGACATTGGCAAATATGGAGCTCCATATGGCACGAGGTGATGTTGCTGTTCAAGAGGGTGGAGTCTGCCTGCATGTCTCATTATCACATGACATGAGTACTGTGACTCGCAGTAACAGCAGTGTAAATGGGTTGTATGTCTGCAGCCATGCAAGACCACACACTTCACAATGACGATTTACAGTTGTACAGTCGAGTATAGATGATGCTTTCGACATTTAGGGATGAGGTTCTGGGTTAATGTGGCCACTCCATGATGTCGGTCATCTATGACAGTGGTTCCCAAACCTTTTCATTTCAAGGACCCCTAAATTGACACTAATTGGCCCACGGAACACTGATTTGAAGAGATATGCCTGCATGCAGGGACCCCCATAAGAGAAGATTTGTATGACTAGCTGTGATTCTCAACCCCCAGTTTGACATGCATTATCAAATCAAATCAAATCAAACTTTATTTGTATAGCACATTTACATCGACCGAGGTCGAACCAAAGTGCTTCACATTACAGAGCATAATAACATACACGGGCATTGCTTCAATATGTAAGAGAGCAAAATGTAAAATACAATAAGCAGTACACGGGAACATCATAGGCTACATGGGTAGACTTAAATTGAATTAAAAGCGATAGAGTAAAAATTAGTCTTTAATAGGGATTTGAAAGCCGTCAAAGACCGAGAGCGAACATGGAGAGGCAGGGCGTTCCAGAGGTTGGGACCGGCCACGGCGAACGCACAATCTCCTCTGGTCCTGAAATCAGGAGAGACTGATTGGCCTATGGAGTGATCAACTCAGCTAAATATGGAGGGGACAGGTCATTTTGGGCAAAACAAACACTAAAATCTTAAAATCAATTCTGAAGCGGACAGGGAGCCAGTCGAGAGAGGCGAGGACTGGGGTGATATGGTCCCGCCTATTAGTGTTGGTGAGGAGGCGAGCGGCGGCATTCTGAACAAGCTGAAGACGCCTGATAGCTGACTGATCAATGCCTGCATAGAGAGCATTACAATAATCTAGTCTAGTTGAAATAAAAGCGTGGATGACTCTCTCGAGGTCGGTACGGGGCAGATAGGCCTTTGCCCTAGCTAGAAGCCTAAGCTGAAATAAGCTAGCCTTGACCACAGAGCTAATATGCTTGTCGAATTTGAGGTTATTGTCAAAGGTGACACCAAGGCTCTTAACTGAAGAACGGATGTTATCACTGAGGGGACCGAGTGGGGTGATGGGTGAGCTAGGGTTATGGTTGAAGATGATGACTTCGGTCTTGCTTTCGTTCAGAGTGAGAAAGTTATTCATCCAAGATTTAATATCAGAGAGGCACTTCAACAGCGGCTGAGCAGGGTCGGTGCTGGTCGTATTTAGCGGTAAGTAGAGCTGAATATCATCTGCATAGAAATGAAATGATAAATTGTGTTGTTTAATGAGTGAGCCTAGTGGGAGCATGTAGAGCAGAAAGAAGGCTACAGACACCCATTTAATGGCATTTCTGCAACCCCAATTTATATTGTAAAAGACCTGTTAGGGTCTGTTTGGTTCCATTTTTTTACACTCTCAGAGTTACAGACCTATAAGGGTCCATTTGGTTCGTAACTATCATTTAGCTGGGGACCCCCTGGAACTCCCTCAAGGACCCCTGGGGGTCCCCAGATCCCACTTTGGGAACCACTGATCTATGACATAATGATTCCATATAGAGTGTCGCAGTCCCGCCCCCTACCAGGGCCCAGAAAATGATTCCCCATTCATTTTCCTCACAGACATTTCAAAAAGTATTTATTTAAAGACCTTTTAAGCCTCGTACAAAGCCAACTCGAGTTGTGACAAATCATGACCACAAACACATTGTTTTGGGCCGAACAAATAATCCAATATATTGTGTTTGTTGTCATGATTTGTCACAACTCGAGTTGGGTTTGTACGACGCTTATAAGGTCTTTAAATAAATACGTTTTGAAATGTCTATGGGAAAAATGCATTGGGAATTATTTCCTGGGCCTGGCGTCGTCATGAAAGGGGGCGGGACTGCGACGCTCTATTTGGGTGAGGTTTCAGCCCGATCCGTCTCCCATTGACATACATTACAGTCAAAATGTATTCAGCATTCATTCACTCACGGCCGGTGTCATGCAATGTCTTTGAGCAACAGACCAAACATGCAATCTGCCGTTCTTTAGTTATTGGCAGTTGAATAATCCAAGGAGAGAGAAAGATACATTGATAGTAAGTAGCTAGGCAAGAGAAGAAAGATAAGAGAAAGAGGAAATAATGCATGTAAAGGAAATAATGCATGTAAATGCATTTACATGTGTTAACATTGGTGTTGAAGATGATAGAAATAGATGGAGAGAAAGAAGGAGATGTGTGTGGTTCATGTGATTAAATGTTTTACGTTTAACCATTCTTTATACTACAGTGTTAGATGTTTTGAAGAAGGTTATGTGGTTCACCTTTCTATACAGCGTTAGGTGTTTTGAAGATTAAGAAGGTTTGAGTCATGACAGATGGTAGAAGCAACAGTCCACATCAGCACAAGTCCTGTTAATAGCAGGGGCACAAAGGCCCGTTCTTTGTGGCACTATAGTAACAGCAGTGCGTGCGTGCGTGCGTGCGTGCGTGCCTGCCTGCCTGCCTGCCTGCCTGCATTGCGTGTCTAACAGCAGTGCAGCCTTCGGTTGGCTGACAGAGACAAGGCCACCATGAGATAAGAGAAGAGAAATTGCCTCTGCTACAGACACCGACATGCGAAAACAAGTGCTCCCCTCTTTATCTTCCTGTCAACGCCTTTGTCCGTCTGATCCCACTGTTTTGGTCCATCTGTGTTTTTCTCATCGACATCTCACTCTCGACACAGTGAAGACGGCTTCTCATTCGATGTTTGATATTCAATGTCCTTTTGTATGTAGACCTATGCTGAAATGTGCATTTTGTTATTGCTGTTGCTATGATACTGGCTTTCAAGACAGATTTGATTTTGACAGGATATGAGGATAAATCCAATAGCTGACCACCATGACCAGATTTATTATATTGACACATTATTTTTGCCTGTCTGTCTGTCTGTCTGTCTGTCTGTCTGTCTGTCTGTCTGTCTGTCATTGTAATTTCTGTACAGTACAAATATTTGACTCAGAGGATAATTCAGATTAAACACAGATGCAGATTCCGTAAAACAGGTAACAGTAAGTGTGATATACAGTAACTACTGTAACTAACTTTTATGTATATTCCAAGATTTGAACTCTGGTCACATGTACCCTTATTTATTTATTTTGTCAATCAGTAGGTGTCCTACCTGATGCCATGACAATAGTTACAACCCCAAGGAACATCTCAGGGGCCGCAGGCACCCTGTTGCTCCAATCCTCACCAAATTGGCACAAACACTTTTCATGGGTCTGCCTACAGTAAGTCTGCCATGACAATAGTCCCACGGCCATGTCAGGGGCCACCCAGGAGTTACGCCAGAGGCTCCGGGGGCCACAGGCCACCGTTGCGTCAATCAGCACACAACGTGCCACACACACTGTTGTCAAGCAGTTGGCCATGAGAATAGTAACACCAGTGTGACTATGTCTCGGGCCCCCGGGGGGCACGGGTACACAGTCGCTCCAATCCGGACAAAACCTGACCCAAACACTGCTCATGGGTCAGCCATGAAAATCGTCTGATTAAACTGATTAAAAGATGGAGTGCCATGATTTTTTTCCAACCCTAAAACATGATCATCATGTATTATTATCATATAAGGAGGAAGACATTTTTCAAATAAGTATTCGTTAAAACGTAATTTTTATGTGGACACGCCCACCAGTTCATTAAGTAGCCTATGCCTGGTTTGCCTGGTGGGTGGTGAACTGAAGCCGCACCCACAGCTGTTGTATGATGAAGGGGAGGGGTTAGGGGATGATATTGTGATGTCACTACTCACTATATCATAGTTTTTTATTTGGCACAACGGGTCTAATGAAGTACAAAAATCATGGCACTCCATCTTTAATTGAACACATACTACATGGGGATACAGCAGTGTTTAAACACTTCAAATGGCCATAATCAGTGACCAATGCTCTGATCAGCGCAACATAGGACTGGATTAGAAGGCTGCATAGTGACCTGGAAATCTAGTTTTATTAGAATGCTCCAAATAAAGATTGGTGAAAATTATGTTTTGTTTTGCTTTTAAAACACATGTCATGAGCTGCTCCTGATATCCAACACATGCATGCCTCAGAACTGTTTAATGTTGAAAAGTGTTTACCAAAAAGCAGATCTTGGTGTGTCATTCTGTTCCAAAATAACACTGTTGGCATGCTGTAAAACAGTTTACAATGTCCTCTCTCAGAGAAAATATGACACAATGATGCTTTCAACAACACACAACTGTGTTATAGGCTACCATTGTTTCTGTGTTTTGTGCTTGCTCAAGTATGTGCTCAACTGTGTGAGCTCAACTGCCTCAACTCTGACACGCACAATGCAGACACCCATGCATGGACACACGCACGCACACACACACACACACACACACACACACACACACACACATGATGTTGCACACGCACATGCACACACGCTCACAGAAACATTATCTGTGAGGAGAGAGACTCTGTGACCCTTTGACAGCATACGAGTCTGTAAACACAAGGTCAGTCAGCCTTATGTGGAAGACAGTTTTTAGTGGGAGACGAGTGATATTTGATCCATTTTTTTGGTGTAAAGATATAGCAGAAATAAAAAAATGTCTGACTGTGTCTGTGTGTGTAATAGGAGAAAGAAACTAAATCACTAGAACATCTTCAACAAAACATCTCTCTCTCTCTCTCTCTCTCTCTCTCTCTCTCTCTCTATCTCTCTCTCTCTTTCACTCACTCACTCACTCACTCACTCTCCATTTCTGTCCATGGCAAGGTGGCATGTGTGTCGAACTCCAATGACCTCCATTGATCTCAGTTCCACAGTACATACAGTACACATCTGCACGCGTCAGGCTTTCGCTGGCAGCTCAACAATGTGTATTGTATTGCGCGCACGCACGCACGCACACACAGTCACACACACACACACACACACACACACACACACACACACACACACACACACACACACACACACACACACACACACACACACACACACACACACAGAAAGCAATAGGTATACTGAGCGAGTGAGTGAGCGTAGAGCACGTTTGATGTATTCATAGGTGTGTGTGTGTGACAGACAGAATAGATTGAGTGTTTCCTGTCATCGGTTTGCTCTCATGCAGCTGTGAACTGCTAATGCTCTGCTCTGCAGTACCCAAGCCATCTGTCAACCACTCACCTGAGGCAGAACACATGCGTATAGCCTGCAGAACAGTCTGAGCATTTTGATTAGGCCCACTTCGAGATACAGATTTGGTTGATTGGATTGATTATTTAGATTTATTTCTGTCCTGCACACAAAGGACCCTATTTTCACTGGTGCCTAACAGGTCAGAGGCTTCCCGTGGGATTCCCGTGGGATGGGATTACATTTGTATTAATCCCTTGATTGGAACGGGACGGGAATGAAAAGTCAATGGGAGCAGGCGGGAGAGATTATTTTCAGCATTAAACAATAATAGCCTGATCATGCCAACCAAGAGGACAGAAGCGTCCATTTTTGTACTCTTTTGACTGGCAATAGTGGTATGGGAGTGGGAGTCATTTTGAGTGGGAGCGGGATGGGATTCGGGAGTCATTCTACCAGGAGTGAGACGGGATGGGATTTTTTTCCAGCTGCTATGCAATAGCTGCTGGTCTATGAATGACTATGAAACTCCCACGACCAGACTGCGGGTAGTAGTGGGTTGCCAAGGCCACTTATTTGGGATGTGTGTGTAATAGTAATCCAAGGGATGGGAGATTTAGATTTAAAAGGCGAACAGATGGAAGTGTGGATAAAAGCACGGTTGTGCGCTACAACAACGACAGGGGTTCCAAAACAGTTCCATATTTGGGAATGACCAACATTAGCTTTGCGTTAGCTGGTTAGCTAACGTGGTTACGTTAGCGTTTGCATATCACTACAGCACAACAAGCCTCCGGTGAACTTGTGAATGAAACATGTGGAAGCTAACGTTAATCTCCAGCGGTCTACTAGCCCCATATGGAACCTATCCCTCTGCTATGTGGAGTTATATACTGTAGCTCATAGCCGGCGTAGAGACTGGGGCTGACGTTCGACAATCTGAGAACCCATCGTCAAAAGTAAAGGAAAAACAGTTCCCTCTTTTCCTTTATTGACGGAGTCAACTCAACAGTCTGTCTCGAGAGACTAGTTTTGATAAATTGAGTTCAAAGACACACCGACACACTTGACCCAGCCCTGTGGAATGCACTCCCCAGTCCCCAGATAGCTCATTCCACTGTTCTTAATAATAAAGTTTTTATGTTTTCTCATGCCCCCCATCATGTAGCACATGTGCTTGTCTGCGTGGGGGGTCCCCAGTTCAAATATGATTACTTTGGGGGGTCAGGTCACAGCCTGAAAAGGTTGAGAACCACTGATATAGACTACTTGAATATTCCTAAAATTGTTAGCCTACCAGCTTGATATAAAAAAACAATGTTGTAACTTGTATTGTGTAACCTTATGTAACTAGTCATTGATTCACTCCCAAAATCCATTTGCAATAAATAAATAATAATAATCACACCTGTGTGAAGTGAGGGGCACTCACTTCGCATTATCTAACGTTTGGATAGTTGGTGTCAAGGTGACGTATGTTTGCACAGATGTCTGCTCAGGAGGTTTGAGTGTTTGCTTAGACCGAACAAAAATTAGAGGGAACATTGCCGCATTACATTACATTAAATACAGATAGATACGGCAGCAGCTGGTTATTAATTCATAATGTATGAATTCTTGTTTTTACTCTGGCCCTGGATTGGGACGGGATGGGATCCTTATCCCTAAACGTCTTTGCCTTTGCCGTTTTTATTATTATTATTATTATTATTATTATTATTATTATTATTATTATTATTATTATTATTATTATTATTATTATTATTATTTTACTATTTTGAATAGGGCTGTGAATCTTTGGGTGTCCCACGATTCGATTCGATTCCGATTCTTGGGGTCACGATTTGATTCAAAATCGATTTTCAACTCGATTCTCAATCCAAAAACGATTAAAAAAGAAATTCAAAGGTTTTTTGTTCCAGATTCAAAACGATTCTCTATTCAAAATGATTCTCGATTCAATACATAGGATTTCATCACAATCTACTCCAGCCAACTGAAGTTACTATACTACAGTAACTTCAACATGTAGTGAAAACTCCTGTAACTAACTAAATCTATTTTTTTTGTTTTGATTTTTGGAAATTATTAATCGATTTTGAATCGTTCATAACGGGAATCGCGATTCTAATTCGAATCCGAATCGATTTTTTTGACACCCCTAATTTTGAAATACTTTTCATCAGTATTGATCACGATTATTTAAAACTTTTGCCTCGACTAGAGTATGTGGAAAGAATGAGGGGCCCAATAATACAGCCCTGGTCTGTAAATATGGTTTACGGCCGGGCTACACCAGGCTTTTCGCGCGCGTTTACCCTAAGCGCGAACCCCGCGCGTGCGTTTTTTAAAATAGGACTGGACCTACATTTGCGCATGCGTGTGTGTGCGTATTCGCGTAACGCGCACTGAAAAGACTGGTGTAGCTTGGCCGTTAAGTGCATGTGGCAAGCGATGTATTGTGAAACACACACACGCACACACACACTGAACATCATCTTTTACACTTTCAGTGCTCTCTGCGGGTGACAGTTTTATAGGCAAACTGGTATTCTGCTGTCGGTACTGACATGGCAGAAAATAAAGTGTGCGTGTATGTGCTACAAATGGTTTCATGCTCTGAAAAGCTGCAGACATCCTCAGGAGGTCCTACAGTGTGTGTGGGGTTGGGAGTGGGAGTGGTGGTTTCTATGAGAGCTGCCTTTGAGGACGTCCGGTTTCACCTCAACACAATCTCCATAACAGCAGTCTAGCTCAGCCCCGCAGCGCCTGATATTTTCAATGCAATGATTGATAGGCCAATGGAACAAGAAAGCCAAAAATCTCAGCCATTACCTGAGAGTAAAACCCGGGACCTATCGCTGTGAGGCGACGGCGCTACCGACTGTGCCACCGTGCCCCCTCAGTAAAGCTCTTCACAAGTAAAAAAGAAAAATGGTCCCGACCCCGAAATGGATCTGTGAAATTTGATCCGATTCCGACCTGTTCCAAAAACATTTTCAAAATTAGATTACCAAACCCAGATGGACCCGTGACAATTTCGTCCGATTCCGACCCGCTCCAAGATTTATTTCAAATGACAGCACCCATGAAGTGGGCCCATGATGATTTGTTTGCTATATTGCCATAAGTAATCATTTCAAACTACATTTCACTTTAATGTCAGAGCTTAACTTTTATAGTCCTGATAATACCAGGTCCTCCCGCTGTTAGCCTAAATTGGCTAATTTAATTAGCTTACTTCAACATTTAGTCACTGTATGAAGGTAAACGTGGAAATGTCGACCCTAAATTACTTATCGACGTGAGTCATGTTATTGTTACCTTATTTACCATATTAATTACCATTATATTTTATTCATAACATTAAGGTTTCTTCGTTGGTTTTGGAGAATTCAGAACCATTTCCGCATTTTTTTATTCTCTTTAATAGTTTTCCTGTAATGTCGAGTGCCGGCCTCAGCGGCCTGAGATTGGCTAATGCTGTATGATGCAGGTGTCTGTGATTAGCTCTGGCCTTTCTTTACTTCCTGAAAACGCGGAAGTAATGTGTACTCGCTATATTATGATGGTAACGTTATAGCATCATAAGTGGTTTATACTTGTTTATTTGGAATGTACATGACAATGACGATTAAAGTAGTATTAACATGACTCACGTTGATAAGTAATTTTCCCCTGTACATTTCCATGTTTACCTTAAAGGACCACTTCACCACTTTTCAACTTCTCTTCCTATAATTGGTCCCAACTAATGTTCATGATAAAATACCACCATTCTTTCCTACTCAGTCTGTGTCTCATAGGAAGGCTGTGGGCAGTTCAGAAACCCGTCCACCAGTGACATCATCGATGGTGAATCCAAGCTAATAGAAACGGCAGGCTTTCTTTTCCTGAAAAGTTGCAATGCAAAAGTTGAAGCCATCGTTCTCACGATAATAAAAATCTAAATATATTTTAAAACAAATCTCGTTTAAAAGAAAATCTGCCTAATGATGATGTCACTGGTGGACGGGTGTCCGAACTGCCCAAAGCCCTCCTATGAGACACAGACTGAGTAGGACAAAATGGTGGTGTTTTATCATGAACATTAGTGAGGACCAATTATATGAAGAGATGTTGAAAAGTGGTGAAGTGGTCCTTTAACACTGGCTTACTACTATTTGGCTAGCGGCAGAAGCTAACGGCTAATGGTCACATGGACCAGGCAGATGCAAAGTTACAAACCATTCAGTGTCAGCGTTTATAGCTGTTGCAAAAGACACAAAGATGCAAAGCTACAAATAAGATGAACTGGTTTCATCTCACCTACAAAGATGCAAAGCTACAAACTCTTAAAAGGATCCCTGGCTAATGAGACAAATATGCCTTAAAACATCATACTTAAAAACACCTTAAATAATGTATTTCTTTCATAAAAAGAAAATGTTTCACTCAATAGGAACTGCTCCTGTCGCAAGTTGATGATGTCATATGTTCATGTGGGGTCCAGCCCTATGGAATGTATTGAATGCACATGCTAATAAAACGTATTTAAAATACTGCTTTGATGCTCACATTAACCTTATGAAGTATTGTTGTTTTTTATTAGCATTATGCATTCCATACATTCCATAGGGCTACCATATGGACATTTGACATCATCAACTTTGACATCATCAACATCATCAACAACAGCGACAGGAGCAGTTCCTATTGAGTGAAAGATTCTCTATTTATGAAAGAAATTAAATATTTAAGGTGTTCTAAAATTTTAATTTTAGTTGTAGAGGGCAAGTATAATGTTTTAAGGCATATTTGTCTTATTAGCCAGTTACTGAGACCCCTGTCTCAGTAACTTCATTCATTACACCCCCATCCGGGGGGGCAGATTACCTCAAACCCCCACCTTTCAGGAATTAAGGGAAAACAGCGCCACCTAAATGCCACTGACCACAGAAGTTCAGAACTGCATCTTTGAAGGCTATTTTATCAGCTTTCTGTATCTCTGCAAGACATTACTCTATAAGCCTCTCAAGCCTCTCAAAAACTATTGGGTCAAACTGCACAACCAATATCTCAATTTGAAGCTATCATTTCCTGCTTTCATATGAAATAAAAATCCAATGATTTAGCCTCGGTCACAATTGGTCACATTTCAGAGATTCCAAAGACCCGACGAGAAATCAATGATTGTATTATTGATACAACCTGGCAGGCAGTGGCAGCTGGCTTGCCTTTCAGTATACACACCCACTGTGTAGCTCCACTTTTATCTGTTGGGCTGCAGTAATCTTATCCTAAACCAGCCTAAATTTAATTAACAATTTAATGTTACATCCCGCTCCCTATCGACTCCACATCTATGTGCTGTCAGTGCTCTGTGCCGGTCAGCGCCACTAGAGGGTTCCAGAGCACTAGTCCACAGTACACCTCAGTGCAGGTGTTTCCCAGCTCCAATCTCTTCACCTGGGGTATTTTTCGACAAATTGAAATCCGCCATCTTTGAACTTCTGGTACCGAAATAATACCGGAAACGACTGCTATTGGCTGCACCCACAGAGAGGGCGGGACTTCACTCAGTAGAACCAGTAGAAGCCCTAGAAACGTACCCTACTTTATCATTCATTTATCATTATCATTAATATTAATGGGACCATAATTTACTAAACGCATATCATGATGATTTAAAGGTAGCGTAAGTGATTTTCTTTGGCTAAAATAAGTGTTAAAAAGCTCTATATAATGATTGATAGTATACTCATTGTAGAGTGTTTGTTCAAAACAGGATTGAGTCTCCATGTCTCTCCAGCTTTTTATTAAACAGAAAATGCATTTTCAGGTCAGGAATTCTAATATAATCTGGATAGAGAAGGCAGTGAGAATACAGATGAAACAAGTGGAATTGTAAGTGATGACACAAAGAAATGAGCAGACAAAATTGGAACTGGAACACTATAAGCTGATAAATGGCTACCCGATTGGCAGAAATGTTGCCACCTACCTGAAAAGCATTTTCTGTTTATTAAAGAGCTGGAGACTTTAAACTAGTGATTTAACATTTAAAATATGTATTTTTTTAAATCCATTAATAAGAACTGCATGCTTTAAGATAACTCTGAAATGAGCTTCCAGCGCTGGTTACTTGAGGAGACTTGACACACGCGGGTGGTGCGATGTGTGCATACGCATCTGTTTCACTGGCAGCCTTGGTGTGACTGTGATGGCAAGAACAACCCTCGCCTCCACGCTTCAGGCTAATGTACAAGGCACCTCTCTTGCAGGGAGAGGTTGACAGCAGCATGGCCTCCTGCAAAAGCACTCAAATCTTACCCAGGCCATCAGAATGGCCAGAAACGCCGCTGCACAGTGCACACGCATTCCGTGTCTACCTGTGACAGGTCCATACTTCCTTCATGGTTCCTACTTTTAATGAGAAATGTGAAGGCAGGGGACAGGAACAGGAACAAAGTGACGTTGGAACAGAATGTAGACATATCATGCTATTACTGGAGCTTATGGATCGTATGGTAATACGATCATACAGTGCTCCCCAACCTGACCCGCCACAGTGAAATTAGTTAGCCATCTTCGACAGCCATATGGAAGAAATTGGATTGTATATGCTCAAATGTGTCATTTCTTTTTCTTTTTTTTTGTTGTGCTAACAGCTCCAACGTGTGGCTTTGTGTGTATGTCGTGCTACTTTGAACAAGCCAGCAGAGACACTGACTTTGAACAAGGCTTCCTGCGTGTGTGCCGGTATGGATTTCACTGCCTGTGTGCCTTCAACCTTGCACTGATGTGAATGCGTGAGCCATAGAGCCAATGACAACTACACAACATGGAGACAAGCAATTAGTGTTCCTGCCATTCTAATCAGACCTTAATTAGCACGAAAAACAAATAGAAAGCTACGGAAGAAAAAACCAAGACTGATGAGGTTTAGATGATTGAGACATGATTCATGCACACACTTACATTAAAGGACGTTTAAAGGCATGAGAATGCCAACAAGCTCAGAGTGGTTGGAACTGAGAAAGTTATTGATTGGATGATTAACATTAAGAGTTAAGCGGTTAGCCAATCATTAAAGCTATACTGCAAATCGTCTTTTTATGATCTTTCACTGGTATATTCTTTGCAATAATCGTTCCACATGAATGTGTTTTTCGTCAACTTCTTTGAACACTATTAAATACACATTTTTAAACGTGAGTTTCGACCCCCAACACTTGCCAGAATTGTATTTATTTAGCTTTAATGGTGGTATTATAAAATATGGAGGGATGGTGAATGTGAGATTTTCAATTCACACAAAAAAGACACACAAGCTAAAAATATATATTAATTAAATGCCTATATGCCTGGCTAGTCTCCCTTTTTGCTTCTAATATAGGGAAGAGCCATTATCTCTCTATCTCTCTCTCTCTCTCTCTCTCTCTCTCTCTCAATCCCTGATACTTTATGTGTGATCATTCTTATTGACAATTTCAAGTAGAAGAGACAATTCATGGAACTTAGACAATATACACTATAGAAGCACGCACGCGCACGCACGCACGCACGCACGCACGCACCAGAACCCTCCCAAAAGTTACAGTATACATAGTAAAAAAAAAAAGGTTAGAAGTGCACTCACAGATACACATACAGTACAATTTGCATATGAATGCACAAACCACCTGTGCATATACCAAACAATATATTATTCTAGGTGATTCATGTAACCTATAGCACATGTTTAGGTAGCAGTAGTGGCACACTTGAGAAATAGATAAATCATATTAAATCATAGATGAGATTACAAATACATTTAAAATGTACAGGTAAAAACAGCAATTGGGACCTGGCTCAATTCATGCTCTCCACACACTTCAAAAGATCTGCCAATGACTTCTGTCTCCTGCACACCAGAGTTGATATAAGTTATAAAGAATAATTGTGAAACTAAAATAAAAACTGGTTTGTTTTTGTTTTGTTTTTTATAAATCAGATGTACATTAAAATGTAAAACTAACAAATTCAAAAATGTAATAAAAACTAAATGGAAACTAGTAAATTCATAAAACCTAAAACTACTATATCAAGTTTAACACCACAGCAATGAAAGGACAACACAGTGCATTGCATACTGTAGGCCCTATACCATATTCAAAAATAGAAGCCTGACTTAGCATAGAGTCAACTTAAGACAAGTTACCATACTACATAAATCAAAAGTCGCAAATCAAAGTTGTCATGTATCCCAGATTTGGGGCCAACGTTTAGCTTCCGAGGACCTGCGAGCCATGGATGGTGCCGTGCCATTAGTCCGACGGCGTGTTGGTCCGACTTGCGCATTACTAACCCTGTCCCTAACCACACACAAAGCCACGTAATCAGAGTAATGGGATGTCAGAGTCATGGGCAGTCCCCCTTCTGCAGGGCGAGTGCTCCCTCCCGTCCCTGCACGACTCATTCTTCTCGATTCTCAAGAACAAACATCACCCAGCAACAGACTGATTATTCTGGGTTATTATAGTTAATTAACTGAAATAAAATAAATAAAAATCACACCCGTGTGAAGTGAGAGGCGCTCTTATCATCATACATCATAATACATCAGCTCATCCCGGCCAATTAGAATTTGCGTCCTCACCTTGTTAAATAAAAAAATAAATAAAAACCTAAGATTAACAATGCAAAACTAACCCTAACCCTGAACTAAATAGAATTGCTTGTAAAATAAATCACACCTGTGTGAAGTGAGAGGTGCCTGGTAATATTTGTTTAAAGTCTAAACAAACATTAAAAGTCCATAGACTTGGCTGTCATATAACATAATTTTGAAAGCCAGATGTTGGAGGGCCCCTCAAAAATATTCTTCCTTTTATAGCCTACTTTTTACCATAACTAATGCCATGCATTTGTCCTACTCTTTCAGCTTTCGAAAAACTGAAATTAATACATGATATGATGTCTTGCATTCTTTTATTCTACCTTTTTCAGCGTCTATAAATCAAGGTTTTTCTCATAGTCCTGAAGACTAAAACTAAATAAAAAACTAAAAGTAGCCAATTCCATATTCCTAATTCTAGAATGATGCTCAATTCTAACACAAACTGCATTGCGCAAACCAAAGCGCATTACATTCACACAAGCATTCAGATAATAACCCATGTGGAGCCGAGGATTGAACCGGGATGCAGCCGAGTCACTGCTGTGCCTAAGGTGTACAAAGCTCTGAGATAAAGAGCTTGAGGCTGTCAGAGCTCTGAACAAGAGCAAAAAAATAAACTAAATAAATAAAAAAGAAACAAAAAATTGCATTCAGTCTTAGTATACCCATTATTTGTGTTTGCACATACTGTAACGTGAACTTATGTATACGTGTGTATATACCTTGTATTGCAATTCTATATATCCATCTAAATTATTATCCATATACTGCACACTTTCCATGCTCTCATAGTTTTTACCCTTACACATCTTTCTTTACGAGTACTATTGCCATCTTTATTTATTTAAATATGTATTACTAATCTAATATTGTCATTATTATTCTCTTAATTTATCTTCCACTTTTCAACATTTCACTGCTTTTACATAATGACCAAATAAACCGTCTTGACTACTAAAATAAAAATCTATGGAATAGTTCATCTATACCTCCATGTCAGCTTCCCCTGCATGACTGGCCATCTCAACTTTCAGAACTGCCACCGGTGATACAGTGGTCGCTGCTGAAGTCGCCCAAGTACTCCTTATTGCCAGACCCGCAAGGCCTGCTCTTCAGTGACCCGACTCTCGCTCTGTAGTCCAGAAGCTGGCTCAATTACTCATGTCATGTCCGTGGTTCTGTACCTACTATAGTCCTGTCCCTGACCCACTGGTCACCAGCTCCCCTACTTGTTTATCTGGGCATGTCTTGTTTATCCATCTGTCAGACCACCGGTCTGCTCACCTGCCTGCAAAGACTGGCTGGTCTTGTCTCTTAGTTTGTCTCACTTTGTGCCTGTCTACTTGTCTATCCATCTGTCTATCCGTCTTGTCTATGTCTGCCGACCTACTTCTTATGTCTGTTTCCATCTTCCTTGTCTGTTATCTTTCTCTCTATTCTATTTTCCCTTTGTTAATTATCTATTGATTCTCAGTTTTACTGTTAAGTCTCTCTTCGTTTGGCTCTGCTTTTAAGCTTGTCCATCTTGCTTTCCGTCTGCCTTCCTGACAGTCTCTCTAGTTATTCTCAGTATTATTTGCTTATATTTACCTAAGTCTGTTTCCAAGTGTTTTCCAGTATCTTCTCATTTCAGTTCTGCCCAGACCTTGGTTCTGGGTTTGGTTCATTTGTCTGTTGTCCTCCTTTGAATTGCCTTAGTTCCCCTGTCTGCCCATCTTGTGGTCTATGGGCCTATCTAACTATTTGTCTAGCTCTGTCTGTTTGCTTGTTTGTTTCTGTCTTTCCCCTTTCCCAAATGTCCTAGAAATGAAAACAGGAAATTCATTAAATATTACAACAATGTAACTGTGTAAAACCTAATTACAGCAAAGAAACCATACAATAGGGGCAACAGTTCCAGCAGAGATCTCCACCATTGACTCCCAGAGTAGGATATGTAATCCCCCCCGATCTGGTCCATGGTCCGGTCCTTCAAAATTACTTAACCTTATTCCTCTTCCTCTCCCTCTCCCGCAGCGTCAACGGAGTCAAGTCCAACCTCTTCAAAATCCTTCTCCAGAGCTGCCATGTCCTCTCTGGCTTCAGAGAACTCTCCCTCCTCCATACCCTCACCTACATACCAGTGAACGAAGGCACGCTTGGCGTACATGAGATCAAACTTGTGGTTAAGCCGAGCCCAGGCCTCAGCAATAGCAGTGGTGTTGCTCAACATGCACACAGACCTCTGGACCTTGGCCAGATCTCCACCAGGTACTAAGGTTGGGGGCTGGTAGTTGATGCCAACTTTGAAACCAGTTGGGCACCAGTCAACAAACAGGATTTTACGGTTGCCCTTGAGAGAGCTGATGGCAGCATTGACATCTTTGGGCACTACATCTCCACGGTACAAAAGGCAGCAGGCCATGTACTTGCCATGCCGAGGGTCGCATTTCACCATCTGATTGGCTGGCTCAAAGCAGGCATTGGTGATTTCGGACACCGACAGCTGCTCGTGATAAGCCTTCTCAGCAGAGATGAAAGGGGCATAGGAGACCATAGGGAAATGGATACGGGGATATGGCACCAAGTTGGTCTGGAACTCTGTCAAATCTACATTAAGAGACCCATCAAAACGAAGGGAGGCTGTGATGGAGGACACAACCTGACTCATGAGCCTGTTGAGGTTGGTGTAGGTCGGATTTTCAATATCGAGATTCCTACGGCAGACGCCATAGATGGCCTCATTATCCACAATGAAAGAACAGTCAGAGTGCTCTAGAGTGGTGTGGGTGGTCAGAATGCAGTTGTAAGGCTCTACCACTGCAGTGGACAGCTGAGGAGCAGGGTAAATGGCAAACTCCAGCTTGGACTTCTTGCTGTAGTCAAGAGACAAGCGCTCCATCAGAAGGGAGGTGAAACCTGAGCCAGTCCCACCGCCAAAGCTGCGGAAGATCAAGAAGCCCTGAAGGCCTGTGCACTGATCTGCCAGTTTGCGGATCCTGTCCGACACCACTTCAATGATTTCCTTGCCGATGGTGTAGTGGCCACGGGCGTAGTTGTTGGCTGCATCCTCTTTTCCACTGATCAGCTGCTCAGGATGGAACAAATGTTTGTAGGTCCCAATTCGCACCTCGTCGATGACAGTGGGCTCCAGATCTACGAAAACACCTCTGGGCACGTACTTTCCAGCCCCGGTTTCAGCAAAGAAGGTGTTAAAAGAATCGTCTGAGCCTCCAATCGTCTTGTCAGCAGGCATTAGTCCACTCGGCTCGATTCCATGTTCCAGGCAATAGAGCTCCCAGCATGCATTGCCAGTCTGGACACCAGCTTGCCCGAGATGTATGGAGATGCATTCACGCATATCTGAATAATTTATTCACACTTGCTGCTCTAAGCTTTACTCAACTTGCTGCTTTATGCTTAATGTCTCAAAATTCCACGTTGATCTTGAAGTATCTGGTAAATTTGCACCCTACATCAACTTATATATAGGCTGACAAGCCATTGCCTGACAACACCGATTTACACAGGCATGCAAGTTTAGGATATTTCATTTATCCTTTGTAAAATTAGATAGGTTAATTGGATTGTTAAGCCTAAAGGTTTTTATTTTTTATTCAAAAAAAATATATAGTCTGTATAAGTAAGTTGACCTTAGGGACAAAACTACAGCCACTGTTGCTTAGATGTAAATGAGTGATTAAGTGCATTTGACGTGCTGGTGTCAAGTCACTGAAGTGATCAAGGGGGGTCTCTTCCCTAAGTCAGTGAGTTGCATGTTTTCCTTGGAGTGAGTTTGTTGACTATCTACTCATTCTTTGGGGCCAGTATGCAAAGGAGTATGCGTGTCTGTGACTGTGTGAGGTGAGAGGAGACTGCAGTCAGAGTACAGAGTGTATCACCCAGAATTTATGACAGTGAGTGAGATTATCTACAATTTAGTAGTTATGGCTGGTACTCCAGTGCACATTGTGCAAAACAAATTCTCATCTAAGAATATTCCCAGAATTTCAGAAAAATGGCATCAGCGTTGGCCTGACAGGCCATGGCCAAAAGAGGGCTCTTTCGATGTAGAAGTCCTTAGAATTATGAAGACTGTTGTCTTATGTATATATGTTGTGATTCTCCTAGACCTATCGGCGGCATTTGACACAGTGAACCACCAGCTGCTCCTAGGCACCCTAGCTGATCTAGGCATCGGCGGGACGGCGCTGAAGTGGTTCTCCTCCTACCTCTCTGACCGGACTTACCAGGTTTCTTGGAAAGGTTTGCTATCATCCCCCGCACCCTCCAAACTGGGGTCCCACAGGGATCTGTACTTGGTCCCCTCCTCTTCTCACTGTACACTAAATCCCTTGGCACCATCATCTCTGCTCACAATATATCCTATCACTGCTATGCCGATGACACACAACTGTTTCTATCCTTCCCCCCCTCTGCCACCCAGGTAGAAGAGCGCATCACTGCATGCCTGGCTGACATCTCACAGTGGATGTCTTCCAACCACCTCAAGCTGAACCCAGACAAGACTGAGCTTCTGTTCTTCCCAGCTAAGTCCTGCCCTATGCGGGAGCTAACTATCTCCGTAGACAACGCCCTGGTAAAGTCTGTCCCGACAGCCAGGAACCTTGGTGTTGTCCTGGACAGTCAGCTCTCGTTCAAAACACACATCACAGCTGTCACTAGATCCTGTAGGTTTACACTCTACAACATACGACGAATTAGACCGTTCCTCACCCAGGAGTCAGCCCAGCTCCTAATCCAGACAACAGTCTTGTCAAAACTTGACTATTGTAACTCCCTCCTTACTGGCCTACCGGCATGTGCACTTAAGCCCCTCCAACTGATCCAAAATGCCGCAGCCCGCTTGGTCTTCAACCAGCCAAAATTCTCACACGTCACCCCCCTTCTCCGCTCCCTCCATTGGCTCCCGGTCGCTGCCCGCACAGAATACAAAACTCTGATGCTGGCATTCAAAGCAACCAAAGGCATGGCCCCCCCATATCTCACAAGATCGTACCCTAGAAACCCTCCCGCGATCGTACCCTAGAAACCCTCCCACCCTCAGATCAGCCAACGCAGGGAAGCTGGAGGTACCTTCACTAAAAACGCCGGGACAACGCTCCACACGTCCCAAACTCTTCTCCCTTCTGGCTCCAAAACTATGGAATGCACTTCCCATCACAGTCAGAACTGCAGCCTCACTCCCAATCTTCCGCCGTAGTCTGAAAACCCACCTCTTCAGACTCCACCATGGCCCGTAGCACTTGCCCTAGCCTAGCCCCTTAGATAGCACATTATGTAGACTTAGATAGTATTTTAAACAGACTTATAGCTTGTTACGTGGACAGCTCTAGAATTGCACTTTATGCAGTCATAGCACTTTATAGTACACATGTATAATATATTATATAGTATAGTATGTATAGTTAACATAGATACTCCACTGCTAAATGCCTAAATTGTAATTGTAAATTGTGTGTGCGTACAGAACAGATCAGACGACAAAAGAGAGAGCAAAGAAAAGGCAAGAAGAACTATCAGTTTTAGACTTGTTTTGTACAGAAGGTCGAAGACGAAGATTGAAGAAAGCAGTGAAAATAGGTCAACAGTTTAGGACAAGCCTTATTGACAGTGAGGAGATGAGCAGGAAATTGTCAGCACCATTGTCTCCAGAGTCAGAATTAACTGAGGAGAAGATTGTCGCTGATTGCAGCACAGACAACCAGTGCATTGACACTGTGAGTCACAGCAACAACTCAGCACAGACTGAGGTGGACAACAGTGACGTGAGAACATCTGAGCAGTCAAAACCTGGGCTACAAGCAGACACCGAAGGTATTAAAGAGGAGCTGGGATCTGTCCGGCGCCTGAAAATGGACTTGATCAGTGAATTGACTGTGTCGACGAGGGCACATAGACATTTTCTGCGTATGATTGAGACGCAGTTGAATGAACTTTCAGTAAGGGAGAAACAGTTGATCGGTGATCTCAGTGACAAGGCTGCGCACAGCCACAGAGACAGTTTACGTGGAGGTGATGACGTCTACAGAAGGGCAGCCCGCCCTGGCGCGGACATGAACATTGACTCTGATTCTGACCCACTTTCTGATTCTGACCCTGGCGAGAAGGTTAGGCCTACACAGACCGACCGAAGGAAGAGGAAGAGGAAGGAGGACTTCAACGAAAGTGAACAAGAGGAGGAACAGAACAGCAGGGGCTGTGAGAGGCATTTCTGCACTCCCACGAATTCGAAAGAGAGCCGTTGTTGGAAATCTTCAAGGGGGGCTTTGAACAGACACCCATGCAGACCACAGAAGAGGACTGAGATGCCCACACCTGACATTGACACAGTTGTCACTCAGCTGCCAGTGCTGAGAGGGAAATATACGCCATGGTATCATTCAGACTTGTCATACGTTTTGAAACATCTGCCACCACTTGAGAAGGGAGGATATAACTGGATTTCTAAGTTTGATGCATTGATGAAGCACCCACATGTGGGAACCGAGGATAATCAGTTGGCTATCGGTGACATAAAAGCTTTGATTGTCCAGAAGGAAAGTGTGTATGTTCTCAATGATCTCTTGACCAGAGCAGATCTCAGAGAATACATTGACAATGCAGCGAATGACAGCGATCCTTTTGTGCCACACAGAAGTGCATTCTGGCGTGCTCTGAGAGAGGTTTATCGGCACAATATACATCCTGATGAAATCTTGATCAATCCGATGTTTGCGACAGAGAATCCGCACGCACAGACCCTTTACGTTTACGGAATGTAATGGATACTGCTTTTGTGAGGATCAAGATTCAAAAAGGCCTGCCAGGTGAAGTCCAAGCCAATTTGGAAGAGGTGACAGGACTCGCAAAATTTCCTTTAGAGACCTACACAGACCATATTGCTCATGCTGTGGAAATGCACCGGGAGAGAATGGAGTGTCAACAGGTCAAAGCTTTGGACCTTGTGCGTCAAATGAATGAGAACACAGTGTCAAGACAAGCAGAAGAGCTGACCAAGATTCAAGAAGGGAGACTGATCCAACCAGAAGTTGCACCTTTGCAGCAGCAGCAGGACAGCGCAGCCTGTCAGCAACCACTTCTGCCATGGAGGATGAGGGCATCACAAAGTCACCAACCGGTGTCGTCCTATCAGTGGTCTGCACCACTGTATTCAAAGCAAGGATATATGCCACAGACACGTCATGGGCCAGAGAGCTGTAGATTGAAAGGAGTTTGCCATAACTGTGGAACATTTGGTCATTTTTCTGGACAGTGTGACCAGGGACCACAGCGAGAGACTTTGAGAGGCTGTACGCTGAGACGCCCCTCTCTGTCCTATTGACAGCATGGCTTTTTGATCTGTCACCTAGCTGTCATCTGACACTCTGACTTTTTCTACTCTCCATCCATGTGCTCTGAGGAATAGTGGAAATCCATTGCTTCCACGTTGATGTATTGTGGTTTGATTTCCATGTACTGTATGTTTATCATTGTATCATTCATGATGAAGCTTGAGGTTGCAAGTAGTACAGTTCGATTGATTATTTTCTTCTGTTTTTAGGTTTGATTTAACTGATTTTGTGTTAATTTACTGTTTCAGTTTCTGAATAGTGTCCAGGGGGAAGAAGTACCTACAAAGGGGATTCAGTTTCAGGGTTAGTTGAGACATTTTGGGGAATTTGAACATTTTGGGATTTTTTGGGGGAGAAAAACAAAAGTTTACATTTTTTGGGAAAATTAATATTTTGGGCAAAATTTATGATCATTTTTTGGGGGAGAAAAACAAAAGTTTACATTTTTTTGGAAAATTAATATTTTGGGCAAAATGTATGATTCATATTTTATACTAATAGTATTAAGGACTATTAGTAGGGGGGAATGTGGTGAATTATGAATCATAGCATATGCATAACTACATGGTTAGTCACAATTGTACATATAACTTTAACTTCTGTAAGCCATTTCTCCAGTGTCTCACCAAAGTGACCGTCTAGAACTAAAGGTCTAAAGGCTATCTGTAGGTAGGGTCTGTGACCACAGGCCGTGGCTTACGGCAGCTGTAAAAATACCTAGGCTATTTTCAGGAGGTCAGGAAGACCACCTGGGGCTTCCTGGTTGATCAGAGCCAATCTTTATGATAGGAGGTTAACAGTTTGACTCTATGCATTGTATTACTACAGTGCCTGTCACAGGCGGGGGTCTTTTGACTTCCTGACACACACACACACACACACACACACACACACACACACACACACACACACACACACACACACACACACACACACACACACACACACACACACACACACAGGGACAAAGGTGACACCCACTGCATGTTATATTTGTATAAAGAGATGGGACACAGAAGAGTTGGGAGATTGGTTGGGGTGAGAGAGCGAAGGAGACCATGATGGACAGGCTTGGCCTGGCCTCAGAATGCTGTATGGAAAGATGACTTGATGCGTGTAACCTGATGTAAATATAGGATATGCCTTGATTGAATAAAAGAAGGACTTTGCCTGGGATATCGCGACTCATTTCATGCTATATTAAGGAAAATAAGGTTATAATCCACGGACCTGTTTAAGGAAAGATTCCACACGCGCGTTTTGGCATTTCCAGGCATGAAAAACGCGCATTAGAGCTGCCAACGAATATTCCATATTCGAACGAATTTTCGAATCAAAAAAATTAATGAATAACTGAATATATAAAATTAAGATTCGAATTTAAAAAAAAATGCTGTGCAAGTTTTCGCGAGACGGTTCCGTGGGTAAGCGTTGTGAGCTTGTAGATTAGTTATATTTGCCACGCGACACGCCGATACCGGCATACATTGAAGAATAAATCAGCTGCCTCGCACTCTTCCTAAACGCAGACTATGCAGGCTGCGTAGTTCCGATTCACAAAAGGCCCCCGCCCGCCCTGCGCAAAGTCGGCAAAGAGCGCACTACGTTATTTGCGTACGGACGGTGCGCAAATAACAGTGAGCACAGGGCGGGGCCTTTTACGTTATTTGCGCAGTGAGTGTACGCTGCTCAGAAGGGTGAAATCTTCCGTCAACAGCGTACCTAGTGATCAGAATCAGAGACAGGCCTGGCCTACACCGAAACTTATTTTGCTGTGTTGTGTTGTGTTGTGTTGTTTCGGACGGATGGGAGAGTATATTTTTAGACAACAACACACAGATCTATCACTCATCAATCTTCAATCATGAAGCGACTTTATCCTTCAGGAAATTATAAAAAGATAAATAAAATGCGTAAGGATGAACTGCGGCGCCGGTCCGGCAGCAGCAGCAATGCCGTGTTCTGTTCTGTGAATTAATACTGCCTCCGTGCCGTGAAGTTTTATGGGAGAAGGGAGAATGCATGCGTTGTGTTCCAACTCGGTTTTCAGCAGCGCCAATGCGCGGAGAGAGAGAGTTGCACCAGCAATGCGATCTTAAAAGTTATGTCTCAGGTTGTATTGGTGTAAATATAATTATTAAAAAATCCGAATGGCCCCGAATCGGAATCGAAATCCGAATGGGTCGAATTGCTCGAATCCACGTGGGTTTTTAAAACGAATATCCAAATGTAATTTTTGGACAATTCCGGCAGCACTAACGCGCATGCACGCGTTTTGGCATTTCCAGGCATGAAAAACGTGCATGCACACGTTTTGGCATTTCCAGGCATGAAAAACGCACATGCACGCGTTTTGGCATTTCCAGCCATGAAAAACGCGCATGCGCGCGTTTTGGCATTTCCAACCATGAAAAATAACCAACATGTTATGATGCAAGACAGAGACATGAAAGTTACAATTCTAATTCTATGAGATCTCACAGTATTTGCGTGCATGTGTGGTGTGTGGGTGGGAATTAAATGAATATTACTTTACACTCTCTTCCCCCGCCCCCCGCCCTCTCTCTCTCTCTCTCTCTCTCTCTGTTACCTGTAGATAAGTGAATTGGAGTGTTGGAGTTAGGAAACGGCTACTGGGGATGAAATTGAAAGATAGATGAAGCCACTTCAAATCCGCGGCTCATATACTCGCACCGTTCAGGGAGAGGCAAACACTTTGTCACACACACACTGAGCACATAGTAGCACATAACCGTCCCTGCTAATTGAATGCAGTGAAATAAGATGACTCTGACCATGTGACCGCAAATTAAACCTAAACCCGCCTAGCTCATCTACAAGTTTGCACATACAGTACAGTAGCATGCAATGATGTGGATGACAGATGTGGAACTCCTCAAATGCAAGCAGCTTTACTATGTAGTCATAGTGTATTGTTTGTAATGATATTGAATTTTGTTATTTTTCACGTCATGTTTATGAACATATGGAATGGAAACAAGACCTCAAGGACATTTTCTTTGGTGCTATCCCTTTTTATCCCTGTTTGACTGTACTGCTGTTTTACATTTTTGTGTAATTTACAAATTTAGGCATTCAGAGCGAATTACAGTACGCAAGAACAAAAAACATGTTAATACATCAAATACATAAAAATAGTCATCATGAATCATACGTAAGAACAGTGGAATATCTATAAATTAACTATGCATATACTATACTCATTCTTGAGATAAGGGACAAAAAGAAGTTAAGAAACATTAAAATGAAATGGATGTATATAGACACAGGTCTCAACTACCAATCTTGAGAAGGAACAGGTTTTTCGCACAACACTTTCTAAAATGGGACATTTATGCACTTCATAACTGATTCATGTCAACTTTTGTCAACTCCGTCAGACACACTAAAATCCCTTTTATTTTAATTTGATAATTTCAACAATACTATAAAGTCCTCAGTTATA
This sequence comes from Electrona antarctica, assembly GCF_951216825.1. NCBI lineage: Eukaryota > Metazoa > Chordata > Actinopteri > Myctophiformes > Myctophidae > Electrona > Electrona antarctica. The sequence continues at coordinate 26,289,223 of NC_136792.1, forward strand.
ATTATAATAGTAGTCAAGTTAAGAAATACAATTAATTTAATATTGTTTTATTCCAATATCACACTATTATGAAATATCCCATTTCTCAAATCCTTCATTTGCAACCTTTACTTTCAATATTATAACATAAAAACCATGTAAAGAAAAAAGCATCATTACGTAGTATTTCAGTTGGTGTTTCAATACATAAGCACAAAATATTTGACATCGAATCATCTATTTCTTTGGAAATTAACAAAAACATCATGTGACCAACGTCTGACGGAGTTGACGAACATCTGACGGAGTTGACAAGTTGAACTGATTTAGGTTCTAGACCACCTAGGATCTTGATTCTGGTAACTAATCCCACATTTTCAAGGATGAGGTGGTACTATTTAGATTTGTGACCATGGCAGCCATTTTTCAAAATGGCCGCCACCTGCTGTTACTTTACAATAACTCAAGTTCTACACCACCTAGGATCTTGATGCTGGTGACTAATCATACATTTTCAAGGATGAGGAATACAGTAGTACTATTTACTATTTAGATTTATCCTGTGACAATGGCAGCCATTTTCAAAAATGGCGGACCTGCTATTATTTTACCAATTAATCAGGGAATATTATCAGAATAATGTCAAATCTGGGAATACATTTCTTACCAAGAATTTTCTTCACCAATGTGTTTGTAAAGGTGTCTACTAACATATCCCACATTGAACCATTGGTTCTATTGAACCACCCTAGGGGAATTTTTGACAGCTGCTGAAAGTTGGGTACCATCAACAACCAATATAAGGCTAAATGTTCTAAAGTTCTAAATTGCTTTAAGTAGCATGTAGCATGTCAAACGAGGGGGGGAAGACCCCTTCCTGCCATGGAGACAAGACAAATATGTGATGGCCCTATAGCCAAAAATGTTCCTTAAGGCATGCTCTAACTGTGTGCCAAATTAGAATACTTCCCATTATTCAAAAACTATAATTTTATTGTTTTGGGAACACTTTTGTCAACTCCGTCAGACACAAAACCTGACGGAGTTGATGTCTGACGGAGTTGACAAAATGGCATTTGTTTTTATCTTAACCCTCTGTAGTACAATTTAGCCATTTCGTTTTTTCTTCAGTTGTTAGCTAAACCTAACCCTAAACTAAAATACTAAACATTATTTTGGAATTCTTAACAAAGATCATAATAATGTCCTGACGGAGTTGACATGTAAAAGCTGTGACCACATTGATATCAACATTGTTTGTTTAAAATATCAAACAATTGAATGCTTGTCAGACCAGGTGCTCCACTGTTGCAACAAATATAAACAGGACTTGGAAAAGGAGTCTTCAGGCTAAATCTGTCGACAATATATTCTGATTAATTTAAGACTTACGGAGACGTGGGACACATTTGATGATATATTTAATGGAAAATATAATTTAAAATTAACTGTGTATATTGTTTGCTATGTTGTTGACAATCTACTTTCATTTATATATAGTGCTATGTCTACATAAAATGCTATCTAACAGTTGGAAGAGTTCATCTTCACCTGAAGCCTGGAGTCCACAGTCATATGTGATCAGAAATGATTGATATCTCTCCATCAGGGGCGAGGTGAATTTCCCGACCGACTCGGTACACCTCGCCCTCTCTATATCCTGCAGGAGTTGTGTAATAAACTATTCAATCAATCAATCACGCGCACGCGCACGCACACAGACACACACAGACACAGACACAGACACACACACACACACACACACACACACACACACACACACACACACTTGCGCGCATGGCCACAAGTGCATGCATGGGCATGCACACTCACGACACACAGCTTTATCTTGAGTGTCTGATATTCAGAAGAGTAGCCATCACCTGGGTAAAGCTGAAACTGAATTTCTCTTGTGGTATTAACAAATGTCTGACTTCACACATGCACGCACGCACGCACGCGTGCGCGCATCAAACTCCCAGCACTCATTTGCATATGAGTGCTGGGAGTTTACTAACAGCAGGATATTATATTCCTCATAGTCAGCCATATTTATGGCAGATATAGATTTACAATAATATTCATGTTATTCTGACAGCGGTGTCAGCCACAAGTAGCAGTAGTTAATCTTTCTAAAACGGAATGGATGTATTATATATTCTTCCTTTAGAGCCAAGGCTCATTAAATCACATTCCTTTCTCTCTCTCTTTTTTTTCATTTTTTCTGTTTGTCTGTTTTATCTTTCTCCTGCAGGATATGCAATCTGACGGTGACCTGAAAGGCACACTTTGTAAATGTACATCTCACTGCATGGAACATTACTCTGGTAAAAGTTTCCCACTAGAAAACCACTTGAGTAAAACTTAAAGTAGCTATCTCTGATATAACCTGTACATAAAAAAGAATGATCTCATATTAATGTACTCAACTACATGAACCCAAAAGTCCCTGCTCTGAGGCAAATACATTTGTTGTATATGAGGAAAGAAGGAGGGGGCCTAGTATAGATCCTTGAGGGTCTTCCCCCAAACTCGTCTTCTGCAAATACCCATGATACAATACTGTACCTGTACAGCTGCTTTAATTGGATTCCCTTCCCTCATGGCAGACAAAGACAATATTTCATCCCATAAGAATGCCTCATCACTTAAATTAACTTGAACATATGGTACTGTAGTGAGGACTGTTGCATCTGCTGCTGTCATCGTACTTACCGGTCACTATGAACACTAATCATTTCAAACATCTTTTTATACTTTAACTGCCGAAGACTTGCGTCTTTCTAATTAAGATCCGTTGTCTGTCTAAGGCTTGATATTGCATCTTTTATCGCTTTATATCAATTTGAAACGGTTTAGCTGAAGTACCAGGAAACGTGCGTGCAGCACATCCCATAGGGTCCCATTTAAAATTTTGAATGTTCGGATCTGATTTGAATTTTCACCGGATCGCGATTAACATATTACAATCTCTGGGGAAAGCATCGTGAGCTAATGCTAACATCTTCTTCTCTCAGTCTGCGAGGTCGGGAGACCGGATGTAAATGAGTAGTACTCCAGTCATTTCCGTCAGCAGATGCTAACTACATCCAATGGCCACAAGGTGGCAGTCAATTGGCTTAGAATGCCAATGTAAGGAGTACTTTGGGGAAAATGTATTCAAGGAAAATTGCAGTCACTTCTAATGTAAGGGAGGAAAGTACATTAAACACTTACCACAACTTGCCATCTGGATACTGTTGCTCTTGGGCCATTTTTACACAATTTACTGTGAGAGATTGGGCGCCTGTTTCTTTTTCCGGTCAGGTCATGGCCAGGTCCCTTTGAGGCCGGGCCCCCGCCCCCGGTCAGATTTTTTCTGCGCTATCCCCACTGACCCAAGCGAGAATGCCGGCATCAATAGTCTCTCTCTCTACGTTGTCCTCAGACGAGCCCTCCATCGGTGTCTCCAGTCATCATAGCTTGTCTCAGAGCATAGTCCAATACTATTATAAAAAGGAAGGGGGTCCCCTGTCTGAAACAGCCATAATACCTAATGTAATAATACCTACAGTCATGGCTTCCGTTAAACTACAGGCATCGCTGAACAGGCCTGAGTGCATATACACCGTTGTCAGTCATGTTACCACACTCAAGCATGTGGCATTGCAAGCACATTCTCAGTAGGATATGTTTGCAACTCGTACTGCGTCCACAGAGCAGCCACTGTACTGCAGGGTCAGCTTAGTGGAATATCAATATGTTCAAAATATACTCTATGCACATTTGGTTTCACAGTTAACAGACATTTAGTTGTTCGTCTTTCGAAGTGATGAATAATTCGAAAGCCCTCCAGCACCTTCTGCGGTGTTCAATGGAGTGAACTACTCTGAGACGGGGATAAATCATTTGGTGTGACAGCTGACGAGTGTGTGTGTGTGTGTGTGTGTGTGTGTGTGTGCGTGTGTGTGTGTGTGTGTGTGTGTGTGTGTGTGTGTGTGTGTGTGTGTGTGTGTGTGTGTGTGTGTGTGTGTGTGTGTGTGTGTGTGTGTGTGTGTGTGTGTGTGTGTGTGCTGTTGCAGTGGTGTTTGTTGTGTTTTGTTTGCTTGTGGGGAAAATGCAGTTACCAGTAAATATTCTAAAAAATGTCAGGGCATTTAGCTGCTGAACACAGAGGTTTTCCAATCCATATGTCATAAGTGCAATGCTAGTACACAATACAAAAACATTTTGATAGGGAAAAGAAAATGTACATGATGCCCACTTCTGTCCATCACAGAGCAGAGCAATACGATGCAGGTGTCCATTTTGTAATTCACTCATGGATGTCTCCTATTATAACCACAATCTCCATTCAGATTGATGCTATTTATGTTTGTGCTTTTAAGTATACATTGATGTATGTGTTGTTCTTGCTTTACTGTACATCGCTCTGGATTAAGAGTGTCTACTAAATGCCTAAATTGTAAGCAATGTACAGAAACAGAAAAGCAATTGTGCTACAGGCAGGACTACATGCAACAAAGACCATGAGCCAGGATGGAAGTCTTAAAGTACAATATAACTTTAAAGTTTAAATGCTGGAAACTGAAGTAATGTCAGCGCAGTTTCAGTATAATTTAATATTATCATAAACAACTAAACAACTTTTCACATGAATAAGTGACTGCAAAATAAAGTACTAAATTCACACTGATTCTAAGGAGTGCACGTCCTCTCTTACAGTGTATACGCTTACAGTATTATAGGGTGTCCAAATAACACTGTGTTGTGTTGCTTCACCAGTTTACATTACTCGCCAATTAACAGTCAACAGGGTGTGAAGAGCAAGCATTTGCTTCGTAAATCATTGCATGCATATGTGCATGTGCATGCAATGACATTATGGTTGCTCAATGATCAATCAGAAACAATTAACTAAATTTTGCTTATTATTATTGGACTCAACAGAACTTGTCACATGGAAAATGTATATGGACATGATGAGATTGGTTGACTCAACGTCAATTCCGGGTTAAATTTGGTGACACGCGTATACACTAGTACAGTTTAGTAGTACAGTCAGTGCATGCATCGCTCCTGATACACACAATGCGACAAGCGAGCGGGCACACATACACAAGCTCACACACACGCATACAGCTTCAATTTGGTCCTATTTGTGTTCCAATATGAGAAGGCGGGCAGGGCGATACGGATGGACGGACGGCATGGCGAGAATAAATGACAAGAATGAAAGGAGGAGAAAGGGGGAGTTGACAGTTAAACGTATACATTATTCATGTGGGAATAAATGGTGGTTCGTAACCACGGTGACATCAAAATCTATCATGCTGCCTCGTTTCCACTCACCAAGTGCTGGCTAGCCATGCATCAACATTGTGTGTGTGCGTGCGTGCGTGCGCGCGCGCGTGCGTGCGTGCGTGCGCGTGTAGACAGGAGATGCAGGTTTTCATAGTAACTGTGACAGTGTGACCCCACCCTGTCACTGTCTGTTTGCTCATTTACATGCCTTTCAGTAGCGTGCACTGTTTAGGTAGGGTATGGACAAACAACTACAAACTATAAGCAAGCAGCAAACAGATCACAACAGCTCTCACCATATTTCTGATGCTCAACAATCAAACAGTTACAATGGGTCCTGTCACTTTAAATAGGAAAAGCACAGATGAACACTAATCGGGCCAATTTGGAGGTGGAGATTTGTATAAGTAAAGCAGGGGCTAAATCAGTGATATGGAAGACGGTGATGGAAGAATGGCAGCAAAGATGGGATGGAGAAGGAAAAGGAAGACATTATTACAATAGGCAAAGTAAAGTGGGTGGAAGTAGAAAGAACAGTAATGGATGTAGAAGAGAGGAAGTAATAATAACACGGCTAAAGTTGGGACACAGTACGTTAAATAAAACACTGAAGGTGATGGGCAAACACCCTACAGGCCTATGTGAACACTGCCAGGAGGAGGAGTCGGTGGTGCATACCATTATGGACTGTAGACAGTACCAGAGAGAAAGAGAGAGTATGGTGGAAGAGCCGAGGGGAGTGGGAGTTGAAGAAATCACTTTTAATAAGTTAATTGATGCAGCAGAGGATAACACAGGGAGAGGCACGGTGATCAGATTTATTAAAGAAACTGGTTTATGGGATAGACTGTAAGTGAGAAAAGTGAGAGTAACAGAAGGGGGCGGTAATGCAACTATTTGGATGCCAACCGCCATAAAACCCCACGGAGAAGAAGAAGAAGAATGGCATTGTCAGTCAGTCTACTGTCTGGAGCTGATCAAGGAAGTGTCTGTCTCTGAGGAGACGTTTGGTCTTGTTGTATCTGGTGGAACCACATTTCATTAATATAGCATAAAATAATTGTTTTAAACTGAAGTGTAAACCTGGGTGAGAGAGCCAACAGGACAGACGCTTAGGCACCATTCACAGCTTGCACCCTATATAGGCCTACTTTGATCTAGCTTGTTGATAGCAGCATCTAGACCAGAGAGGTCTCCTGTTGTGCTTCCTGTGACCACACCTAGTGACTTGGAGTGGACCATTTGGTTTGGGTGTCAAACGACTGTCTGCTTGAGCTATTCAAATGTATATTGGGCTTATAAAGACCCTACTGAAATGTCTGTCTGTGGGTCAGTGTCCTGAGGCCGTCAGGCTGGGTGCATGGCTCCGGCCATGAAGCTGTTTTGTACTCTCTGCAATAAATCTGGACTCGGAAACCTTCATTCATCTGCCTGTGCCTCCGCGTTTATTCTGAGTACTTTTGCCTAAGTATTTTAGTAGTTTGTTTATGAGCTTTATAGAGGAAAAGCAGTTCTCTCTTTGTAGTACATTTACTTCAGTCTCCTTTGTTAAATGTTACTTTAATCTGCACTTGGGGAAAATAAACTGTTAAACTCTGCCCAACTGTGTTGCCTCGCCATCCTTTATGATCATATTACCCTCGCCTGAGACGGGTGAGACAGCGACCTACTGTCGCAATTATACATTACGATATAATTGGGTGTTATAAGCCCTGTTAGGTGTCAACATGCTTAAATTCATGTCGCAATGCTGTGTTGTTGTTGTTCACTGGTTATTAGTTATTACAGCCCTCACACATCTGACCATTAATTGATCAAATCTATTAACTTTTATCTGGGAAGAAGAAAAAATACCATCGGACTGGAAAGAGGGCCTTATTACCAAGCTCCCAAAGAAAGGAGACCTGGGAAACTGCAACAACTATAGAGGGATCACCCTACTTTCTGTGCCAGGGAAAGTGCTATATAGAGTTATCCTGGAGAAAATAAAGGAGGCAGTCGACCAGCAACTAAGAGACCAGCAAGCAGGTTTCAGAAAGAATCGGTCATGTGTCGACCAGATTGCGACTCTTCGCATTATCATAGAGCAGTCATTAGAATGGAACTCCCCACTCTATGTCAACTTTGTCGATTACGAAAAGGCATTTGACAGTGTAGATAGAGAGACCACCTGGAAGTTATTGAGACACCACGGAGTGCCCACTAAGCTAGTGAATATCATTAAAAACAGTTATTCGGGAATGACCTGTAGAGTAATACACGACGGACAGCTCACAAACCAGTTTGAAATCAAGACCGGGGTCAGACAGGGTTGTCTCTTATCCCCATTCCTGTTTTTACTAGTCATTGACTGGATTATGAGAACAACAACAGAAAACAGGAAAAATGGAATCGGGTGGACATTATGGTCACAGCTGGATGACTTAGATTTTGCAGACGACCTGGCACTACTGTCACATACCCACCATCAGATGCAAGAAAAGACCAAAACACTTGCAGAGACTTCCGCACAAGTAGGACTTAACATCCATCAAGGAAAAAACAAAAACATGAGGATAAATACGACCAGTGCAGAACCAATCACACTAGGCGACACCACGATAGGAGAGGTAGAGTCCTTCACCTACCTGGGAAGTATTATCAGCCTCCAGGGTGGTACGGATGCAGATGTACAGGCAAGAATAGGCAAGGCAAGAACAGCGTTTATACTTCTCAAGAACATCTGGCGCTCTAGGGAGATACAGCAAAAAACTAAAATCAAAATATTCAACTCCAATGTTAAATCCGTCCTGCTCTATGGGGCAGAGACATGGAGAATTACAAAGACCACAATAAACAAAGTGCAAACATTCATAAACAGATGTCTGAGGAGAATCCTGAAAATTCACTGGCCGGAAAAGATTAGTAACAACGATCTCTGGATGAAAACGAAACAACTCCCTGCAACAGAGGAAATTGGACAAAGAAGATGGAGATGGATCGGGCACACACTGCGCAAGCCAGTATCAAACACCACCAGACAGGCTCTGACTTGGAACCCTCAGGGAAAGAGAAAAAGAGGCCGGCCCAAAAACAGCTGGCGGCGGGATCTCCAGGCAGACACCAAGAGGCTGGGATGCACCTGGTCGCAGATAGAAAAGAATGCCAGTGACCGAGAACTCTGGAGGACCCTTGTCGACGGCCTATACCCCAGTAGGGGTGTCAGGCGTAAGTAAGTAAGTAATTAACTTTTATGCTTTGTGCTATCCTTATGTCCATGAATCAATCCATCCATACATCCATCCATGCATCCATCCATCCATGCATCCATCCATCCATCCATCCATCCATCCATCCATCCATCCATCCATCCATGCATGCATGCATGCATGCATCCATGCATCCATCCATCCATCCATCCATCCATCCATCATTCTCTCATGAATCCCCCTATCTATCCATCTCGCCAAGCCAAATCCCTTTCCTACTTCCTGCCTCCTGCTATCGATTCTTCCTTCCCGCAGCATAGCACACGCCCACCCACCCCTCAAATCTAGCCCTCTCTCCAGTCTCCACTCTTCCCCACTCCTCCAGTCACTCTCTCCTTTTCCATCCCCACCGTTCAACTATAACCTCCCTTCCTTCGCTCCATCATCACCATCTATCCATCCAACTCACCCTCCAGACCATTCTGTCAGGTCATTTTGCCCTTGCCTTGTCAATTTGGCAGTTTTCCTTTTTTTCATACATTTCAGGGTATTGATTCTGCCCAATAAGCCTGTTGGCAGAGAATGTACCCCTGCCAGGTACTGTAGGGGGTGCATCGATGCAGCAAGGAATGTATGTGAATGTAAGGAATGGATGTCATTTCTTCCCTGCTGAATGTCTTTCGCTTCCCAGCCTTTATCCTTATTTCACCCATCCTTGTGTACCAGCAGCATTCAGAAGGTTTTCAAGCATTGATTTATGAACTCTTCAACCACATTTCAAACACTCGACCGACATTTGTTTGTGTGTAGTTCTCCATTGTGACCCCATAAGGCGTGTTTGTTTTGCCCTATCTGTTTGTTTTACACACTGAATAAACATCCACAGAGTTGAACCTGAGTTCAGCATTACAAAAGCAACCTGCAGTCAAGAGTGCAAGCTAGGGTCAGAACAATTTTCCCCTCAGTGCTGGAATGAGCTCGCTACAGCTCAGCGCTGAGAAGTGAAAATGGCGACAGATAAAGGGTTGAATGTCACTTCCAGACAGGTCTATTTCAGGATGAGGAAGGAGATGTGGAAAGTGGTGGCATATGTGGTTCGGCAGGGGGCGAGAAGATGAGGTATACGGTAGTACAGGTAGGTGTGGAGAAGATGTGTTTTCGCACTCTGTAAGGGATAGATTGTGAGTGAGATACTGATTCTCTGCTTCTCTGATGAAGACAAACTGAATCATACTGTGCAACAGAAGTTGCTTTGTATTCTTCCTTACGGTCCGTCCGTCAGTCCATCCAATTCCTCCCTCCCTCACAATGCTAGCGTTTCCTTCTGTCAAACCAATTGCGAGGGACTTTCACTCTTTCAGCCTTATTATATAACAGCTGGCTATTCCCACTGTATTTTGTAAATGTACTGGGCTGTGGGTGTTTTGAATGCAATAAATCATTGATTTAAACTTAGCCAGAAGTGATAAATGAATTGACCAGGTTCTTTAAAAAAACAATATTCTGTAAAGTGCATTCCTTCTATTTCTTTCCCAGAATATCATCAGCGTATTTCCTCTTCCCCGGCGAAACATGATTCTAAACATGTTTGTCTTGCACCGACAACATGTCACTCACATATACTGTGCATTATCCATTCACCACGGTTGCAACAGTTACGACTTCCGTTGAACGTGGGTGCCCTCCAGTCATTGAGGAGGAAGGAGGCATGCTCCTATACTAACTGCATGTGTTATCATACTGATCGCGGCGGTCGTCCTGAGTGTCGAATTTGAATTGGAAAACTTCTGGGCCCTTTTTTATGCATGCCCAACCCCACACAGTAATGGAGTGTACATTATCACACCGGAGGTGAAGTCATACAGCTTATTGCATATGAATCAGAAACACATTCCTTTCAGCACAAATGCATTTTATTCATGAAGAGAGCGACATTGCTCCAGCATGTATTAAATTCACATTGAGAAAGTGAGTACTGAACGCTGTGTGTAGTTTTGTGTCTCATATCTACACAGAGGTGCTTCCATGCATAAGGGAGAGGGCCTTAGGCTGTATGCTTTTGTATATTGCGTGTGCCAGTGTGTGTGCATGTGCTCATGCGCTGCTGCGCAATCATACATGCATGCATGCATGTTTAGACGTGCACATGCATGTAAGCATGTGTGGTGCACAGGCATTTTTTGGGTGTGTATAGCAGATGAGATGATTTTTCTATCCTTCCGTAGACAGAGGCACATCTATTAAAAATGTGACAAAATACAAACTTATGAGTCATTGATTGAGGCGGAGATGGAAGAGAATGAACAGGACAGAATGAGGGAGTGGTGAGAAAAAGGAGATGGGAGAGTAATAGAATGCAAAACAAGACCAAAATGACGTAGTCATATTTTACCATCTGCACGCACACACACGCACGTACGCACACACACACACACACTCAATATGGGTTGTTTCTGGCTGCAATGCTATCCCATTGGCTGAGAGGTCAACTAGAGGCAAAAGGTTGCGTAGAGACGAGGCAGCCAATCAGGACAATGTAGTCAATACAGCAGCCAATGAGAAAGATAGGTCGAGTGGGCGTGAAAGCCAAGCAGAGAGAACATAGACCAGCTGTCAGCGTCGGCCAGCGTCTTTTCCGGGTTTTTAGACAGCTGGTGGATGGAAAAGAAGCTCCACCCAAGCAGCTGAATGCCGCGATGGCCAGATTCCCGGAAACGCTTTCCCCAGTGGCAGTCAGCCGCAGGGGTGGAGCTTAATTTCCATCCACCAGCTGTCTAAAAACCCGGAAAAGAAGCCGGGAGACAGCCGAAAACGTCCGCGGCTGTCTGGTAAGTCTGGCTACGGCTTGTTAGAGGCAAAAAGTGTCTATATACAAGGCAGCCAATCAGGACGATAGGTAGTCAATACAGCAGCCAATGAGAAAGATAGGTCGAGTGGGAGTGAAAGCCAAGCAGAGAGAACATAGACCAGCTGTGCTTACACCATTACACGGCAGCTGGTAAAAAAGAAAGGATACACACACAAGCACAATACAATATGGAGTCACAGAAGAGAGAGACAAATATGAGCTGACGGAAGACACAGGCGCGAAGGAGGTTAAAGAAATAGATGGCAAACAAGACAGGGTCCTGTCTGGGGCAGGTGGGTTTGTGTGAGGCGTGTAGCCAATGGGTGAACTGACAATTTGCTAAAAGGCTAAAGGTGCCTTCACAGCAGACATGATGAAAATAATAATGTTTCTTGAATCGTGAAGAACATAGCTCTGTTGCATTTACACCCGACACAACTATTTTTTCAACTGTTCTTTTTACATTGACATAATCACGTTGCTGTGTGTGTGGTGTGTGTGTGTGAGTGTGCGTGTGTGCATGTGTGTGTGCATGTATGCGTGCGTGCGTGCGTGCATGTATGCGTGTGTCTGGGACTCGCTGTGTACCGGTGTGGGCAGACAGGTGCACTACAGGGGTGTGCCATTTGCAAATCGCAAATGTGACTTCAACCAGTACCGCAATTTGCACGCCCCATCACCTGCTTGGACCAGGTCTACCAGCGAATCGAGAGCTCATCCATTGCTATTTTCATCACGTTAGTTGGCGTCTGCAAAATCCCACTTTCCCTAGTGGACGCACTCTGAGCCCCCCACCAGACCACTTGCACGTTTTGACCAGAAAATAAAGTATTTCACCGGAATAAAAAAATGTTTTTAGTAACTCCACTGCACCCTTTTTCCATTCGAGGAATTTTTTTCTTTTCTGGCCAAAAGGTGTATTTTAGACGTGAGGTGAGGGGCTCTGAGTATTCCCACTAAGGAAAGTAGGCTTTCAAATCCTCTAACTAGAGAGGCTTCTCTACTGGGAGGTGTGTTCAACGGCTTGAAAGTAACATAGTGTTAACGTTATGGACTATGGACCAGAGCAAATTGAAGGCATCCATATAGGTTTCCATTCTACAGTGTTACTGATGAACTAGATAGATTATTACACATATCATGCTGTGTTTGGACCATCATCGGAGATCGGACAACATCAAACATTACTCAAGCACATACATGGATGGAGTGGCCTTTATTCTTCCTTCTGCCTTTCATATTCCAGTAAGCATTGTAGCGGGGGGCGGACTGTAGCAAGATTGGGCTTTTGGTGACTAGTTTCAGAATTTTGGTGTGGTGTTAGGTATGGGTATAAGGATTTCAAAAAGCTGTGCAAACACGTTGGGAGCGCCCCCTAGTGGTCTGTTTGCACAGACTCAAATATTGGATACGTATAGGTATGGTTGAAAACCAAAATACCTAGGGTTAGGTTAGGGTTTTGGGTAGGGTGTCGGTCTAATGACAGTCGGACCAATAGTATGTTGGAACTAAAGCCTAGTTCTTATTGGACAGAGAGACAAGATAGCATGTAGAAGGCATTATATATGGCACTGCGTGCTGCGAGCACTCATTTGTGCGTACTGCGTACGAGATTGCATGTATGTCTGCATTGTTTTGTGTAGATAAGAAGATTCATATTACAGGCAGGTAAGGATGAAGGACAGTAGAGAGGTGGTGTGTGTTTGGAGAAGATAAGGGAATGTGTTGTGAGGACACAGAGAGAGAGAGAGAGAGAGAGAGAGAGAAGGGAGTACTGTGGAGTGAGGTAAGGAGAGAGATGTATGGTATTGTTGTGCGTGCACCTACAGTAGGCTACTACATTGTGTGTGTGTGTGTGTGTGTGTGTGTGTGTGTGTGTGTGTGTGTGTGTGTGTGTGTGTGTGTGTGTGTGTGTGTGTGTGTGTGTGTGTGTGTGTGTGTGTGTGTGTGTGTGTGTGTGTGTGTGTGTGTGTGTGTGTGTGTGCACGCGCGCTGTATGTGGTAGGCATTCTTACCAGGTGAGCCACATCTGTGCCGGCTTTTAATCACAGGAACGTTGGCATCCCTATTCTGACAACACTGTCTACACATTCTTGTGCTGTATAGCTTTTTTCTCTATTTGACGTACAATAAAGTATAGCTTTTGAAGTGGCTACACGTGTCTCTGATTCGCCTGTGCTGTCTCTTACTCTCTTTCTCACTCTGTCTTTCTTCTCTTGCCCTTCTCCCCTGTCCTTTATGTGTCTCTCTGCTTCATGTATCCCTACACTGGTCATTGGGGATGCCCTTCTACCACTGTAAGAAGTTTGAGAAAGGCCTGAAATATTAAATTAGCTATCTAGCTCAGTCATTTTGTTTTCACAGGTAAATGAATGGAGGCCACGCCTCTGCTCATGTCTGCTGATAAGCATACAAAGTATTGTGTTGTTATGTGAAAGCATCGATGAGATGAGTTGAGGTGTGGTTTAACTGGATCTAAGCCAAGACAGGGGTGTGTGAAAGTCATTCCAATGTGTGAGTTTATGTAAAACTAAATAAAAAAACTAACAAGACTAATAATGCAGTGTGAGCTGCACACATAATCATTTTGTTTATCCCTAGAACCTTGAACCACATTTGTCTTGAGTGTTAATGAGAGTTAACAGAATAAACTAATCTTCCTCGTCCAGGACACTTAGGCATACTCCTTATAATGTAAAACAGCTTATTGAAACAACGGTGGAGTCTGTTCTCCTATACGGCAGTGAATGCTGGACGCTGAAGCCAACCCTGAAGAAGTCCCTTGACGGGTGCTACACCAGAATGCTGCGTGCAGTACTTAACATCAGCAAGAGTGTACATTTTAACATTGACTATACTCTGTATGAGGGAATACCAAGGTTGAGCAAGGAAATAGCAGCCAGGAGAATGAGAGTAGCAGGACACTGCCAAAGACATCAAGAACTGCCAGCCAGCAAACTGGTGCTCTGGGAACCCACACACGGGCATAGATCACGAGGACGTCCCACACTAACATACGTGGATGTACTCAAGAACGATGCAGGAGCGCAAAGTAACAACGAACTGGCCAGATGTATGGAGAACCCGAGATGACAGGGAGCGACGATGTCCTCTGAGGACGACATAGAGAGAAAACATTTTGGTGTTCACTAAATACATTTCAGACAGGTACAAGCAACCAATCAGAACAAACAGAAAACAACTTGTGCTGACAATGGTGCTGACACCTTAAAGGCGCCTCTGAACATCCAAATGCATGATTGGAAATACTGAATTACACTAATGCAGGGGAATGAACACATTTCATGCCAAATCTGCACAAGAATGTCAACAGTAAAAATACAAAAAAGAGATTTAAGAGACTTAAGAGAAAATAACGTCACTAGAGAGAGAGAGAGAGAGACAACGTTTTAAACAACTTATGTTGTTCCTTGGGTTGTGTTTTTAAATATGATGATTGATCATTCAAGTCATGTGGGCTTTTGTAAAGAATCCAAACGATGTCCATTGGAAATGATGCTGCCGGGAACACGCCTGGCCAGATATGCAACACCCATTGTACCTGTTGTATCCATTGTCAGTGCAGTACTTGGCTGCCTGTAAATTAGCAGTAGTCTGTGCCTCCAGAACCAGGCTTGACAAATACTACTCTCAGGCTTTCCTCCAAGATGCATTGTAATAACACATATAGCCTACCATCGATCATTCTGTGTTTCAGTGCGTATTTGATGGATGAGTTGATGGATTGTGAGCTGTCTGAGAATACATGTTTATTCATGGTAATGGTCTGAGGCAGTTCCATCTACACAGCAAAATCCTGAGTGCTAATTTGATTCTGACAAGCAGGGTAGGAATTTCACGGCGGCCACGGCAGCCATGGCCGTCGTTGCCCCTCTCTTTGGCCGTGTGCCCCTCCAAAAATTATATGCCCAGACGGCCACAGTGGCCTTTGTGCCCATGTGCCCCGACCGGCGCCCACAGCAGTTCATTTTACCGTTTTTCCTCTGTGCAACTTTCCAGTCATTACGGTAACCTTCCCCAAACGTCTCGTGCAGACTTGTATTGTCTGTACTGTAGTTGTGTTGCCATTTGCCAAGTGGTTTGATTCTTTTGCGTTACTTTGCCTTAATAACTACCCCCGCTGGTCGTCATGACGCATGCACGCACGCACGCACGCACACGCACGCACGCACGCACGCACGCACGCACGCACGCACACACACACACACGCACACAAATAAATTCAATTTCAATTCAAAGGGCTTTATTGGCATGAGAAAACATACGTTTACATTGCCAAAGCAATGTAAACTTTAGGGGAGGGTATGAGGAGGTAATAAGTAACCTACTGGGAATTATCGGTTGATTTCCGGTCGAATCGGCTAGCCTATGACGGCCTTTCTCGATCACAAGACTGTGCTCACTGAGGCTGTACCTAAGATTTTTCTTTGTTTTGGGTCGGTCACGGTGCTCAGGTATTCTGCCACTGCCTATTCTCTGTTTAGGGCCAGATAGCATTCTAGTTTACTCTGCTTTTGTGTTGCTTCTTTCCAATGTGTCAGGTAGTTTTCCTTTTGCTGTTTTATATTTTGGTTTAGTCCAATGGGTTTTCTATCTTGTGGCTCTGTTTGTGTTTGTGCCCGGAGTTCCAGGGCCAGCTGGCTGAGGGGGCATCTCTCTAGAGTTTCGCTGTGCACACATACACACACACACACACACCCGCACGCCTCCTCCTCCGTGCCACGCATACACGCACTGACAGAGTAAACAGAGGGCATTTAGAGTAACAAAAGTAAAAGTACACATTATGCAGAATGGCCCATTTCACAAGTTTTCAAATGTGTATAATATCTTTTGAAAAAAGCAGATCTGCAAGCTCACCATGCGTCGCGATGCAAAACGTTGGTCCCCGGAACTTCCAGACCCACAGGAACGCACCCATGGTGCCAGCCCGGTTCCGGCGAGCCGCCCCGCATCCGAAACGGTCAAGAAATTACAGAGTTACCATGTGGGGGTCCCCGGGGGTCCCCGGAACATCCAGCCAAGGACACACATGCTGTAGCTGTATATAGGAGTGGTTGCACCACTCAAAAATACTGAAAATTTTAAATACTCCACTAAAGTAAAAGAATACCTCAAAATTGCACATAAGTACAGTAGTTGTGTAAATTTACTTAGTTACTTTACACCACTGTTCAGGCCCCCTTGGCGAGGGTGGGAAGAGGTTATGATCCGCCCTTACATGCAAGTGTGTACTCTGCCTCAGCTGCGGACGTGAAAATAAACTGACCAAGCATCAGCATAAGACAAGTTGGGAGTGAGAATGCAGATCGCCTTTTGAGGCCTCCTGGTCCAAACGCCCGGAGTACACATTTCAGACACCAGGTGGGGGTGTAGGTGGTAAATGATTTAATTAAGCAAAATTACACAGTACCAACAATTAGGGGAAAAATGCATTGGCCCTTGAGTTGCATAAACCAAAACAGTCAGGGGTGATTTTTAGCCTTTTCCATTTTTCAGCCAAGCTATTCTGGCTGAAGATAATCTCAGTTTTTCTTTAGTGCTTTAGATGGGGAGGTAAATCCACTGTCATGGGGATTCCAGCAGGATCAAAAAGATAGGGCAGCCTGGGTAATAATTACAGTGTCCAGCTCTCCTCTGGTGATACTAATACCGCTTCAGATATGATGGGGCGTGTTTGCCCTTCAAGTGTGCACAGTGAAAGTCTTCAGCATAAATTGTACTCTAAAAACGGGCCCAAACACTGTCAGGGCCCTATTTAGACGATCTACGGTGCAAGGCAAGAACGCAGGGCATAAATTGTGTCCGTAGTGTTTACCCTGCAATTTTGCTATAGTTACACTTGGGTATTCTTCAGGATAGAGACCTGTACACAAGCTATAGTTTTGTTTAATTTAATTTGATATTGATGTTAAGATTAAAGATGGAGTGCCATGATTTTTTTCCCGCCCTAAAACATGATCATCATGTCTTATTGTTATATAAGGAGGAATATTCTTTTCAAAAAGGTGTACAGTATTTGTTAAAATGTCGTTTTAATGTGGGCACACCCACCAGGCAAACCAGGCATACTTAATGCCATACTTTTAATTAATTAAAAACACCTCTGTGGTCCATACACAATATATAATATATTACTAAAGTGCTTTATGTGCTTGTAATTTCAAAACAGTTTAATTTGTCATTTCAAAGAAAAGTAACTTGTTAAGTTTTAAATTGATGATTGAAGTTCCGTGTCAACTTTAACACTATTCTGTGGTACACACATCATTTGATTTAAATCATTTTTATCATTCAACTGTTTATTTATTTTTTATTTTTTTCGATGCAATTGTGAACAATAGCCAAGTAAGATAAGATACATATCCATTGGCCAATCAAACGGTTCACTGCAGCTCAACAGTCAGTGTGAGGGGTGGTCAGGAGATGTCTATGAACTCTGCGTTTAAAGGCTTGAAGACCATTTTCTGTGATGGAGTCCACTACATGCTCTGGTAGCCGTGGTACTTGGTAGGCTGTTCCACACCCGGACAGCAGTGTGGAGAAAAGTTCTGTCCAAAGTGTGTTTTGGAGCCTGGGGCGTCGAGAGCGTGTTCTGGTGTGGCTGTGCATCGGTGGGTGTTTCGCTGTCTGGTATAAGGTGGAGGGAGCATGACCTGGAGGCCCCTAGGGCAGAGGGGGGTGTACATTTTGTACAGGACTGTAGCGGCGGCAACGTGTACTTTGTGACTAAGGGCCGATTCATACTCCTATTTTACCGCTGTAGTGCCGAAATGATTTTGGCTCGTCAGAATTTTTCAGTAGCACCGAAGAGCCGACTTTAGACTGTAGACTGTTGCTCAGCTCTCGGTGGTGAGTTTACTGTTAATGCACAATACTCAAGGACAGTCAT
The DNA here is from genome assembly GCF_951216825.1 of Electrona antarctica. Classification (NCBI taxonomy): domain Eukaryota; kingdom Metazoa; phylum Chordata; class Actinopteri; order Myctophiformes; family Myctophidae; genus Electrona; species Electrona antarctica. Next base: position 26,307,434 of record NC_136792.1, read on the forward strand.
TCACAACCATCACTTAATCAACATCCACAACCACACATTAGTCATTCAGTCACTGTAAAATCTTTCAAAACTAAAGGGTTTATAAACTCATTATACATTTTGTATACATCTTGGAGAGTTGTGTGGTGGTCTTCCCTTGACACTGTAGATGCCTTTGTACTATTGCATACAGTTTAATAAGCCACAAGAGGTGTGAGGTTACCTTGTATTTTATAATGGCTGATGAGAGGCGTGGTGAGACACAACGCACAGCAGAGTGTCTCCAACCCTTTCCGGGAAACAGCCAGAAACATTGAGAACCCCTGAATTAGAGAAGAGAGAAAAAGGTTGATACTCTCCTAGAGTCATGTTACTGTATAGACAAAGGGCAGATATAGAGAAGAGAGTGTTAGATGTTAGATGATACTTCCTCCGAAGCAGCAAGTCAAGCTTGCAGATGTGTTAGTGTTAACATAATCTACAGTAGGCTACCATACCGATTGGTGAAAAGTTTTATTTTAATGAGTGTAGAAATGGTACGAAATGGACCCATATAGTTTGTTTGTTTATTTTCACTTACAAAATATTTCAAAGTGTTAAGCTTACATTACATTACATTGAAGATTTGAGATATATTACAAATACACATTACACAGAGGAAGAAAAATAATATATGGACAAAATAACAAGAAAAGAAAACAGCAGAACAAATCACAAGAAAATCAAGGTCACAAAACAGGTTAAATTGGCAGACCGTAAGGGAAGTATGTGGTGTTTAAGAGAAGTCATTTTATACCGTTCTTGATGATATGACAACTCCCTTAGATGTACAGTATAGGCCTACAGGCAGAGCATTCCATATTTTAGACCCTCTGAAGCCTATATTGAACTGAGTTTGAGACGTGCAGGCCATTGGAGGTCTGAGGTGATTTGAGCTACGTGTTGAGTATATGGACCTGAGAATTATACCCAAATAGATTATGGAAAAAGGAGGGAAGGGTTTTCCCCAGTGAGCCATGAACAAATAGACCAATTTGAAGATGGTTCATTTGGTAAACACTGAGGACTAAACAAAAGCTGATATGAATGTCTTGGATGTGCACAACTTATTGTTCTTACAGCTCGTTTTTGAAGATAAGGAAGGATACACTCTCAAAGTTACAGTGTATCTGCTATGTTCTGCCAGTCGAGTTAAATATCAATTTTCCTCTTTGTAAGCAAGGCAGTAAATTAAGTTTTTCATCCCCTTGCCTGATAGATTCCAAACTTCATTATTACCAGCCAAATAGGTGTCATGTCAGTTTATGTGGTAGAGTAGAAAAGCTATGAGGCAGACTTTATACAATAATTGTTTGGATGGTAGCCAGAGTTAATTTCACACCTTGCTAGTGAGACAGAATTGGGAGCTATGGGTGTAGGAATTGTAAATCCTTGTAGATAGGTGCTTCTCATTTCTCAACTTTCTCTGGCAGCTGCCCAAAGTTGAGTCATTCCATAGGAATAAGAATGGAGTTTGTCAGAGATAGCAGTATGGGTGTAAAACATTCCCCTGGCAGTGATCTGTGGTGGAGCGGTATACTCTGTAAATAACGGTGTTCGCTGACATGTTTCTCAACGTTCCTGGAACTGGCTGTAACAGATGTTGACTTTTTTTCTGTTCAGGCTCAGGGTATAGTGGTGGCTCAGGATATAGTGGGTTTGTGTAGAAGTGTCCTTGAGCAAGACACTGAACCCCTACCATAGATAATGAGCAGGTTGGTGCATGGTCGCCTTTGCCTTCACTGATTATGGAAGAAAGCACTGTGGACAAAGCTTGGAGGAGCTGAGAATCCAACTGGGAACCTCCTGGTTCACAGCCTCTACCTCAACTCAACTTATCAAACTGTATTTATAAAGCACATTCACAATGACCAGGGGTAAACCAAATTGCTGTACAAGGTCAGATTAAAATCAAGCATACAGAAAACTGGAAGACAGGTTAAAAAGGCAAAAAAACAATAACACAATTTTAACAACAGAATTAATAAAGACAGCATTGCACAATTAAACCAAAATGTAAGGGCCAGGGTTTTATAAGGACCGAGTAGACCTAGGGCAAACTGTTCCAGGGTCTGGGGCCGGCCTCGGCCACCTACTGTAGGAGACAATTGAGAAAATTGAATTACAGTTTGGGTGGAATTAATTCCATTGGTTCTTCCATGTATTAAAAAAAAAAAAGATAAAACAAAATAGTGAATATACCAGATCTACAAGCTCACAACACGGCACCTTGTGAGCTTGTAGATTGGCTATTTTCCTGATTTGTCATATGACGACAAGGTACTAGGTGGGCATCTCAAAATGGAAGCGACGTTTCTCTGCATTGTGATGACAGACACGGCAGAGTAGAATGCATCACATGCATGCCACGTACTGTATGCTTGACCGCCACTGAGTGATCCTCATTAGAATTTAGTGACGCCGGGCTTCCGTTCGTCTGATTCCCCCGCAAGACGGGAAGTGTCCAGCTATACCGGGGAGACGTGATGCGGTGTGACCGTGGCTGTCCAGGGGTGAAGCTCGGAGCAGCTGTCAAGCGTCACAGGAGGTCAGGGCAGGGTCCAGCGGTTCAGGGGGTCAGAGTGAGAGGACAGGGTCACCGCGGTTAGCCACGGGAGGGAAACGGTTTCAGTTATGTATATATTTATATACTGATTTATTGATTTACTTGGTTTTATTTACTTATATTCGTCACCTGCCTGGATGTTTGTCCCAGTCTTTGTATCCCTCTGTACTCTGTTTATTACACATTGTTATTTTCTTTATCCGCATCCGTAGTGCTCTCATTCTAACATCTTATAGTTCACTGTCTCCATTGATCACTTGGTCCTCCCCAGAGTCCCCACCCACATCCCCCTCTCTGTCAGCAGGAAAGAATAAGACACAGTTACGCCCTAGGGTGCCCTTCACCGGCGCTTGCTGCTTATGCAGTCAATCAGGGAGATTGACTGCTGTGACCCATGACACATGGTCACACATGCGCGCGCATTCACACTCTCATGCACGCATACACACAGAGCCCATGTCCCCCGTTGCCTCCCGTTGTCTCTCATTGCCTCCTTTGGCACGCACGCACGCACGCACGCACGCACGCACGCACGCACGCGCGCACGCACGCACGCACAGAGAGAGAGAATCCCTAGGCTCTTTTGATTAAATCAGCATCTATGAAACAGCTTTGTGAAACACCAGTCTTTCACAGTGTCTTTATGTGTTAATTATTAAAATAACAGCTGCCAATAGTGCTAGGCACACACACACACACACACACACACACACACACACACACACACACACACACACACACACACACACACACACACACACACACCGATGGCGGTGGAAACCATGCAAGGCACCAACCTGCACATCGGGAGCAATTAGTCTTGCTCAAGGACACTTTGACACCAACTCTGGGGGAGCACGGGATGGAACATTCCGCCGCTCTACCGGCCACTCTATCAGCCTCTATATCAAATGGAGAATTATGATGACTCTATAAGCACAACCATCCACCACTGTCACTGTGACAGTGTTTTAGCCTAATGGGCTCCGGTAGTCGTGTTTAAGCTAATCACGTTCCATTAAGCCCTGCTGAATATTCAGAGGTGGGCACTGTTAAATGGAACAGGCACACCTAATTAGACACAATAACCATACATAATATATGCATTCGCTTGAGAAACCGTTACAAGGAGTGAATGCCGTCTTGAGAGGTTTTTGATATTACTTGCAATGGGGTGACATCACATTCTCATTCTAGATCTAGATAGAACACCCATGTGTTGTTCCATGATGCACTTTGAGCGATCAAATAAACCAATCAATCAATCAATCAATCAATCAATCAATCAATCAATCAATCAATCAATCAATCAATCAATCTACTGTATCTATCTACTCTATCTATCTATCTGTCTATCTGTCTATCTGTCTATCTGTCTATCTGTCTATCTGTCTATCTATCTATCTATCTATCTATCTATCTATCTATCTATCTCTAAACAAGTAGTGCTCCATCATGTGTGTGGGAGGTTTGCGTTGATAAAACCTTTCATTCTAAAACATGAATAAATGCAATGAATAGTTGATTACATAAATAAATACATATTATATAGTACATACTACACTAATATTCTCTGGTTGGATGCAACGCTGCAGGACACAGAGTTGGATACACTGATCTTAGCAGACGTGACTAATAGAGCACCGAAGTCTGACGTCACTTTCAGTAGAGGGCACCAACACAGGTTCATGTATTTTTTGAGTGGTGTAAACCACTCCTACAACTGGCTTTGTTAGTTTACGTGTCTGTTCGTACCAAAAAATGAGCATGGTTGCTATGGTCACCCAGTTCACCCGGGTGTGATTTCAGCTTTGTTAGTTTACGTGTCTGTTCGTACCAAAAAATGAGCATGGTTGCTATGGTCACCCAGTTCACACGGGTGTGATTTCATTACGTCAGACATTACGTCAGACCACAGTTGATCAGTCTATATAAGACCTTACACCACTCAGTTCACACGGGTGTGATTTTTTATTTGCATTGTAATCTCCATAGGGGGATTTTAGGTCGCTTCATATAAGAACTGTGTTTGAAAAATAAACCGACCAGTGCACCCCGGCCTTTCTGTCAGGGGAGTGGCTGTGCGTCGTTAATGATGTCCATTCATATTTGATACAGCCAATTTCTGGAGAAAATGGAATTAATGTGGCCGCAAAAGCCTTGAAACTACATATGAAGGCAATGTCGCTGCTAATATACGTCACGCCCAGCTGTCAACACATTGCGTTCCTGAGATTCCTCGTTGACGTAAGCTCAGCTGGTGGTGACTCGACTCGTACTAACCACGAAACATTAAATATCAATAAAATAAAAATAAACGTAATTGACATTCAGTTTCTGTTGTGCGACGGACAGATGCAGCCACCCCGCATACCCGGAAATGTAGTCTCTGGGTTGTTTGACTCGTTTCTAACGCTTATTTTGTTACTCTTTGGGTATATTTGTACATTTCCACCTTCAGTCGATGCTTCATATCCATATGAGTGAAAAAGCCGGGGTGTTAAAATGTATACAATTCTTTTAAAAAATATATGTATTTATTTATTTATATATTTATTCTAAATGTAGGAGAAATAAAATGGGATTTTTACTCAAGTCGTGACCCATACAAATTGGTCCATGACCCATACATTGGTCCCGACCCACTGTTTGGGAAGCAGTGATAGCACATCCCATGTATATTAACCCTAGAACACTAAACATACATTTTGTCACACCATCACTAAACACGGGTATATTTTGTATGTAACATTTTCCATATTATGGAAGCGTGTAATACCACTGTTTATTTTTAAATACTTCTAATGAAGTATTTTTTCTAATTGAAAACAAAGCAGAGAAAACGGTGTAGGGGAGAATGCATCTCTGTTGACACTAAGGGGATTTAGGCTACATGTTAATGTTAATCTCTTCCTTGCATTTTTGTATGGACTCTCTTTAAACAGAACAGTGATTTCTGCCTCTGATTTGTGCAATCGGACAAGCTAATACAAATGTATGTGACCAAATTTGACTGAGAGACTGCCATTGGAATTTTTTTCATTTCATATGAAAGCAGTGAATCATAGCTTCAAATTGACGTATTGGTTGTTCAGTTTGATCCACCAGTTTTGGAGATATGGCTTATAGAGTAATGTCTTGCAGAAAACAGGTTAACTTCTGTGGTCTTTAACATTACACCTAGCTACATGTTTAAGCATTTATTTCATATTTACATGTCGATTTCAGCTCTGACACTTATTTCAGACATGCTCTAGTATGTGAAGAGTCTGCCTGTGCTATTAACTCATTTTGAAAAAAAAAAAAAAGTATTTCTCCTCTCGTGAAAAGCTGGAATTTGCGCGACGGCAGTCTCTCAGTTACATATACTATATTGTTCAGTGACAGTGTGCCATGCTTTTATGGTACCTTGGACCTGGAATTTCAAGTGGCTCTTCCGGTTGTGACACAATGTGCTGACTTCTATTATTATAGGCGGTATTCAGTCTGTCGGTATTAATAGCCTACACAAACCCAGCTTCGCCATTCTGAACATGTCAAAATGATGTTATAATAAAGAATCTAGGGCATACAGTGGTTATAATGGTTGATATTCATTCAGCAGTATATGATAATCCCGTTCAGAATAGTCTATTCAATTGTAAAACAACGTTTGCCATTTGCCAAGGTTTGATTTGTTTTTAAAGTGGGGTCCGTGGACCCCCAAGGGTCCTTGAGGGGGTTTCAAAGGGTCCCCAGCGAAACAAACAGGAACAGTTAAAATGATTTCACCAGCTAAAAGCTCATAACGTAGGCTAACTATATGTTCCCTAGCCTACACTTGGCAAAGCTTGTCACACGTCAGCAAATATTCCAGATGCCAGACAAACATGTTTATGTGAAATCCATCTCGATGGAAATGTCAGTTCTACCATCAGTGATTTGACTGATGTGTTTTGGCCCAATAGTTTTTGAGGAGAGTGGGGAAAGATATCTCCACCGTCTGCGTACAGAAGAACATACAGCAACAGCAGTAGTCGAGGTCTAGTTGATAAATGATTGTAGTGGTGGGTATACAGTGATGATATTTTTTAGGATTTGAGGGGCGCCAGCCCCTCCTATTCCCAGCTTTGTGTGTCTGCGTGTACCACATTTGTGATGATTTGATTGGCTGATCATGAAATGTGATGATGTATGATGATGTTTTTGTTCTTTTTGAGGGACACTAGCCACTCCAATGCATGGCTTTTGAAGATTACGTCATATGGCAGCCAAATCTATGGGATTTTTAATGATTGTGAAGATCCTCAGCACCGGGACTCAAACCCAGGTCAAGCTGCATTGTAGCCCGGACAACTACGCCAGCGGTCCGGGCCTATATTGGCTATTTTCTGCAAAGAGTCAGTCAGTGTAGTGGAAAAAAGGAGGGGGCCAAGTCTCGACCCTGGGGAGACCCTGGTCAATGAAGTACACAGAGGTTAAGTGAATAATTGAGAGCATTCTGAAAGGCATGGCTATGCGTTATCAACAATTTATTATATGCAACACAAGCCTTTAACAGCCAATGACATTTACAGCTGGGGAGCAATTTAAACACGTTGGACTGATTTTCTGCTGCTTTAATGTTAATCACCATCTAACTCAGCCCATGGCAGTTAGGATCCGCTTTTAACCTTAGAAGTTTTATATGCGCATGGCCTCAGGAGCGCATGTTCATCAGCCGGCAATTTTCAATGCGTGGCATGGATTACGATTCTAGAGTGCAGGTGTTATTAACAATAATGGAAACCTGAACAGGCTCATCAGTTTTTACTGTTAACAATGAACGTTCCTGCAGTTTTGTCACACATTATAATTAGGCCTATTATTACACGTGCGCGCACTCATAATCATGCACAATGCACAACAACTAAAGTTAGTTACTATGGCTATAAATGCACTTCAATCCCCTGCTGTTACCGTAATGTCTGCTAAATTGTTTGCACTTCACACAACATGTGTCATGATGTTGTCATCTGTACTCTGCGGTGTCATCTGGACATGGACTGGCTAGTTTGAGGGCCAGGCGTGTGAAGACACCAAAGTATGTACAGTGGTTTGCTTTCGTTTCATGTCACTTTTACTCTACTGCAATATATGTAGAATAGTGATTCTACGTTGTGAGCTTGCATATGAGCCATTAAGGCTTGTATATCGGCCAAGGATACAATACCGGCCAAGCATAGACCCCTGGGAGACCTTGGTCAACCATAAATAGGGTTTAAGTGGTTAAACTTGAAACGCAAGCAAGTGCTGCACGTCAGGTCAAGGTCACGAGTCACAGCCAGACTCGAAGCCCTGGCCTCTCCACGGTCAGAACTTCATAACACAGACTCACTGAATTATGGAAGTGGAGGAGCTAGAAGAGATGCCTTCCCTGGCAAAAACATATTGTATTACAGTTATACTCTACCTGATATTTTAATGTTCACAAAGTCAAAGGACAGTCATTGTATACATAAAATAGTGCATTTGGTAAATGGTGCATTTATATAGCGCCTTTATCCAAGGCGCTTTACATAGATTGTGCATTACATTCACCCATTCATACACCGATTGCGGCGGAAGCCATGCAAGGTACCAACCAGCACATCGGGAGCAATTTGGGGTTCAGTGTCTTGCCCAAGGACACTTCGACATGTAGACATGAGGAGCCGGGATACGAACCGCCGACCCATGGATCATTGGACAACCAGCTCTACCTCCTGAGCCACAGTCGCCCCTAGTGCTTTTGTAGTGGGTTTAAAGTGTACCGTATGCCTGTACAGTATATCACGTACTGTATCACCACACCACTGCAAAGCGCTGAACATTATGTGCCATTCAGTGCAATTAATACCCCCATACACAGCACCCTGTACTTGACGTTAACAGTGAAATTGCACATTTCATACATACTGGAGCGGCAGTGACTCAGGGATAGAGTGGCCGGTAGAGCGGCCTGATGGGAACCCCAGTTCAATCAAATTATTAAAGGGATAGTTCAGATTTTTTTAACTTAAGTTGTATTAAATACTTGCCATTAATATAGTGGTTGCAACTGTATTAATTGATTCCCTGAGTCCCGTGGTGGGAGTTCTGCTCTGGTTTTGGTCAATATTAAGTAGTTCCGGTCATTTTGTGGGGGGGCACTGGGGCCACGCAGTAAAAGTAGATGAATCCACAAAACGAACGTAATTTGTATTGTTGACCTATTTCTAAAATATTAGCGCGACTTTCGTTCAACTTTGACCCCTCTATCACATGGAACTATTTTTGGGCGTAGTGATATGGACACAAAAAACATAGTTCTGTGTGATAGAGGGGTAAAAAAAAAGAACGAAAGTTGCACTAATATTTTAGAAATAGGTCAACAATACAAATTACGTTAGTTTTGTGGATTAATTTACTTTTACTGCGTGGCCCCCAGTGCCCCCCACAAAATGGGACCGGAACTACTTGATATTTCACCAAAACCAGAGCAGAACTCCCACCACGGGACTCAGGCAATCAATTAATACAGTTGCAACCACTATATTAATGGGAAGTATTTCATACAACTTAAGTTAAAAAAATCTGAACTATCCCTTTAAAGCTCCCCCAGAGTTACTGTCAAAGTGTCCTTGGGTAAAACTCTGGGCCCCTAATTCCCGGTGTGCAGGTGGGTGCCCTGCATGCATGGTTTCCTCTATCCGCTCTATAAATGTGCTACAGTATACTGTATACAGTATATGCACCATTTAACAAACATGTGTAATTATGTACAAATCCATGCGAATTGATTATTTATGAATGCACGCATCTCACAGGGACAAAATGCGGTGAAGGTAATGACAACTCATAATGAATTGGCAATGTGCCCATTGTCCTTTCTAAGGTCATTGTCATATGAGCTACACTTGATGTAAATTGATATAGAAATGCTTACTTTGCTAGCATAATTAATGTGACTGCACTGTCTGCAGAAATGGTGTTGAGCTAGCTTCATGAATATGATGATCCTATATGTATACAAGTATATTGGCTAACGTCAACATACTTGTGTAATTATTTTACAAACTTTTACCAAAACACCTGCTGAGCTGCTGACATTGTTCTTATTTGAGGAATTCCCCGAATCGAGTCTGACTTTCAATTGCAACGAGTGGGTGGTTGCGGTGTGGGGGTTCAGTTGTCTCTGTCTTGCTTTTTGATTGATTGAATTTTGATTGAAATAATGTATTAACAGTTTGCAGAATTACAGTACATTTCAAGCACAAACTACAATACAAAGACTGTTAACTGTGAGTGGACAACCCAATTAAGCATTACACTTGTTTACAAGAGGGTCCACCGTGTTTGTTCAATTCATCAAAACATTTAGAGACTAAATGTTAGTACAAATAGACACTTCTATATAGTCAAAGAACAGAACAGGAATTCATCATAAAGGAGGTACAAAGGGAAAAGAAACATATACAGTGAGGGGAAAAAGGGGTGGGGGGATTCAGATTTTACGGGGGCCAGTTTCGAATTGCAGCCGTCCGTAGGTGCCCTTTGAGAGCGGTTTTGAAGGAGTCAAGGGATTTGCATGTCTTAATGACTGTTGTAAGGGCGTTCCACATTTTGGTGGCATAGGAGCGAAAATAATTTAGTCCCTTGTTTGTGCCAAATCTGGGTTGTACATGGTTCGTTGCACTCCCTCTGGTGTTGTGGGTGTGGACTTCGTTAACATTAAGGAAGTATCTAGACAGGTACATGGGTATCTTGGTGGTGTATCGAATCTTGTGGATCAGACCCATTGCAAGATGCTGTACTCTGTCGTCGACCCTAAGCCATTCCAGCCTGTCAAAGTGGGCAGGGGTGAGGTGGGTTCGGGGGGTGAGGCCAAGTAGGAGCATGACCAGTTTGTTTTGGGAAGTCTGGAGCCTAGTTTTGCTCAAGGGCACTTTGAAAGGAGATGGAGATCAACCACAGCTCTTTCATTAAGACACATACAAATTGCTTTCCAAACTCTCTGGTGCTGAATTCTGAGAATTCTGACATCCAATGCAAACTCTATGGAGAAGAATAAACAAGTTGGGCAAAGCAAAAAATGGTGGAAATGGCAGATCAGATCTAGAAGCTCAAGACGTATGTATGTATGTATGTATGTATGTATGTATGTATGTATGTATGTATGTATGTATGTATGTATGTATGTATGTATGTATGTATGTATGTATGTATTTGGTTAAAATGGGTAAGGTTTTAAAAAAGGCAAAAGCATGCTCTGTTGCACTGGCCTAAAAGTGGGTCCTCTAAAACTGCTTCAACTTCTGAGAATGTGTGTTTGGTTCATTAGCCACCAGATGGCATACCTTATAAGTATGTATGTATGTATGTCTGTATGTCTGTATGTATGTATGTATTTAAAAAGGGGGATTTTTTTTGTAAAATCCCAGCCTACAATACCTTAATATATTTAAAATCCAAAGTAAGGTTACCAGTGAAGGGCAACCTGCCTATTCACTGGGGACTGTATGTATGTATGTATGTATGTATGTATGTATGTATGTATGTATGTATGTATGTATGTATGTATGTATGTATGTATGTATGTATGTATGTATGTGTATATAATGTGTTAAAGCTTTATGGCTTAAATGGTTGTTATTATTGTATTTCTGTATTAATTAATACCTGGCAGGGGATGTGTTAAGACTGTAAATTGGGGTCCCAGAGATATACATCATATCAAATCGGGGTCAATGGCCTTATGCTGAAATTAAAACCATAGATAATCACTGGCATAGACCACCTCACCCTCATTAACAGCACATGGTTGTATTTGCATGATTATATTGCATTCCTTTATTGGTACAGCCATGGGGGTGGAAGCTTCATACAGTACTTGTCATGTGCAAACAGCATAACCACATCGTCGTACGCGGCTCAGAAATATATAGGCTACTGGCGACATGAATGCATTATCATGGGCTGTGCTTTATTTCATTTTAATATTCATGTTGTTTTTGCAACTAGAGCCGTGCCACGTGCATATATTTGAACTATCTTTATGAACATGAATGGGAAGCTATATAGATAGAAAAGCTGCATACGCATGGAGTATTTATAGCCTATATGGTATGCAATATGCAACCTCTCTGTCTCTGTCTCTGTCTTTGTCTCTGTCTCTGTCTCTCTCACACGCACGCACGCACGCACGCACGCACGCACGCACGCACGCACGCACGCACGCACGCACGCACGCACGCACGCACGCACGCGGCTCAACCTGCCAGATTTTTTTTTTCCAGGGTCGGACATTCATTCATTCATTCGAATATGCATTCATTCATTCATTCATTCATTCATTCATTCATTCATTCATTCATTCATTCATTCATTCATTCATTCATGCATCCATCCATTCATCCATTCATTCATTCGAATATGCATGCATGCATGCATTCATTCATTCATTCATTCATGCATCCATTCATTCATTCGTTTACACAGTGTTCTCCCCAATTTAGTCATTATGCCAATTGTTTCCTCCCCACACACATTTCTGTGTTGTCACTGCTGTTGTATCCTACTGACTCATACCAGTGGGGAGCCCCCACCGGGAGGGCATTATAAAGCCTTCGCCCTACTCCTCCCGCCTCACTGCATTGTATCCTACTGACTCATACCAGTGGGGAGCCCCCACCGGGAGGGCATTATAAAGCCTTCGCCCTACTCCTCCCACCTCACTGCATTGTATCCTACTGACTCATACCAGTGGGGAGCCCCCACCGGGAGGGCATTATAAAGCCTTCGCCCTACTCCTCCCGCCTCACTGCATTGTATCCTACTGACTCATACCAGTGGGGAGCCCCCACCGGGAGGGCATTATAAAGCCTTCGTCCTACTCCTCCCGCCTCACTGCATTGTATCCTACTGACTCATACCAGTGGGGAGCCCCCACCGGGAGGGCATTATAAAGCCTTCGTCCTACTCCTCCCACCTCACTGCATTGTATCCTACTGACTCATACCAGTGGGGAGCCCCCACCGGGAGGGCATTGTATCCTACTGACTCATACCAGTGGGGAGCCCCCACCGGGAGGGCATTATAAAGCCTTCGCCCTACTCCTCCCGCCTCACTGCATTGTATCCTACTGACTCATACCAGTGGGGAGCCCCCACCGGGAGGGCATTATAAAGCCTTCGTCCTACTCCTCCCGCCTCACTGCATTGTATCCTACTGACTCATACCAGTGGGGAGCCCCCACCGGGAGGGCATTATAAAGCCTGTTGTATCCTACTGACTCATACCAGTGGGGAGCCCCCACCGGGAGGGCATTATAAAGCCTTCGTCCTACTCCTCCCGCCCAACACTCCGTGATGACAGCTGCTGTCCCTATGCAGCCTGTATTGCTTGCAGTTATTACCTTCCCTTCCCTGACCAATTGTGTTTGTGTACTGTAGTCTCAACAAAGCTGGATGCACCCTGGTGGAATTTAACCCACAAGTCCTCAATTTGGACGGAGAAAACAAAATGGCTTGTATATTTGACTCACAAAGAGTAATATTTGACTAGGAGTATTTGACACAAGTACTGGTGTTGAGCGTTTTGTCCACCACTGCCATAGGCAATGCATTTAGCCACTCCTCTTTACAACACTGTGGAGTGAGACCCCTTTGTTTTCCTTGAGCCCCAGCCTACCAAAGTGTTCAAACAATCACATAATAGGAACTATTCATACTGTACTACTGGACTTCCAAGGATTACTAGTCTATATAGGAATTAGAACAAAATGCTTATGTAAGGGCACGCACGTACACGCCCACATGCACAAACGCGGGCACGCGCACATTTTGTAAAACACTGATCATGCAAGTTTAGTGGGTGGTCTTTTCTGCCTTATGGTGAGAGCTGGCAGGAGCATAAAGGAGTGGAGAGGATATTCCCCTATATGAGAACGTGAAGCTGCCACTCTCCTCGCTTTGTGTCACTCTGAGTAGCTTTCACAGCGAAATATATATAAATAAATATACATGTATAGAGGAGACAGTGAGGGAGAGAGATAGAGATGCACCCACATTCGAGAGAGAGAGAGAGAGAGAGAGAGAGAGAGAGAGAGAGAGAGAGAGAGAGAGAGAGAGATACCCACACATTCTAGACAGTATAGGGATAGAGGGAGGGATATAGAGAGATATGTACATGTGTACCGTATAAAGACAGCGAGGAAGAAAGATGGTTAAATAGAGGGAATTAAAGATGCAGGAAAGATTAGACTAGGGAAGAGAGAGAGAGAGAGAGAGAGAGAGTGAACCGAGTGGTGCGACTCCGTGTGGGGGTCCAGACCTCCAGACCTCCAGGAACGTGCCCAGGGGGTCGGGCCGGTTCCGGAAAGCCGCCCTGCATCCAAAACAATGGGGAGAAATGACAGAGTTACCGTGTGCGGTTCCCCAGGGGGTCACTCTACTGTATTGTACTGTCACTGACACTAAGTGGTGAAAACCAACCAAACGCTATTTCGGACGGACGGACGGACGGACCCAGCCAGCCAGCCAGCCAGCCACCGACACACATAGCTCCGCAATGACTCAAAAAGGGAACAAAGAGTGATGGAGGTGAACAGCTTCAATTGAGAAAGCGAGGGGGAGAACAAACGAGTATGTGACAAACAGAACGCTCCACTCCCTCTTCAGTGGTGTGACAGACAGACTTCACTGTGCAGAAAGAGAGAGAGAGAGAGAGCGAGAGAGAGGGGGGGGGGGGGGGGGGGGGGTGTTATTGTTTGTCTTGGTATCACTGTGGTCCAGCCTGCCTTCTCTGAGCCCTCAGAGAGACGAGAGGTGAAGGTGCAGACGGAAACGCCTTTGTTTGGTTTATCTCACACACACACACACACACACACACACACACACACACACACACACACACACACACACACACACACACACACACACACACACACACACACACACACACACACACACCAGTGGTGCTATTAGATAGGGCAGGTCAAGGTTATACTTTGAGAAGGCATAGTTATAAACATTCGCAAACTCACAGAACCACCCATCCCCCCCCCCCCCCCCCCCCCACGCACGCACGCACGCACACACATTTAGGAAAAAAACGCACACACACACCAGCTGAAGGTGCATAACAACTGCGTTGCCATGGTTTCCTTTTGGTACAACCTTCTATGCTCACATTGAGACCTAAAACACACACACACACACACACACACACACACACACACACACATACACACACACCAGCTGTGTTGTCATGGTTTCCATTTGGCAGGACAAGCACAAACACATACACATGCAGGCACGCGTGTGCATGCGTGTTAACTCTCTGATTAGTCCCTCAGAGTGACGAGGACCAAGGTTAAACCTGATTAGTCCCTCAGAGTGACGAGGACCAAGGTTAAACCTGATTAGTCCCTCAGAGTGACGAGGACCAAGGTTAAACCTGATTAGTCCCTCAGAGTGACGAGGACCAAGGTTAAACCTGATTAGTCCCTCAGAGTGACGAGGACCAAGGTTAAACCTGATTAGTCCCTCAGAGTGACGAGGACCAAGGTTAAACCTGATTAGTCCCTCAGAGTGACGAGGACCAAGGTTAAACCTGATTAGTCCCTCAGAGTGACGAGGACCAAGGTTAAACCTGATTAGTCCATCAGAGTGACGAGGACCAAGGTTAAACCTGATTAGTCCCTCAGAGTGACGAGGACCAAGGTTAAACCTGATTAGTCCCTCAGAGTGACGAGGACCAAGGTTAAACCTGATTAGTCCCTCAGAGTGACGAGGACCAAGGTTAAACCTGATTAGTCCCTCAGAGTGACGAGGACCAAGGTTAAACCTGATTAGTCCATCAGAGTGACGAGGACCAAGGTTAAACCTGATTAGTCCCTCAGAGTGACGAGGACCAAGGTTAAACCTGATTAGTCCCTCAGAGTGACGAGGACCAAGGTTAAACCTGATTAGTCCCTCAGAGTGACGAGGACCAAGGTTAAACCTGATTAGTCCATCAGAGTGACGAGGACCAAGGTTAAACCTGATAAGTCCATCAGAGTGACGAGGACCAAGGTTAAACCTGATTAGTCCCTCAGAGTGACGAGGACCAAGGTTAAACCTGATTAGTCCCTCAGAGTGACGAGGACCAAGGTTAAACCTGATTAGTCCCTCAGAGTGACGAGGACCAAGGTTAAACCTGATTAGTCCCTCAGAGTGACGAGGACCAAGGTTAAACCTGATTAGTCCCTCAGAGTGACGAGGACCAAGGTTAAACCTGATTAGTCCATCAGAGTGACGAGGACCAAGGTTAAACCTGATTAGTCCATCAGAGTGACGAGGACCAAGGTTAAACCTGATTAGTCCATCAGAGTGACGAGGACCAAGGTTAAACCTGATTAGTCCATCAGAGTGACGAGGACCAAGGTTAAACCTGATTAGTCCCTCAGAGTGACGAGGACCAAGGTTAAACCTGATTAGTCCCTCAGAGTGACGAGGACCAAGGTTAAACCTGATTAGTCCCTCAGAGTGACGAGGACCAAGGTTAAACCTGATTAGTCCCTCAGAGTGACGAGGACCAAGGTTAAACCTGATTAGTCCCTCAGAGTGACGAGGACCAAGGTTAAACCTGATTAGTCCCTCAGAGTGACGAGGACCAAGGTTAAACCTGATTAGTCCCTCAGAGTGACGAGGACCAAGGTTAAACCTGATTAGTCCCTCAGAGTGACGAGGACCAAGGTTAAACCTGATTAGTCCATCAGAGTGACGAGGACCAAGGTTAAACCTGATTAGTCCATCAGAGTGACGAGGACCAAGGTTAAACCTGATTAGTCCCTCAGAGTGACGAGGACCAAGGTTAAACCTGATTAGTCCATCAGAGTGACGAGGACCAAGGTCAAACCTGATTAGTCCCTCAGAGTGACGAGGACCAAGGTTAAACCTGATTAGTCCATCAGAGTGACGAGGACCAAGGTTAAACCTGATTAGTCCATCAGAGTGACGAGGACCAAGGTTAAACCTGATTAGTCCCTCAGAGTGACGAGGACCAAGGTTAAACCTGATTAGTCCCTCAGAGTGACGAGGACCAAGGTTAAACCTGATTAGTCCCTCAGAGTGACGAGGACCAAGGTTAAACCTGATTAGTCCATCAGAGTGACGAGGACCAAGGTTAAACCTGATTAGTCCCTCAGAGTGACGAGGACCAAGGTTAAACCTGATTAGTCCCTCAGAGTGACGAGGACCAAGGTTAAACCTGATTAGTCCCTCAGAGTGACGAGGACCAAGGTTAAACCTGATTAGTCCCTCAGAGTGACGAGGACCAAGGTTAAACCTGATTAGTCCCTCAGAGTGACGAGGACCAAGGTTAAACCTGATTCTAGTGTTAACTCTCTGATTAGTCCCTCAGAGTGACGAGGACCAAGGTTAAACCTGATTAGTCCCTCAGAGTGACGAGGACCAAGGTTAAACCTGATTAGTCCCTCAGAGTGACGAGGACCAAGGTTAAACCTGATTAGTCCCTCAGAGTGACGAGGACCAAGGTTAAACCTGATTAGTCCCTCAGAGTGACGAGGACCAAGGTTAAACCTGATTAGTCCCTCAGAGTGACGAGGACCAAGGTTAAACCTGATTAGTCCCTCAGAGTGACGAGGACCAAGGTGGTTAAACCTGATTCTACAAATGCCTTCTGGATCAGTAGTTCTCCCAATTTCAAGATTTTTCCAAAATGTTCACAAATAGCAGATGTACAAGCTAGCAGCGCAGCACGACGTGATGCGCTGCTACTGTGGCTTTCAAAACATTCTCCTGCTCTCACGGAGCTCGGACAGTAGGTCGGCCTTGGGGTTCCCACATTTTCAGGTAAATTCCACAGCTATGAATCAATGAGGCTTGTGCTTGTTTTATCAACCATTTGTCTTGCCAAAAGTCTTGCCAGTTTTTATAGGCAGTGTCGTATCTGAATCAGACTGAATCAGAGAGGGAGCGAGGGATAAATGTGTCACCAACAATGGTTGTCTTGTTTTATTGTTTAGGCTATATTATATATTTTATACAAAAATATATCTCACACTGATGGAGTGCTAGAGAGGCCATTGAGAGAGTTTTATTATTATTAAAGGACCAAGCAGTCCTGAAAGGATTTGGTCCTTTATTAAAGACCGTTTTTTAAAGGACCAAGCAGTCCTGAAAGGACTTGGTCCTTTATTGTTTTTGTAGTTTTTTTTCTTTCGCCAAAAATAGCAGTTCTGGCTGAACCGTGCAGTCGGTTTTCACGAAATTTGGAGATATGGAGGGCCATGCCAAACGGTGAGGATGCGAAGCCCACAACCATTGGCCAAAGGGTGGCGTTATATTGAAAATGCAAACTTTGACCACGCATAGCTCATGAACCGTTTGACCGTGCTCTTACTTTTGACCTCTGACCTCTAGATCACCCGCCATTTTGAATTATATGAAAATCAATTAAAATGGATCTCCTCCCAGGATCTTTGATCAAAATGCACGATAACCTCTACACGTGAACTTTGGACCTATACGGACAAGCCTGTGGCTTTGCTGACCTCTGCTGGTCTAAAGTGCCTCACCTGTCAATCACCTGAGAGTTCTGGCAGCCACACCCTGTGTCAGCTGTTAGTGATTTGTTGCAGGCTAAGAGGACCTGTGACCTTGTGTTCCCTTTTTGTTGCTGTTATTAGTTAAGTTTCATATGGGCTGGTCGTACGTTTTTTGGGTGTCCATCAGTCCCTGTTTTGCAATGCAGGATTTTAAATAAATGTGTAATATCTTTGTAAACCTTTGATCTGACTTTGTGTCCTTTTATGTTAGCCTTTGGTTGAGCCAAGTTTAAAAGGCCGTAACAATGCTAGAAACTGATTTGTTAACTTTAGTGGGAACATAAAGAACTTGATCAGCAGTGATTTTGAAACAAAGACTGATTTGGACACCTGGCCTTTCAGTTCAGGTTTTTTGTGTCCTGAAAGGATTCCCTTGCATGGATGGTTCTGGTACCTAATGGTACGCAGACCTGGCGAGCCGACCTGGAACTCTGAACCCCCCTTCACCCACAAATGTGGTAATCTGGTTCTCCAAATTGGAGAAAGACACTGCTTTCCCTGAACTGAATAGGAACTGAACTGGGACTTTTCAAGTCAACAACTTAAAGTGGGCCCCATTTGTTTGTTTTTCATGAATGTTCAAAGCTGTTTATTTTCTCTGAAGTTTAATAATATTTTTTCAGTTAACCTTTAATCCCTGTTTCAGACTCATTTCATTGGTTTTCACTCATTGAGCTCCTCATCCGAATCTGGTATATTTTCTGGTTTATACGCAGTCAATTCATAAATCTTTATACCCACCTATCATTAGTTATCCGTCATGGGTTCAAATCTGGGCACTGCCAACTCTGTGTATGAGTCTTCATATCAAGAACCATTAAGGTTACTTTAGTAACCATGGTTATTTAAGTAAGTGAGCGAAATATTTCGCTTATGGGAGGTTTCCTACTGGCAAACCGAGCTGCAGAACTTCATTTATGAACTCCCACAGGGATCAAAAGGTCCCTGCGGGTTTAAGAGATGTGACGTCAGGCGCTGTGCCCCCGGGGTATAGAAGGCGCGCCTACGTCACCAGCTCTCATTCGGAACTTTTTTCTCCTGCCAATAGCAAGACAGAAGGGTGTTCCGCGAAATATTTCGCTCACTTACTTAAATAACCATGGTTACTAAAGTAACCTTAATGTTATTTTAAGTGAGCATTCGCGAAATATTTCGCTTATGGGACCTTATCAACTCCCGAATCCTGAACCAACGAGTGAATGTTAGGACCGGAGGTAAAAGGTGGGCTGAATGACTACAATGGTCATTTGCCCGGTCCCTGGGGAGATGTACAGGTTAACTCAGAGTGTCGCCTGTGCATCCCATGGCACAGAGGGCCGGAGTGGGCCTCTTTATAGAGAAGCCGCTCCTAGGACCGCATGTGCCAGAGAGGGCGTTGCCACATCTAAGTTGTAGTATGTGGCGAACGTCGAGGGTGTAGACCAGCTTGCTGCAGTGCAGACTTCCTGGATCGACACCCCCTTATAGAGTGCCCACGATGCTGCCATACCTCGTGTGGAATGGGCCCTCAGCGTTTGTGGGGGCTCCTTTCCTTGGCTAGTGTAGGCCAGACGGATGGCGTCCACTATCCAGTTGGAGATAGTGACTGTTGTAACAGGCTTCCCTTTGGTCTTGGTACCCCAAGACACAAACAGCTGGTTCCCTTTCCTGAAGGGACTCGTTCTGTCCACATAAGTGCGAAGCGCTCTTACTGGACAGAGGCAGTTCAGCCTCCTGTCTTCATCGGAGATGAAAGGAGGGTGATGGAAAGCTTGTAGGTCTACTGGTAGACACACCGAGAGGGCATTCTTGGGAATGAAGGCCGGGTTCGCCTTGATGGTGACCTTTGTTGACCTGTCATCGAACCTCATGCACTCTGGAGAGATCGAGAGTGCATGTAGGTCACTTACTCTCTTTGCAGTTGTCAAAGCAACTAGGAGGGCAGTTTTGAGTGTTAAACACTTCAGGTTTGCTGCCTGTAGTGGTTCGAAGGGTGCCGTGGTTAGGGCCTCCAGAACCAGGGACAAGTCCCAAGAGGGAACCAGGGATTTTACAACCCTGTGTTCTCTACGGACGCCCTTCATGAATAGTTTGACCAGATGGTGTTTCCACACTGTCTGGTCGTTTATGCCCACGTGGCATGCTGAGATGGCTGCTAGGTGGGTCTTAACTGACGAGAGGCCTAGGCCTCTGTCTAGGAAGTCCTGAAGGAACGTCAGTATGTGCACTACTGAGGCCTGATAAGGAATTACGTGGTCTGGTTGATCCGAGCACCACTGCTCGAATATGCGCCAGGCCGTGTCGTAACGGTTCCTTGTTGACTGGGCTCTGGCCTTCTGGATCGTTGCCACCACGTTCGGGGGAAGGCCTGCTGCTGTCAACATCACCCTCTCACGGGCCAGACCCACAGGTCTAGGTCTCTGGGGTGAGGGTGGAAGATCTCCCCTTTCGCTTGCGTGAGGAGATCCGCTCGTAGAGGAATCTGCCATGGATGATCGAAGAGAAGAGGGGCTATTTCTGACCTCCATACCCCCCAGGACGGGGCTATTAATAGCACCTTCAGACCCTGAGTCCTCACTCTGTCTAGAGTGGGGAGAATCAGGGTTAGGGGGGGGAAGGCGTAGAGTAGCGTCTTGGACCACCGGTGTGACAGAGCGTCTAGTCCCAGCGGCGATGGTTCTCTCATGGAGAAGAAGAGAGGGCACTTCGTGTTCTCCTCTGAGGCAAAGAGATCCACCTCGGGTGTCCCGAATCTGCTCCAGATCTGGGCTACCACCTGAGGGTGTAGGGACCAGTCTGCGTAACGGAGGGGACCTCTGGACAGCAGGTCTGCTCCTGTGTTCAGAAGACCGGGGACGTGGCACGCTGTAACTGATAGAATGTGTGTGTCGCACCATAATATGAGTCTGCGTGCTAGCTGATGAAGACGAGGGGACCTGAGTCCGCCTTGTCTGTTGATATAGCACATAGCTGTCGTGTTGTCCGTCCGGACTAGGACGTGCCAACCTTGAATGCGCGGTTTGAAGTGCTTTAGTGCGAGGAAGACCGCCATCAGTTCCAGGTAATTGATGTGGTGGGATCGTAAAGGTCCCTCCCATATCCCTCTGGCTGTATAGCCTTCCAGTGTGGCTCCCCATCCGGACATGCTTGCGTCCGTGGTGACCACCTTCCTCGTCAGAGGTCTCCCCATAGGGACGCCCTCTGAGAGAGTCCGTCTGTTCGCCCACCATTGAAGGGCTAGTACGCATTGTGACGTCACTAACACTTTTTGGCGGCGACGGTACATAGGTATACGTAGAGAGCTCATCCATCGCTGGAATGGTCTCATGTGTAATCTGGCCAGGCGGATTAAATGGACTGCTGAGGCCATAAGCCCCGCCATCCGAAGGCACGTGAGGAAGGGAATCGAACGCCCCTTCTGGAACGATGCCACGCACTGTAATGTTGTTTCCATTCTTTCCTTGCTCAGGCGAGCTGTGAAAGAAACTGAATCCAGCCTTATTCCGATAAAGTCTATAGACTGAGTCGGCGTCAGCATGCTCTTTTCTAGGTTTATTTGGAACCCTAGTGAGCAGAGGTGGTTGAGCACTTGATGTGTGTGCAACCGAGCCTCTTGTGGAGAGTTTGTCATTAGGATCCAATCGTCTATATATGTGGCTAGACGAAGACCCTGTTGTCGCAGTGGGGCGATAGCCGCCGCTGTGCATTTGACAAAAACCCTCGGACTCAATGACATTCCGAAGGGAAGAACCGTGTACTCGTACACTTTCCCTTTGAACCCGAACCGCAGAAATTTTCTGTGGGGGGGGTAAATTGGAACGTGGAAATATGCATCCTGCAGATCTATTGACGTGAACCAGTCGTTCATGCGGACTGAGCGCATTAGGACTGGCGGAGTCAGCATCTTGAAACGAAATGTTCTTAGATGACGATTCAGGGCTCTCAAATCCAGTATAGGACGAAGCCCGGCCCCTTTCTTTTTCACCAGGAAATAACGAGAATAAAACCCGTTGAGTGACTGGTGGGGGGGCACCTCCGTGATAGCGCCCTTCTGCAGCAGAGAAAAAATCTCCTGCTGCAAAATGTCCGCTTCCCGCCCTTTCGCTCGGGAGAATATTACTTTCTCGAACGTGGGCGGTTTCGAGGCGAATTGGAGTCTGTATCCTGTCGCTATTGTACGGATGATCCACGGGGAAGCCCCGTGCTTCCGCCACTGTGACAGATGACTCGATAGGGAATTCCCTCTGACGACTCCTAGCAATGGCTGGGCGGGGAGGGATGGCCTGTGTAGGGGAAGACTCACCTGTGGTGTAATGTCTCCCTCTAGTGGATTTTTCGGAAAGTGACGGAAAAATCGGGCGTGACGGCTCTTGCCTGAGACAGCCTGCGCTGTCCCAGTATGGGTTATATCTCCCATGGGTGGGCTTATGCCCTTCAGAGATGGTTTTGTTGTTTTTTGTGTTTTTTTGTTTTTTGTCAACTTTATTGGTACAAAAACAGGTACACTTTGTGAATTGCACATTACAACAACAAAATTTGGGAGGGAGAGTACAGAGGCAACAGTTGCATGTACTTCCCTCCGCAAGCGCTTGGGCGCCGGCCCGGAGGTGAGGTCCGTGACCACTACCTCCTGCGCTAGTCTCTGAACTGGGAGATGATGGGGGGGCTCGGCCGAGGCCCCCCTCTGAACCCGGCCGGGGGTGTCACTTCCGCTTCCCTGCGCCTCGGCCTCTGGAAGCGCTGGCCTTGTAGGGAGGAGGAGAGCGGCGGCGATCCGGCTTGGGATGCGGGCGCTGCTGCTGTCTGTCTCCGCTACGGTCAGGGGCCCTGGGTGGGCCCTTCTCACCTGCCTTGGGTTTCCAGGGTGCTTTCCTTCCCCTGGGGTTTTTAGGAGGTGCCTGGACAGCCAGTGGCTCGAGGGCCTTCATCGTCTTCGAAGAGGATTCAGCCTGCTGAATGGAGATGGACATACTCTCAAGGACCCCGTGGAAGAGGCCCTCATGAGAGATGTCCTTGCCCACCATCTCCTTCTTAATAGCATCAGAGAGAGGAGCCAGGTTAACCCACCTCCATCTCTCTTGCAGCACGGAGCACACCAGTGACTCACTGGTGTGTTCCGCAATCTCACACTGGAGGGCTGCCATCTCATGGTTGAGGCGGCGTAGCTCTGCCAGCTGAGCTGGAGTGGAAGAGTCCTTCATCTCCAGGAGGAGAGCCTTAACAGAGCCCTGCAGGATGGCAATGGCGTTGGTAGCCTTGGCTATAAAGCTCATGTGGGCATGGAGCCACTTGTTGAGCTTGGAGGCCTCCTTGTCCATGGTGCTGGTGAAGGCTGGTTCCCTCTCCAGCGGGATGACCCTGGGAGCCTGAGGGTTGGCTAGGTAGGCGGCCATTGCCCTGTCCATGGTGGGCATAGCGAGGAGGCCCATCTTGCCAATGTCCACCATGTCGGGGACCGCCTTTGTGGTGCGGTGTTGGAACTCCGCGCTCACAGAGGGGTTCTTCCAGGGGCGGAGCATGGTGTCCATGAACTCCGGGGCCTGAGGAAGCTTCTGCTTCTTCGGGGGTGGGGGGGGGAGTTGGTCCACAGACATCCCCAGCCATGCGCGTGCCTTGGTGGTGCATGTTGGCCACTCCAGTTGGCAGCGTATGGCTCCCTTCCTATAGATGTCCAGAATGGGGGAGTCGTCCCTCATTAGCATCACAGGAACAGCAGGCTCGTCCTGCTGGGGTGGGGGGCTGACAGGTGCATCCACCTGTGGCCCCTGAGAGTCGACGTCCATGTCGTCGTCATGGAAAGTGACACGTGGATCATAATCGTCGTAGTCTCTCTCGTCACCCTCGTCATCGTAGAAGACGTTCACCTCATCCAGAACGTGAAAGTCCTCCTGTCGATCCTTCCTCCTGTTCGGCCCATTCTCGTTCAGAGCGATAGCTCCTCTGTGGAGATGGGTCGAGGCGCTCCTCCATGGCGCTGGACACTGTAGGACGCCTACCGTGTCTCGGTGCTGGTATGGGAGGGTTTCGGTCCCCAGACCGGGGCCTAGCCTCCTCACGTGGAGGAGCCTCTGCGGGGAGAGAAGCCGGCGGGGCCAGGTAGCGAGGCGTAGCTGTAGCTTTTGGCCTAGCTCCGCAGACCTCGTAGTCGGTAGCCCTGACTATGGAGGCCTGGGAGCTAGAGACCGTTGCCGGAGCGCGGCTCTGCGGTGCTGGAACAGGCCTCTGTCCGGCTGTCGAAGAGGCTGGGGCGCTGCGTGTTAGCGGCGGGTAGTCCAGCTTCTTCCTTGGAGCGTCCCTTGGTCCCCCACCGGTGAGAACTTGGGAGGGCCAGGGCTCTCGAAGAGGAGGAGGAGGAGGGGGTTGACGGTTGGAAAGGCGTAGCTTCTCGTAGAAGTTTAGGCAACGCCGAAGTCTGCTTTCCTTAATGTCGAAAGTCATGATATGGCACTTGTTGCAGTCCAGTCCGTCCCCTCCTTGGGCCGCCTGGCGTGCGTGAGCGGTTCCAAGGCAATAGAGACAAACAGCGTGTCCGTCGTCCCTTGCCATGGTGTTGCCACATCCAGAGACGGGGCAAACCCGCCGCGGCTCCTCTCCTCCTGTGGCTTCCTTTTTCCGCGCCGAAGCAGCCTTCGTGCGGGGGTAAACCATCTTCCTTCCGAAGAAGAAAGCTAAGCTACACCGGCAGCCCGGTGTAAGCTAAAGCTAGCTGAAGCTAACAATACGAGAAGCTAAGCGTTTTCTAAACGCCGCGCAACAAGTTTGGCTAGCTGGCTAACTGTGTTTAGGCAAAGCTAGTGTGTCGCTCGAGGCTAACACTAGTTTGGCTAAGCTAACAGCGGGAAATCTTGGCTAGCGCCGAGAAAGGCTGTTAAACAGCGTATAATTACGTGAAAATATTCAAGAAGCTTTGAAAAATGCGTCGAACCTCACGGTACTCAAGAAAACTCGTTTCTCTTGTCCGGCTTGTGAAGCTTAAAACATTCAACGCACTCGAGTTCAAGAAGTCTTGCAGTCCTCTATTGGCAGAGAAAAGTAGAATGAGAGCTGGTGACGTAGGCGCGCCTTCTATACCCCGGGGGCACAGCGCCTGACGTCACATCTCTTAAACCCGCAGGGACCTTTTGATCCCTGTGGGAGTTCATAAATGAAGTTCTGCAGCTCGGTTTGCCAGTAGGAAACCTCCCATAAGCGAAATATTTCGCGAATGCTCACTTAAAATAACCTTACCTGCCCCCCACTATAAAAAACCGACCCTGTCACAATTCCATGGTCTTTTTCTCAAGTTTAGTCTTCCATGTTTCTTGTGCATTATTACTAAGGGACCAAGAAGTCACGAAGTGACTTTGGTCTTTATGTTTTTATGTTTTTTCTTCTTCTTTTTTCGCGAAACGCGGTAATCTGGTAGGGCTATGCCAAACGGTGATGCGAAGCCCACAACCATTGGCCAAAGGGTGGCGCTATAGCACTCAATTGAAAATGCAAACTTTGACCACACATAGCTCATGAACCGTTTGACCGTCGGCAATGAAACTTCGATACACATTATGCGTCTCCTCATGCCGAACAAGCATTGTGCTCTTACTTTTGACCTCTGACCTCTAGACCTGGTTATTTGATCAAAATGCACGAAAAGTTCTACACGTGAACTTTGGACCTATACGGACATGGGAAAGTGTAGTATGTTTTGTAAGTGAAAAAATTTAGTTTTTGTGAGCCAATGAAAATTGCAATTTTGTGAAAATTCTTCTTTTGTCCCTAATACATACATGCAGCGTCATATGCTTTTGCAACTTTACAGTATGGTAGAGGGTCATGCCAAATAGCACTGAAACCAGTCATACTCCAATTGGTCAAAGGGGGCGCTATGGCAATTTTTTGAAAATGAAACCTTTGAAAAGGCATAACTCATGCCTCGTTTGGCCAAAATTCATGGCACTTGTTTCCACATGTTCCTTGACTCACGGGGAACATATCTGTGACTTTGACCAGTAAGCTCCGCCCTCAGATTTTCCACCACTTTGAGCAGTTTAAAAAACGCTTATGATTTTCTGCCTGTTTTTTTAAGCAATTTGCGTGAAACGTCCTACACACAATCTATGGACCATTATCTGAAATCTCAGTTGAAGAGAAGTTTGTACGTGAAAACATGAACAGCGAACACACTGTAGTAATCCATAATGACATGCCCAAAGGCAGGACACACATAATTGTCATCAAAAATGTAACCCAGCCAACATGGCAACCCAAAAATGGCAACCCATTTCAACCTGTCAATCACAATGACTGAGAAAGGAGAGAGGCCACACAGCTCGTAGTCACGATGCCATCAAATCTTTATTTTTCCAACGTTTCGGCAACAAGTTGCCTTCTTCAGGGAACTCAGTGTATGAGTCTTCAAGAACCCTGCCCCCCACTATAAAAAAAAACTGACCCTGTCACAATTCCATGGTCTTCTTTTTCTCAAGTTTAGTCTTCCATGTTTCTATGGCTAATTGTGCATATTATTCTTATTGCTTATTGCCTTCCTGCTTGGTCCTGCCTTATCGCTGCTTGCGGCGATATTTTTCTAGTTATTATTATTATTATTTAACACAACACAACACACAACACATTACACAACACAACATCACACAACACAACATCACACAACACAACATCACACAACACAACATCACACAAAATCACACAACACAACAAACATATAGACACCTGAGGGCGAGAAGCCCCAAAGGGCGAGGTCGCGTGCACGCATCCGCTTGGAAGGATGGATGGGAGGGGAAGGATCAACATATGGAATGTCAGAACAGGTCAGCTCCATATAGAGGGTATGCGCATGCTTAAAGTGAATGGCACATCGAGTGGCAAATCGAGTGACAAAGCAACAGGCAAAGTGAGTTTAACATTGTTTAATGTTGTTTAATGCAATCAGATAGGACTTTTCTGTTTGGATGCATGGGCTGTGAAGGCCAGAAAGTCGTTTTTTCCGCTCAGTAGGCATTCCTGCATAACTTCCGGGTTTGATGATGATGTCACGCGCACACTCTCTATATGGAGATCGATCTAAGGGTTTGAGGTTTGAGGTCAGATGTAGAGTTACTGGCAAATATTGATGACATCAGGTATCTCCATGGGCTTAATGTGATGTCACAAGGCATAACCATATGGTCATGCCTCGTGACATCATGGGAAATGTACGATTCCATAGTTAACTGTAATAGTAATAGTTCGTATTTATGTTATTTTCCTGAATGGTTTATGGAAACTGGAATGTGGACTAATCAGACCTATAGTGTTTGGCCTGCCTAATTGGGCATCATGTTTATATATATTTGACATATTATATTTATATGTATGTTTATATATTTCATGAACTTGATGCTTTATTTATATCCATTTGGCCTACATTATTACTGATTGATTATTTGACATAGTTATATAGTTTCTCATATTTAAGTAAGTCTTATTTGATGCTTTAAGTATTACATGATATCTGATTTATGATTGATGATTAGGAATGTTTGATTTCATTATGAATATGATTTACTATCTCGTATTGCCAATCTTGAATATGGATTGAGCTGCCATTTATGATTTGTTTGTTTGATTGTTTATTGATGCCAAATATTGTTTCCTTTGTACAGCACACATCGTGTGTACCACACACACCACAATTGCCAAGTAAATTGCCCCACCGTGGCCAAAGAGAATCCTCTGCCTCCTTTCATTCCCTATGGTCAGCCTGGCCGGTGGCCTTGCCTGCTCACCTCTGTCAGTCACTAACCTGAACTATTTCCGAGAGACACTCTTTCAATATCAGATTGCCAATAATTAACACAAAATAAAATAAATGTTGCACATAGCCAATGTGCAACAACAACAACACATCCCAACATGACATGGCTTTGATTGATTGATTGACAGTTATTAACACTTTGCAGAATAAAGCACACATGCAGTTCAATAATACTGCTGAGACGATTTAAACCCAAGAAATCCTGTGACTTGTTGTTTCCATTGGGGTCCTTCATATACTCAATTAATCAAGTCGAATTCACAACATTCATGACATTACAATGAATTATACTTTTCTATAGGCTGTTTGCATGATGCCAGATAATAGCTCCATGCCTTCACCACCCAGTAAACACCTTGTTGGCTGTCCTCTCTGGGTCACAAGTATTTAGATTAATCTCACAACTAAAGCATACTCCACTTGTTTGGAACAGCTTCCGTTCGTGACTCTTTGTGTAACTGACTGGGTGCGTTCTCTGGAACCCGCTGGGAAAGCCATACCAAGCTGCTCTGCACTAATTGTGTCCTTTAATCAAGCTCAGGCTCCCTGGCCGATACCCA
Source organism: Electrona antarctica (assembly GCF_951216825.1). NCBI lineage: Eukaryota > Metazoa > Chordata > Actinopteri > Myctophiformes > Myctophidae > Electrona > Electrona antarctica. The sequence continues at coordinate 26,335,939 of NC_136792.1, forward strand.
GATGGTATGCCATCAAGTATTTGTTCTCACATACTGTAGCATAGGCCTAGGCTATACATGAAAAGCGGGTGAGTGTGATTTTATTTATTCATTACTGAGGGGCGCTAGCTATAGCCCCTCCAATGCATGGCTTTTGATAATTAAGTCATATGGAAGCCTTGGGCTTTTTAATGTTTGTTTAGAGCACTTATGACGTAAATCGAATGATCAGCCAAGTCTCTGGAAGTCCATAGACTTCCTTTTGTTTAGGGCATGCAGTTAAACAAACATTGACGACGTGAAGCGCCATATGGCCTCCCAGCAAGCACGGTCAGGACCTGGACCAATTAGTGACGTCACTATTGGGGCCAAATCAAGTCCCAGAATATCACCTGATTTCAACCAACATAAATTCTGCCCACTAAGACGGACGCCCCTGGATGAATCAGAGAGTTCGATCGAGGCCAGATCAACTTAAATCACATCAAATCTGGCCCAGAATAAGCTATATTATTTCAACTGGTGAAGACGTCCTGGAAATGATGTAAAGATCATCCCCGCATGGGCTGTGATCTGGCCTTAGTCCTGAACGTCACCGGAGGACGTCATCATAACGTCATCATGACGCCCCTCACTTCACACAAGTGTGATTTTTATAATCACTATTAATTTATGTTTGTATTGCCAGGGCGTTATTTTGTGATCTTCAAAGAAACATCCTAACCAAAAACAGTGTTTTAAAACGTAATTAACAATATAGAGATTTGAGATAATTGTTTTGCAGTGAAACCACCAGTACGATATAATGTTCTACCAGTAGCCTACTCTTTAGTGGACACTAGTGTCCTCTTCTTTACAGTTGCCTGCTGGCCGTTACCAGCTTGTTCAGGCTGTGTCATGCCTGAACAAGCTGGTAAAGCGAGGCTCCATCGTTGGTGCTAAAATGGATGGTGTGAAGGTGGTGCCGGAGGTGAGAATGAGGAAGAAGCTGGAGGCTATCCTAGCTCAGTGCTTCCCAAACTTTTTAACTCAAGACCCAAAAGAGAAATCTAGAAAATAGCAGTCTGCAAGCTTGCAACGAGGTGCGAATTGATGCGTTGCGAGAAACGCAAGCTTGCAGATCTGCTAGTTTCACATACTTCTTACTTAAACATTTGTTTTCTAATTTAGGGAATTTCTTTTATCTTTTTCAGTTTATTGATGAAATTATTTTTTAAATGAATAAATGTTTCACTCGTGAAGGTGGGTGCAATTTTTGTGTAAATCTTGGAAAATCTTAGTAAGTAATAATTATTATGACAAAATGTAGGAAACAAAAAATAAAGTGATATTCACTCGTGGCGTGAGACACGAGAATGGCACTGCGGTTACAAACTGGCATTCCAACACGACGCCATTCCTAATTTCCGACGCGTTCATTGTTTGAGAAACAGTGTCCTAGCTAACTCCTCCCACCCCCTCCATAGATAGCCGCAGATGCAGATTCATCTTTCCATTCACAGAGGAATGGCATGACTCAGTCTGTCCCATGAGGGTATTTCATGATGCCAACACACATTCTACTACTAGGCGTTCCTTATGGTTCAGGTTCAGGTTCAGGTTTATTTGTCATATGTATAGATACAGAGTATAAATACAATGAAAATTATTTTGCTCAGAGCATTCTCAGTCTTACGTACACGACATAAACAAACATCTATAGTGCAAAGAAAAAGACAAAAACACAAAAAAGTGCAAGTGAAGTGACAATACAGTGCAATACAGTTCAAGGTCAGCTGTTTGAACAGGGTATTTGCGGGATGGCTGGTGTCTTTGATGATGTTGTGGGCTTTTTTCATACAACGAGTGGTGTAGATGTTGTGGAGACTGGGTAGTTCTGTGCTGCCGATGATTTTAGCTGCTGTTTTAACGGTCCTCTGCAACCTGTTGCAGTCCTGAGCGGTCGTGTTACCGTACCACACTGTGATACAGCCAGTTAAGACACTTTCAATTATACAGCGATACAAGTTCACTAGTCGTTTTGTACTTAAGCCAAAAATGTTAAGGCGCCTCAGAAAGTAGTCGCTGCTGCGCCTTCTTGAGGATGTACTCGGTGTTGAGTGACCATGTGAATGTGTCTGTAATGTGTATGCCCAGGAATTTAAAGTTATCAACTATGTCGACAGATGACCCCTTGATGGAAATGGGGGTGTGGATACCTTTGGACTTCCTAAGTCTACAATGATTTCTTTGGTCTTTTTGGTGTTAAGTGAGAGGTTGTTGTTATCGCACCATAGAGTTAGATCTTCTATCTCCCTCCTATAGGCCCTCTCATCACCGTCTGTTATTAAACCGATCACTGTGGTATCATCCGCAAATGTAATTATACTGTTATTCCCACATCTGGCGACACAATCAAACGTAAACAAACCGTACAACAGAGGAATGAGGCAGCAGTCTTGGGGTGCACCGGTTCTGGTGAGAATTGTGGATGAGCATCTCTCTCCTGTGCGTACACACAGGGGCCTGCCTGTCAGAAAATCAAATAGCCAATTACAGATGGAGCTTCCCACACCAAGGCCACTGAGTTTCAACACTAATTTAGATGGTACAATAGTGTTGAATGCGGAACTATAATCTATGAACAGTAGTCTGACATAAGAGTTTTTCTTTTCAAGGTGTACCAGGGCAGTGTGTAAAGCAAGATAGATCACGTCGTCCACAGATCTATTTGAACAGTAAGCAAACTGTAATGGATCAATGTTAGCAGGAATGATGCTCTTGATATAAGAAATAACCAATTTCTCCAGGCATTTCATGAGAACAGAAGTCAAAGCAACAGGTCGATAATCGTTGAGACAGGTAATGGGCACAATTATTGTTTTTTTTTAAAACATAATGGCACCTCACACAATGACAGGGACAGGTTAAATATGTCGGTATAGACCCATGACAGCTGGTTATAGCATGTCTTAAGGACACGAGAGGTCTGAATGACTCTCAAACTGGGAGATGACCAACTTGATGAATATGATTATACACCAAGTAATCACAAAATAACTACTGGGATACGTTGAGCGCCAAGGATTGCTGATGAATATCTGATGGGAATTTACTTTCATACATACAATAAATGATGCAGGATTTTGCTATGAAAACAGGAATGGCATGGAACAGGACTTGTATATCCCATTGGGATATACAAGGACATACAATGCGTAGACAAATCCCATTGTGGTCTGGTGGCACAGGGGTACATGCCCATCACCATGGAGTCTAGGGCACTGGTTGTGACCTCCAAAGGTTGCCAAAAAAAAGTTTATTTTAATGTGCTAAAAAAAAACGTATTATAATTTTTTTAAAGAGAGAATAGGCCATATTTCTCAGCAGGAAATGTTCAGATTGTTCACTCCAGGTAGGGAATGAGACTTTGCCCCAAGGGAAGGAATTCAAGTACCTCAGAGTCTTGTTCACGAGTGAGGGTGGGCAGAGAAGGTGATCAGTCAGAGAAATGGAGTAGGAGAGGTATTGCGCTCACTATACGGCACTGTGTTACAAAAAGATGGCTGAGCCAGAAGGCAAAGCTCTCGCTATACCAAGTGATCTTTGTTCCTCCGAGAGAGACTCGGTAGTAGTGCTTCTTCTCTTGGAAAAGAGCCAGCTAAGATGGTTCAGGCATCTAGTATGGATGCCTCCTGAGGAAGGTCCTCGGTTAATGTTCCACTGGGAGGAGACCCCCTGGCAGACCAAGGACCAGATGGGGGATTCTCTACAGAAATGATGTGGCATAAGAACTACATTTGAGAAAAGGGTTAAAAATTATATTTGGGGTGCTCATGGCTGTTTCCGGTCATATCCGAGGCAGCTGCTTTTCAATGAATTCCTGTACAGCTGCCATCTCCTCGGGACAGGAACTGTGGAAGAGGGTTGGGTAGGTTTTGAAGGTGATCTTCTGAGGATTGACTATGGTCTTGAGCTTGTCTGATGTCATGGCCCCAAAGCACACTGGGATCAGAGGGTCCTGATCCCCATGGCACTGCAGGATCGGCACGTCCTTGTTAGCACTGGCGCTCGCTGCCTGTGGGAAGCTCTTGCGAAGTGGTAGCCAGCAACTGAGAGCCACGACACCGGCCAACTGCTGCTGGCAAGTCAGTGCCGTATACAAGGACAAAGCTCCACCCTGAGAGAAGCCTCCGAGCAGGATCCGGTTTGGAGGGGTGCCATTCTTGACCTCATGGTCAATTATATCCTTAATGTTCTCCGCCGCCTTCTTGATCCCAGCGTCATCCTCTGGGGAGTCGGGGCTCAGACCCTTCAGATCGAACCATGACGGCATTGTGATATTCATATTTAACGTGACAGGGATCTGGGACGCATGGGGGCAGATGTACTTGACATGTGGCAGTCGGATCGCCTTCAAGGCTTCGGCCCACCCATGCCCCGAGTCCCCCAACCCGTGAAGGAAGATCACCGTGGCGGTCTCCTTCTCTGTCCCCGACACCGTCACAGCAGACATGTTGTTGCTACACATTGTACTGTAAGTTACATTAAGAGGAGGGATCGCTGTCCCAGTTTAATATCAGTCATCTATGATGTCAGTTGTCTATGTCCTATATCTATGATGTAGGACTCCAAATTTGGGTTTGGTTTCAGCCTGATCACAGCAATATATGGACATATACTGATGACGTCAGGGATCTCATAAGCGTAAAAGGAAAACAGACAGACAGACAGACAGACAGACAGACATCTCCATTTATCTCCATACTGTATAGGGGCAGGTAGATTACAATGGGTATTACAAAGCCGGGTGAGGCATATGCGTTCCCAAATTGCATTGTTTCCGACTTGCATCATTCCCGAGTACACGGTTATATATTTCAGTATACAAGGATTGTTCAGCAGCGCCCTGGACAGTGTGTGCACTGTATGACAGACGGAGACACAATGCCTACGAGCACAAGTCACAGCTGCGTTTAAACGCCCAATGCATTCTCAATGGCAATAGCACAAACTTTGGCAAGCTACTAGTCCTACAATGTAGGACTTTCCCTGGACCTTCTAGCCGCTACCCACTGAAAAAATAAGTGTACCATTGCTGAAAATAGTTTAAATATATAATGTACCTGGGGGGGCTTTGGAATAGGGAGAAAATATGACAGGCAGTTTGCTGTCATATTTCCTCCCCGTATTTAACTTAAACGCCCAATGCATTCTTAATGGCAATAGCACAAACTTTGGCATGCTACTAGTCCTACATACTTACACCTAGAAACCCCATTCAAACCTATTTAGGTTCATCTTGCGGTGGACATGTTTGCCTGAAAAGAAATCTTTGAAATGTTTCATAGTTTTAGAAATATAGTGCTTTCAAATTTGAGAAATGTATAATGGGGCTCAATGGCAGCTCTATGGCACGTCAAAAAATTACTTTCACCTAGAAACTCTATTCACACATTTTATAATTCAGCTTACTGTGGAGACACATGCTGGAACCTTTTACTTTGAAATTATTTGTAGTTTCTGAGTTATTTAACCTAAACGCCCAATGCATTCTCAATGGCAATAGCACAAACTTTGGCATGCTACTAGTCCTACATACTTACACCTAGAAACCCCATTCAAACCTATTTAGGTTCATCTTACGGTGGACATGTTTGCCTGAAAAGAAATCTTTGAAATGTGTCATAGTTTTAGAAATATAGTGCTTTCAAATTTGAGAAATGTATAATGGGGCTCAATGGCAGCTCTATGGCACGTCAAAAAATTACTTTCACCTAGAAACTCTATTCACACATTTTATAATAATTTTATAACGGAGACACAATGCCTACGAGCACAAGTCACAGCTGCGTTTAAACGCCCAATGCATTCTCAATGGCAATAGCACAAACTTTGGCATGCTACTAGTCCTACAATGTAGGACTTTCCCTGGACCTTCTAGCCGCTACCCACTGAAAAAATAAGTGTACCATTGCTGAAAATAGTTTAAATATATAATGTACCTGGGGGGGCTTTGGAATAGGGAGAAAATATGACAGGCAGTTTGCTGTCATATTTCCTCCCTGTATTTAACTTAAACGCCCAATGCATTCTTAATGGCAATAGCACAAACTTTGGCATGCTACTAGTCCTACATACTTACACCTAGAAACCCCATTCAAACCTATTTAGGTTCATCTTACGGTGGACATGTTTGCCTGAAAAGAAATCTTTGAAATGTTTCATAGTTTTAGAAATATAGTGCTTTCAAATTTGAGAAATGTATAATGGGGCTCAATGGCAGCTCTATGGCACGTCAAAAAATTACTTTCACCTAGAAACTCTATTCACACATTTTATAATTCAGCTTACTGTGGAGACACATTCTGGAACTTTTTACTTTGAAATGATTTGTAGTTTCTGAGTTATTTAACTTAAGTAAGCTTCCTCAGGACGGCCCTCCGCTGGTGATAGGCTCACGATGACATGGTGGGTAGGTAGAAGGTGGATGGATCTCCGCCTCCGAACACCGTAGCAGCAGCAAGACCTGTGACTGAACACTGAGTCAGCACCTTCCTCTATATAGTACAGCATGCGACTGATAAATAACCGACTTACCATAATTACTCCGATTATGTAACAATATGAAAGTATACAACATAATGTTTACTTAGCTGTGGAGGTACTTATGTGACGCAGACCGGTCCAATGGTTTGTGAGATTAGCTCCGGACACACACACACACACACACACACACACACACACACACATGAAGCCCCTCTCTTACTCTTACGCCATGACGTTAAAGTGTTAAAAGTCATCTTGAATAGACCAAAAACATGATTTGCCTGACAAGGAAGGTGGGGAATACATTATTCAACGACGACTGTCTGCTCAGTACAATTACAGTGCAATTGTGCACTGCACATATTTTCAAACTAACTGATCCAGTTAAAATGTGGGCCAACACTTTTTGAGTGGTGTAAACCACTCCTACGACTGGCTTTGTTAGTTTACGTGTCTGTCTGTCTGTCTGTCTGTCTGTTCGTACCAAAAAATGAGCATGGTTGCACCCGTGGTCACTCAGTTCACACGGGTGTGATTTCATTACGTCAGACATTACGTCAGACCACAGCTGATCAGTCTATATAAGACCTTACACCACTCAGTTCACACGGGTGTGATTTTTTTATACAATATACAATTATACAGTAAATTTCACTAAACACTAAACACAAAATAATTCATCTATTTTCTTACCTCTGAGAGCATACAAATGTAACCAAGCGGACCCTTCTTACGTGTCCATTTGGTCACATCTGTAGAGTTAAAAGGAAACGTCATCGGTTGTCAACCTTAATAAATCAGAGCAATGTGAGATGGTCATCAATAATATAATGTGGGGAAAAAATACGCTATGCCTTAGAGTGAATTTCTCCATGAAATGTTAAATGTTAATGATTAAGTCAAATGCATCTTTCGCATCATCGGGCGTACATTCCGTAGATGAAGATCAGCCTTGAAGTTTTTCTTTCAAGTAGCCTATTTTAAAGTGCAGTTGGACAGAGAGATAAAGAGGGTGGGTATGTGGAGAGCATGAAGCCGATCTGAACTGAGAGAGGGGGGGGAGAAAGGGAGGGAGGGATGGCAGGGAGAGAGAGAGGGCCATGAGAGAGAGGGCCATGTGGAGAGCATCAGAGCTGAACAGATGACAATCTGTGTGGTGTGACAGATGTAGGACAGGAGGCCGTTGTCTCCCACAGGAGTCACCGCTCCAAATGAGAGGTTTATTAATAAACAAGGAATTTATTGAAATTACAGACTGTGTGTGTGTGTGTGTGTGTGTGTGTGTGTGTGTGTGTGTGTGTGTGTGTGTGTGTGTGTGTGTGTGTGTGTGTGTGTGTGTGTGTGTGTGTCACTATGGTGACCATGTCCTTGAGCAAGGCACTTGACTATTTAGTCTTCAGCTGCTCCAGTGTGGCTGTTCTGTTACCAACGGTATAGGATGAGAGACTACAGTGTGGCGGTAAAGCGCCGAAGTCCTGACGTCACTCGCTCATCCCCCATGGTTCACGGAAGTAATTTCTCTATGGAGAATAACATGGGGTCATCTTAAAATCGTTTCATATAAGAATTGTGGTCCAAAAATAAACAAGCTGTCTCTGCGTTATTGTCAGGGAAGTGTCTCTGTATCGTTTGCGACAGTCAGTCACTCATATATGATGTTTTTTGTGAAAATGTAACTAATTCAGTAGCAGTAACAATAACGTTTTCTCTCAGTCAGTAATTCTTCATATCCATATGAGTGAAATGGCCGGATGACATGTTTATTTTTCAAACGCAGTTCTTATATGAGGCGATCTAAAATCCCCCTATGGGGATTACAATGCAAATAAAAAGTACATGAACCTGTGGATTTGCGCCCTCTACCGATATTGACGTCAGACTTCGGTGCTCTATAGCAGGGGTGGGCAATTATTTTTCCCAAGGGGCCAAATGAGAAACAGAAAATATTTTGGAGGGCCGGGCCAAAAGGCTGAACTTAATTATGCATAATATCAATTTTATTTCTGTATAAAAAGCAGTAAATGGCATTGTTTTGCAAAGCAATGGTAAACAAAATGTGAAACATTTGACTCAAATTATAGGCAGTGACTATTTTACATCATGATGATGTACAATAAGAGCGCCACTCACTTCACATGGGTGTGATTTTTTTACTTTCTACTTGCAGGCTTGAGACGTTTCGTTTCCCAGTTGAAAACTATGTTTTTGTTTAAGTTTCAAGTCCTGTAAATACTAGCATTTTCTTTTAACAATGAGAACATTAGAGGTAGCTCTCTGTTCCATTCGGAGGACACTGGAGGTGTCACTTTCACAACCCATGCTTACTATCAGCGAGTGTTGACTCACAACCATTAAACAACAACGTTCTGAAAACAATAATAATCCAACCAGTGATGGTATTGTTGAGACTTGGCAGCCTGGCAGGCGCTGTATGTTGATGTGTGCACGTTCGTTCTGCCAGATTTACTTTGTGGTACAACGGTGTCGATCGAGTGTGCCGATCCACAAGCTCACGGCGCATCGCCCAAGCGTTCTGAACTTCAGAAGCATGCCACATTCTGGGCGCAACAACGCCTTACGATGCAGCATCTTAAAACATCTTAACTTTATTGGCGAGGCGCGTTAGAGTGGGTTAAATAAAGCAATGAAGCATAATGGGTTTTAACTTGTCCTCCTGCGAGGAAGTTTGGTAATCAAAGCATGCGCCTGCGCCTACCGTGTTGGAGAGCTGCATGCTTCATGGCTATTTGCATTCACCGACGTTGTTGTCAACAATAAATCCAAAAAGCCGACATTTTCGCATATGAGGGGGGTAAAGGAAGGAAGACAGGTTCTCAATCACACGCAATTCACGTGCACAGTTGACGTGCAGATTGTGTGCACTGTGAGAATGCATGGGCTTCAAAATAAAAGCGATGCGGTTTTAGTCCACCCATAAGGTAATTAGAAAGTATGTTTTATTTTCTGATTTATCAAGTAATCTTTCGCGGGCCGGTCAGAGTCAGCCGGCGGGCCGTATTTGGCCCGCGGGCCGTACAATGCCCAGGTCTGCTCTATAGGATCAGAGACTACAGTGTGGCTGTTGTGTTACCAACGGTATATGAGAGACTAGTGTGGCTGTTGTGTTACCAATGGTATAGGATGAATGAGAGACTACATTTCTACCACTCAAACAAGAGGCAAAATCCCTATCAGGTGGATGTAGCGAGGCACACTCGTATATCTGCTATTTTTAAATAGCCGCATAGTAACACATTTAGCTGGGAACCGCCTGGAACCTCTCTAGGAGTTGGGTCTGGTCCACAAGATTCGATACACCACCAAGATACCCATGTACCTGTCTAAATACTTCCTTAATGTCAATGAAGTCCACACCCACAACACCAGAGGGAGTTCAACAAACCATGTGCAACCCAGATTCGGCACAAACAAGGGACTAAATTAAATTCGCTCCTATGCCACAAAAATGTGGAACGCCCTACGAACTGTCATTAAGAATCCCTTGACTCCTTCAAAACCGCTCTCACCTACGTACGTCTGCAATTTGAAACTGGCCCCCGTAAAATCTGAATCCCCCACCCACCCCTTTTCCCCCTCACTGTATATGTTTTTCCCCCCTTTTTACCTCCTTTATGATGATTTCCTGTTTTTGTATATTTGTATATTTGTACGTCTCTAAATGTTATGATGAATTGAAAACGGTGGACCCTCTTGTAAACAAGTGTCGTCCACTCACAGTTAACAGTTTTTTTATTGAGTTGTGCTTGAAATGTACTGTAATTCTGCAAAATGTTAATAAATACTTCAATCAATCAATCAAAAAGGGACCCGTGGGGGGTGAGAACCATTATTAGTCTACCATTAGACTAACTCCAACCACTGCAGATGTACTACATATTGTATTAACATAATCTTATAAATAAGTTAAAATAACATTTCACATACGGGTACGGGTACACTTGTGGGATATGTGCACCTAAACCTCAAATAACTTGAAATATTCAGTTGTTCATTTGGACCTAGTTACTAGCTGAGCCTGAAACACACACAATTTCAATTTCATTCAATTCAAAGGGCTTTATTGGCATGAGGGCTTTATTGGCGGAAACAGGAGGCCTACAGTACCTGGTTGATCCTGCCAGTAGCATATGCTTGTCTCAATTAAGACATGCATGTCTGTACAAATGTCTTGTACAGTGAAACTGTGACATATACTATACATTTACATTGCCAAAGCAAAAAGTAGAACAATACAATACAATCAAAACAATGTACATTTGAAAGTCAGAATCTCCAATAAATCAATTTCTATGTACCAAGATCACTCGATGCAGATAGTGCAGGAATTCACACATTGATTAGTCTTTAGGGTGGTTGTGTTCCATTGGATATCCTTCTGCTATTATAGCAGCTCACAAATCTTGCTGCTGTACTTGCACATTGTTGTACTTCGTCCAGCAGATACAGGAGTTTTTTTGTCATTAGTCATGTTTTCAAAATCTCTGTGGGTGATTGTAATTTGTGGGAAGTATAGTCTCTGATGTCTTGGTACAATGGACAGATGGTTAGGAAGTGTAGATCAGTTTCCACTTCATTTTGTGTGCAGTGGGTGCATAGTCTGTCTTCTCTCGGGAGACCGGTCTGCCTTTGACAGCCTTTCTCGATTGCAAGACTGTGCTCACTGAGTCTGTAGCTAGTTAAGATTTGTCTTTGTTTTGGGTCGGTAACGGTGCTCAGCTATTCTGCCACAGTGTATTCTCTGTTTAGGGCCAGATAGCATTAGTTTACTCTGCTTTTATGTGGCTTCTTTCCAATGTGTCAGATAGTTTTCTTTTTGCTGTTTTATAATTTGGCTTAGTCTAATGTGTTTTCTATCTGGTGGCTCTGTTTGAGTTCTATGCAGGGCCAGCTCCAGGGAACACACACTGTACACACATACTCACACACACACATGCACACACGCGTGCAGCCGTGCACACGCATCCAATGCTTTGCAAACCTCTCACATCTGATTCTGAAAAGAGGTAATGCCATTGTTGTGGAAATGAGCAGGCCTTGTGTTGTACAGCCGAACACCAGACAAGGTGACAGACAGACAGGAGAGAGAATCTCTTCACACTCCAGTGATAAGGGCTTTGGAGAGCTCCCTGAGGGACTGTGCTGAAGCAGTGAGCCTAAATGGGACTTTTATGCAAAGGCCTGTATGTGTTTCACACCAACTGATTTTTAATAGAATAGAAGAATTCTTAAATAAATCATGTTCTGTAGAAATCTTGAATTTTGCTGCAGTGATACACTGATCAGTAGTGAGACATTTCACATTTGCTAATTATGTGGCCATTAATATAAGCTTTGCTTGTGTGAAAGTTAATCAATATTTCAAAGGGACATTATCGTGCTCTACTGTAAATGTAAAAGTAGGGTATAGTAAGTATAACAATAGTGCGTGCGTGCGTGCGCGCGCACGCCGCGCACACACACACACACACACACACACACACACACACACACACACACACAAACACTCTTTTATAAAAGATATCTGAGTTATATCTGAGTAAAGAACTCAAGGTTGCTTTGTTGCTGTCACTTCTAGTAGAGAGTTCTGCTTTCAAATCATTCTGTGAGTAGGCGTCCAATCGCTCACCAGGACAAGTTATACAACTCAAGTGTCGCCAACACAGTTATTGAACATAGAACTACATTTGATCGATGCTTTGATGAATTATGTAACTTAAATAAAGGTGTTGTTTTTAAAGCCCACAAATGGAGATCAGGATGACACATATTTTGTCATCAGAATCCGCTATTCCCATACAGTAAATATATGAATAATACATTTGTTCAGATGGAATGTTCATTGACACTGGGCATGGTGCATGTAAACTGTTTACTCTCTACATCTTGTTTAAGATTAGCATGCTATTTAGGCTATAGCAATTTTTCTAGATGAAATAGTCTCTTTTAATGTACTGTATGGAGTATGGACCCATGTGCTTAAGGACAAAGGAGTTATGGCACACAAGGTTCAAGAGCCTGTGTGACAGTCAACGAGAGGAAGAAAAGACATGAGAGATTTAAACCTCCTGTCTTCAGTCATGATGAGCGATCTTCCATCACTAGCCAGCAGGATGGAAGCTACAGTATATCTGCTCTGCTGAGCAGCCAGAAATTATATCAGGCTGTCTTTCACAAAATGGTTGAATGGGAATATACTAGATCGATCTCGATTTGTTTGGCTTCATGCTGGTGTCTGCAGATGACAACAGGGGGAAGAAATGTGCCTTACAATGTATATTAACCCTAGACGATTTAATCCCAATCTCCTAATTATGGAATGCATCTTCTGGCTGTAGGATTATGGTCATATCATCATCCCCGGGAGTTGTACTGTGCAATTTTCTGTGTTGTCTATGCACAGAAAAGCCATTGTGATGGCCGCCAGTGTCAGTGATCCACTCATCCACTCCTCCATTGCAAGACTTCAAAACCAGCACCCGAATGCACCGTGGCGGAAAACTCAAAGGAACAGGCAGACGAGCTGAACTTTCCCTTTTGCCAATTTTGACTTGCATGCATTGCATCACCCCAGGCACCGCTGCTCCCTTTCATTCCCCAGGCTCCAGCCACAATTCCAGAGTTATTCTATTACTGGACTCTTGCGTGTGTGCATGTGCGGGTGTTTGTGTGTGTGCATGTGTGTGTGTGCGGAGAGAGAGAGAGAGAGAGAGAGATAGAGAGAGAGAGAACTGGTTGGCTACATACTACGTAAATTTGTGCAGGCATGCAGGAAGCGGAGGAGGGAGGCGTGTGTATCTCATTGGTAAACAACAATTTAATAGTACAAATCTTTAATAGCGCAATCAGCCATTTCATAAATGACTTCACCATGAGGCGGTGCTTAGGGAGTGGGGTGAGAGAGAGTGGGGTGAGAGAGAGTGAGAGAGAGAGTGAGAGAGAGAGAGGGGGAGAGAGAGAGAGAGAGAGAGAGAGTTCAATGGGTAGTAATAATAGGAGAGACAATGGAGGAGAGAACAGATGAAAGAGAATAAGGGATGAGGAGGTGTAAACTCTTGGCATTGTATAACTGCTTCTGGGGATTCTGGGGATTGTAGTATTGACTGTTCAGGCCTTTATGGGAACTGAAAGTACTGTCTCTAACCCCGGTGGATGGTGTCTGACACTTCTTTTTGTTGTTGTTTTAATGGCCTCTCAGGGGCTCTGAAAATTCAAACTAAAGCCCATAAAGAGACGTGTGGCTCTTTGAGTCCCTTTGAACCACAGCAACTCAGTGGTTGTTCCAGTGACTAGAATCGTTGCTGTCAGAGGCTTCAAGTCTGTGACCTTTACGCCAGAGGGACTGTCTATGTAGCTGCTGGACCAGTGGTATTCCCAAACACAGTGGAAACTTTGGTTCATGTAAAAATGCAATTTTATAAAAAATAAATAAAGAAGCACGCATGCAAGCATAGGTCTGCGTGCGTGCGTGCGTGTGCCCGCCCGCCCGCCCGTGTGTGTGTGTGTGTGTGTGCGCGTGTGTGTTGCCCAGTCGGTATAGCGCTGTCGCCTCACAGCTAGAAGGTCCTGGGTTAAATTCCCGCTGGGGATGCTGTGGGTGCTGGGGGCGTGCTCTATCCTCCGCATCATTAGTGCCCATACCGTAGGTGGGGTTTGCAAAAGGGCCTTTCTGTGTGGAGTTTGCATGTTCTCCCCATGTCCGCTATACGGTAGGTACCCTCACAAAGAACATGCCATAATCCTGGTCTCTAAACTGCCTCCCCAGGGCGCTTGATGGAGGGGTAGGAACTGGTTGGGATAATGTATTCCTTCCACGCGCTACGTTCAACCGGGGAAACTCCCCCCTGTCAGGTGAAAAGAAGCGGCTTGGATGCATTGAAAGAAGCATGAGGTCAGTCCGTTGCTCTCCACTCGACAAATTAATGACACTGGGTGAACAAAAATGGGTGAAAAAAATTGTGGGATAAAAATTTGAAAATATAATGTTTAGTGTACACAAACCAAAAAAGACATGATTATTTGAAGTAAAAATGTAAGTCCAGGCCTGCAGCCTTACAGATGTTCTCCCGCTGGAAGGCTTGTCATCCTGCAGTGAGAGGTTTATTTGGCCGACCTCCTCAGGCAAGCCTGTCTCCCGCGGGTAGGATCTGTTTACCTCGAACCGAGCGAAAAGGTATTCAGCTCACCGGGGAGGGAGGAAGAGCAGCTGGTTCTACGTCTGAATTATGTTACTCCTCACGTTGCTGCCGTTAAATTGATCTTCCGCTCTATTCCTCAGTAATTCCTGTAACCCCGCTTGGCCTATCTAATGGTCTTCTGAAGGTCATAGTGGGATTTTGAATAATCCACGTACAGTCTCAGAGCTGTAGGAAGTGTTGTGCACGTGACGATGCCGAGGAGAGAACACCGGTGGCTCCATCACAGATCTGTAATTCCATGTAATTCTCTGTCAGGGCATTAGTTGCTTAGTAACAGGCAGACTTTGTCATTACCTTTTTTTTTATTGAAAGGATTTCCCTATACCGTTTGAACAACTTAAACCCTATTATGCTTAGTTGACCGGGGTGCCCCCAGAGCTCTATACTTGGTCTGCTATTGTTTGTAACCTTTATTTCAGGGGAATCCAATTGAGACCAGGGTCTCTTTTTCAATGGCGCCCTGTATACAAATAAGAACATTTACATTTTACATACATGACATGGACACACAGTACAACAAATATAATCCACAAGCACATACACACAGAAACAAAACCTTGTAACCAAATGTTACAGAAAACAGGTGCATATGCCTTCCTCTAGTGTGAGGTCAGTTAAGAGTATCTTAAAAGTAGTAAACGAAATAAAAACATTCAACTTCAGCTATGGTTTCCTTCTACACCAAATCTCTCTGATGAATAACTCAAATCGATCTAATCTGCACATCACAACCGCAAGCCTGCATGGGTCACATTTGCATCGGATATTTTCACACATAAAACAAAAACACATAGAGGGCATGCACATCCAGCAGGGGTTATTGCCATGTTGGCTTGTGGTGGACATTTTTGTCAAAATGTGGACATACGGACATATTGATGACCCCTGACAACCACACGGCACTCACAATAGTCATAAAGCAATAACACACATGCAGTACACAAATACATCACGCATGCACGCAGGTCGTACGCACGCTCGCACAGAAAACAATACACAGAATGTAACCTACAGACACGCTGTACACACACGCTGGGAACATAGACACATGCACAGCAGAAACTCACTACACATCCAGTATTAATCCACTCACAGAAAATGCAACCACACACTGGAGACACAAATACACCTATGGGACATACACACTCTCTACATGTAGTATTGGCATTGAAGTATACGTACTACAAAGAGAGACTGCTTTTCCTCTCCCTATGAAGCTCATAAACAGACGTAAAGACTTGACTTAAATACTCAGGCAAAGATACGGAGAATGAAGTCAACAGCAGAGACAGGCAGATGAAGGTTGTTCCGGAGTTCCATTTATTTTCAGAGTGTACAAAATACAGCCATGGGGCCAGCAAGCCCCATGGATCCTTCCATCAGCCTATCGCCGTCCGGAGACTACTACCACTGTTAAACATTTTCAGTAGACTTTATACAACTCGAAACAGAGACATCAAAGGGAAATGCAAAGGTGGTCTCAACCCCCCTACCAAATGGTCAAACATGTCTGTGCCCATTTAAGGTAATGGTCAAGTCACAGACTCACAAGAAGAACAGTGCTGCTATCAGCAAGCCAGATCTGTCCCCTGCAGCTGCCTAGGTGTCGGTCAGAGCAGGAGACAACTAAATGTTTCTGCAGTTACTTTTGCTATTATTAATGTGAATTTGTGGTTCCAGATAAAGGCCTAAAAGGGCCTAAAAGCCTGTATGTCACAGTGTCCTTGAGCAAGACACTGAAGCCTTAACCACTCCCATTGAGCATGTCGTGCCTTCATTGCTTCCTCTATATGTTGGTATGTGTGAATATGTGGAATGTGTAACAGTGTTCTACTGTTGTGGTTCGAGTGAATGGTTGAATGTCAAGTACATAGTAAAGTGCATTTGAGTGGCCATGAAAGACTAGAAATTCTTAAGGCCATTTACCATTTAGTGCTCAGCAGGTCCATTTGTCTGTTGTTTATTCAGTCACAGATGTTCCCTTATAAATCGACCCCATTGTCAGCCTGTTTTATTACTTCATAAATAGACTGCTGACAGAGTGTGTGTGTGTGTGTGTGTGTGTGTGTGTGTGTGTGTGTGTGTGTGTGTGTGTGTGTGTGTGTGTGTGTGTGTGTGTGTGTGTGTGTGTGTGTGTCTGTGTGTGTGTCTGTGTGTGTGTCTGTGTGCGTGTGCGTGTGCGTGTGCGCGTGCGCGTGCGTGCGTGTGCGTGCGTGCGCGCGTGCGTGCGCGCGTGCGTGCGCTCGTGCGTGCATTCTTGTCGAACTGAATACAGGATAGAAATGAATAGCCTCCAGTCTTTATCTTCGTATAGCATTATCTGAAAGGAACACATTATACTCCCATACAATATACAACTTTAATACAGTACTCAACTCATATTGGACAGCCGTTATGAATTTGTAGCCTATTGTAGGGTCTGACTGCCTTGTTCAAGCCAAAATGGAATGAAACACACCGCCCTCAATCAAGCGCATGTCAACATTGCACAGTGAAACCTATAGTAACTCTGTTATATAAATATTCTTTATTAAAAGATGAAATATGGAGATACGATGTGTCTGCATGACGTCAACCATATGTTTTATGAGAATGCTGTGAGTAATCCCAGTTGAATCATATGTAACCATTGTGGACCCACAGGCCATTGTGTTGAATATTGTGCCAGGGTGAATGTGAATAGTTTGTGTGTGGCATTGTGTTAGCTACTACGTGTCAGAGATGGTGTCCTACATGGCCTCTGTGCTCAGCGGCTGTTGCTTAGCAGATAAGGCAGACGTGAGGAGAAGACTGGCTTTATATATTTATATAGCCTATACTGTATATATTTATTTATTTATTTGGTTGTAAGGTACTGTATATGCAGGAGAGATGGAGATGTTATCGCTGCTGGAAAACATTTCCAGGGTCATTCTATGACTGTGTGTGTGTGTGTGTGTGTGTGTGTGTGTGTGTGTGTGTGCGTGTGTGTGTGCGTGCGTGCGTGCGTGTGTGCGTGCGTGCGTGCGTGCGTGCGTGCGTGCGTGTGTGTGTGTGTGTGTGTGTGCGTGTGTGCGTGAGACAGAGAGAGAGGCTTGTTCCATTATGTTATTGATGAAGGGATGATGATGCTTGGTCTAATTAGTGGCATCATTTCAGAGCCCATGCTTGAGCTCTGCTGTTGGAAATCAATGGCTGCTGTGAGCTGAGCTCCTCTCTCTGTGTCTCTCTCTCTGTGTCTCTCTCTGTGTGTGTGTGCGTGTGTGTGTGTGTGTGCGTGCGTGCGTGCGTGCGTGCGTGCGTGCGTGCGTGCATGTGTGTGTGTGTCTCTCTCTCTCTCTCTCTCTCTCTCTCTCTCTCTCTCTCTCTCTCTCTCTCTCTCCCTCTCTCTCTCTGACTGCCCTTTTCTGTCTCTCTCTGACTGCCCTGTATCTCCCCTCTGCTGCCACATTCCCCCTCCACATATTGTCTCCACCAGGCCGAAGGCATGGGGAGAGAGTATGTTTTGCACTCGAACAAAGTGCCACAAATCATGAATACGGCGTCTCATTTCTGTGAAATTATACGTATGCACATTCCCATTAGGCCGGGGACGAAATGCCACATAACATTTTTCAAATCAGCCTCACGTCGGTGCTATGCAGGCCAATTCCTGTTTTTACCTATAACTGCATTTTTCACATCTGCCTGTTATAGCACCACCATGAGGCCGATTTCTATACTTGCACAGATTTTATCCATACATCAGGCAAATCGGTATACACTATCTCTAGTTATGTGAACAACACAGATCAGTTTGATTTTCATATTCCATTCTGATTGGCTACGATTGACCGCTAAAGTTTGCATGACTGGCCCGTTTTGAACAAAATGGCGCAAATCATGATGCTATGAGGCTATAGCTGTATAGGCTCTGCATTTCCTCAACAAAATGAAGATAATTGTTGCTAAAAAAATAATAAAACAATTGTTCATATTACTCCTAAACATTTTGTCCAAACATCACAAACACTCCTATCTTCCTGGTGGAAACAAATACAATGTATTGATGTGGTATGTTTTCTCTTTCTTTGCTTTATTCTTATTATTCTTATATTACTATTGTTACTATTGACATGTGTTGTTTTTATTGTTGTGAAGCACTTTGTGACTATGATGTCTGTGAAATGTGCTCTATAAATAAAATGTACGTACTTATTTACTTATTTACTAATTTATCTATTTTCTGTTATTTTATTTTTTTCCCTTTCCCAATTTAATTGTTGCCATTTATCCCATGTACTGTATTTCAATCCCTACTGTTTTATCTTGGGGAGGGTGTATAGACATCCATGTGGCTTCTCCTGGATTATAGTGTCATATAGATACTTCTTTTAGACATAAGTAGCATATTCGTTCTCAAGCTTTTCAATTTGAAAAGGAAATTATGAACTGTATTTATTGTAGAGTTCTATCAATTTTTTCTTCTGAAAAATGTCAAATACTATTTGTTACTATCATTGATTGTCAAGTTAGCTATGAAGATAAAAGGGAGTAACTCAAAATCTGTTTGCTGTTTGTATGTACCGGTATCCAAATTTGTGTGACTGGCAAGATGGGAGAAGGACATTAACCAAGAGAGCGATATCATGTTTTTGATTTGGCCCCAGTCAGACTCAGGCGCGATTTTAATAAGGAACATTATTTAATTTAAATTTAAATTGAATTATTAACATTATGAACATTATTCATAATCTGTACTTGTTCTGCTCTTTTTCCTCTCTACACCACACCTCTTTGCCAGAAAGAGTCAATGTATGAGCTTGTGTATATTCTGCAATTTTTGGCAAATCCCTATAGGGATGCTAAGGTCCAAGTGGTTAAAGGTAGTGGCGACACCCAGATTATTTCTACCACCGATAACGAAAGGGGTAGATATGTCAGTCCATGGGGGTGGCAAGCATGACTTTCTAGTCAGAATTGCTATGCATCATTATTATTGTAGGATACCATATTGCAGGTCATTACAAAACTTGGACAGAGCCAGCCAGTACAGATCATGCATATTTCATCACCAGACCATGCGCTCCATGCAGGGTGCCAGTTGCATCCATGCAGCGAAGATGATAAGTGGCAATGTCCAGTATATTAGTTTGTTTCTATACTGTACCTACTTACAGTTGGGTGCCACCGATATTGTCCCTTATCATTTGACCCATTTAGGTCTGACCTCAAAATTTTAAAAAAATCCTTCTAAATCCTCCAGTTTTCTGAAATAAATATTTTCACGATTTTTCAAAAATAGCAGATCTACAAGCTCGTAGCGCGCCACTCGGTGGCGCGCTATGAGCTTGTAGATCTGCTATTTTTCAATAGCTAAATTATAACATAATGTTTAAAACACCAAAAGGGGTTTTGCGCAGATCACGCAAACCTCAGCAAAAAGAAAAGGACAATATCGATGGCCTCCAACTGTAATAGCTAATGACCACATAGCTGTAAATGAGTTGGCTACATCACAAGGAGAGTAATTGAATAAATCACTGTCCTCATCTGTCACCATCTATCATTATAAAACAAGGTGAAATATCTACTAATTGTATCTCAATTTCAGCAATCAAATAATATGAATATTACAAAACGTCTAAAATATAGCCACAACAATGTTGTGAATAATCCATATAATTCCTGATGCAAGGGAATCCCTAAAAATGGGTGTTTCACCCAGAGACCGTCTATTAACTCATACGTCACAGAAATTGTCTGATGAGGTTCACAGTGGGTATAGTCTTGTCAACATGTTTGAGCCAAATATGTTTCATATATATCTTTATTCGAGTGGTACAGTATATTATATACGGCACTTTCAAAATGATTACATCTCCCTCCCGTCCTATCAGTCTCAGACGGTGCACTTGTTGATATGCGAGGCCATCGGCTGCCCGCCATGGACACTGAGTCGCATAATGACATACCAACATTGAGGCCTTGAGGCTTGTGAGACACATGCCCGCCTGTTCAGAAGTGTGCACTTCTATTAAAGGGTAAGACCACTTTTTTAGAGGTTTGGGTTGTTTTCTTACCTTATTATGGGCAAACTAGTCCATTCCATGAGTTATTTCGCTCCGTTGTGTTGTTTATTAGAAATTTGAGAAATAAAAAAGTCGCTCATTGACTTCCATTGTAACAGGGAAACAGCTCTCAAAGTCAGTCTTTTAGCACATGAACCAACGCAACAAAAGCTGATTCTAACAGTTTATGACACCAGGAAAACTCATACGGTTTTATTTTTAATAAAAAATGTCAACTTTGTCTTGTTTTGACTAATTTGTGTAGAAAGAAGATCCGGTAGGTATGCCTACACCGACCGAATCACTGCTGTGAAAAACGATCTGATTGGACCAAAACTGTACACCACTTCCTTATTGGAAATGACGGGGATGTAAACACATGGATTTGATCTAGTCCGCTTGTCACTAAAAACATACACAATGGACGTGTTTGAGGGAGACACTTTAGAAGACACTTTAGAAGAAGTGTGTAAAGTGTCTGTGTCTGGGACTGCTCATATGCGAGGCTGCAGCTGGATGCATCTCAAACAGCGTGGAGACTTCGGTTTACAAACGAAACCTCGCAAGACGACCCGCGAGAGTTGGGAACGCCGTAGCACTGCTTCAGTCTATCTCCGACTAAAATAGTAACTTTATAAATCTATCTTAAAAGACGAAAATAAAACCGTATGAGTTTTCCTGGTGTCATAAACTGTCAGAATCAGCTTTTGTTGCGTTGGTTCATGTGCTAAAAGACTGACTTTGAGAGCTGTTTCCCTGTTACAATGGAAGTCAATGAGCGACTTTTTTTATTTCTCAAATTTCTAATAAACAACACAACGGAGCGAAATAACTCATGGAATGGACTAGTTTGCCCATAATAAGGTAAGAAAACAACCCAAACCTCTAAAAAAGTGGTCTTACCCTTTAATACCCCTTTGGGTTAGTGAGTTCTGCCAATGCAATGCATATTAGGCCTTTTTATACTGCAAGCCGTTTGTACTTAGACATGCATGGCTTAATCTTTGAAGATCAACCGCCTCTTCATTTAACACAGCTGGTAAATGTGGTGGCTATCACAATGTCAACAATTAAATTAAATCAATAACACGATAATCTGTGTGACAGTATTTTAGGTATCCTGTCGGCTACCTCAAATGCAGATAGATAGACCAGGCCTATAGAGTGTTGACACACACACACACACACACACACACACACACACACACACACACACACACACACACACGGGTCTTTGGGCTGTCTTTTGGGTGTTGCACTGTGAACCTATAATTTTTTCGGTACAAAAATGTATTATCCAATGAGAATCGGTGGTGGGGGTAGGTCTAACGAACAACCAATCAGCGCTGAGTCCCGTTTTCAGCGTCATCACGCAGCGCAACACACAGAGGAAGGAGGGAAAAACAACACCAATGGCTACTGGTTGAGGGAAATTCTAATCCCCTCCCCCTTGAAATCGCTCAGACAGGAGACAATGTCAGACTGAAGCTTCAAGAAAGCTACAGTCTGATAATCAGGCTAATACAAGCCATCAAAGGATGTATTAACCATA
This sequence comes from Electrona antarctica, assembly GCF_951216825.1. Taxonomy (NCBI): domain Eukaryota; kingdom Metazoa; phylum Chordata; class Actinopteri; order Myctophiformes; family Myctophidae; genus Electrona; species Electrona antarctica. The sequence continues at coordinate 26,358,243 of NC_136792.1, forward strand.
CCTCTTTTTCCAGCCAATCATATGACCTGTAGTTTCACCTATGACCTATAAAACTTAAAACTCCAGACAAAGTCTGAGTATAAGCTAAATCAATGTCTATGGGCGTATCTTAGATAGACATAGACACTTATTATGACCCCCTGAACTGAAACATTAAGCAGACTTGAGACCTGCTGCCTTTCACAGGTTTAGCCGCTTTATACTGTATATATATATTTGAGTGGTGCAACCACTCCTATAGAGCGTCGCAGTCCCGCCTCCTACCCGGGACCAGGAAATGAAATCCAATGCATTATTCTCATAGACATTTCGTAAAGTATTTATTTAAAGACGGTTACGCCGCGGACAAAGCCAACTCGAGTCGTGACAACTCATGACAACACAAACAATATTTTGGACCAAACAAATAATTAGAAAGAAGAAAAACAACAAAAAAAGTGTTGTAACCTGCCGTTTTTTTCTTCTTTCTAATTATTTGTTTGGTCCAAAATATTGTTTGTGTTGTCATGAGTTGTCACGACTCGAGTTGGCTTTGTCCGCGGCGTAACCGTCTTTAAATAAATACTTTACGAAATGTCTATGAGAATAATGCATTGGATTTCATTTCCTGGTCCCGGGTAGGAGGCGGGACTGCGACGCTCTATAGACAGCTATGTGTCCCTGTCCCTGTGTCCGTCCCTGGGTCTTTCTGTCCAAGCACGAAAATAGCGTTTTAGCGTCTGTTCACCACCAAGTGTCACTGTTGCACAGCCTAACACACAGACACACACAGGCCAGGGAGGAGGGCTTGTACAGTACAGTACAGTACAGTACAGTACAGTACAGTACAGTACAGTACAGTACAGTACAGTACAGTACAGTACAGTACCACTCACTTCAGACAGGTCTGATTTTTTTTACCTTAAGACTTTTGTATCTATTCCAAATGTTGCTGCACAGTAAAATCATTGGTGCTAATGCATCCATTTGAAACTGTGAGAGTGCCTGCCAAGGCCTACCACCGAACAACATGATTTGAACCAAGAAACAGCAAATCCTGAAAGCCAAGATCCACAATCTCAAGCTACATCAAGTTTAGAACCTCCACCCCAAACAACCCGGGTGCCAGATCCCCCCAGCACAGGACAGCCACAATCTCAAGCTACATCAAGTTTAGAACCTCCACCCCAAACAACCCGGGTGCCAGATCCCCCCAGCACAGGACAGCCACAATCTCAAGCTACATCAAGTTTAGAACCTCCACCCCAAACAACCCGGGTGCCAGATCCCCCCAGCACAGGACAGCCACAATCTCAAGCTACATCAAGTTTAGAACCTCCACCCCAAACAACCCCGGCGCCAGATCCCCCCAGCACAGGACAGACACAAAACACACAAATTGCCCCCCCCGACCACACCCTCACATATCCTACAGAAGCAACTGGGCGATGAACAACTCGCCTATAAACTACTCTACACCCAGAAGACACCAAGCAGCACCCAGAGGACACCACTCTACAACCAGGACCCCGCCTGCATCCAGAGGACAGCACCCTACAGCCAAGGCCCCCCCTGCTCCACCCGGAGGTCATGCCAGCGCACCACAGGCAGGCCCACCCCCCCTCATGCCCACCACATACTACACATACCCACCACCATCTACACACATGCAAGCACCACCAACCACACCCCAATACACTTATGCCCAAGCTCTGAAAACAACCACTCCCAGCCCCACACATGGAAGAATCACACCCTATGAGCACAACATGCATAAGGAGTTCAAACATGCTCAATGAGCTTTACACCAACTGGTTCCAGTCCAAAACTACTAGTGGAATATAATTCCAAAATGGATTACAAACCTTATAGACTCAGCGAGCACAGTCTTACGATTGAGAAATTCCCCCATAGACAGACCTGGCTCCCACAAGAAGACAGACTATGCACCCACTGCACACAAAACGAGGTAGAGACTGAGCTACACTTCCTAACCGTCTGTCCACTGTACCAAGACACCAGAGACATGTACTTCCCACGGATTACAATCACCCAAGGAGAGTTCGAAAACCACCACATGTTTATAACATGTTTAAAACATTGAAATACTGCTGTCAACTTTCAAAAGTATAAAGCGTCTCCTATATGGATGTATAACTCTGACAGAAAATGTCTCACAAGATAGTATTACTCAAAGTGTTAATATAACAGCTCTGTTTACATGTTTATTGTATTGTTTTATCTTGATTGTTTTGTTCCACTAAACTTTTTCTCATGCCAATGAAGCTCATTTGAATTGAATTGAATTGAATTGAGTGCACAAATGCAACCATAAGGGTCCATTTGGTTGCATGTGTATAGACTACTCTCTCAAAGTTAAATCAACACTCTGGGTTTTGCAGTGTGTCAGAAGCAACTTACGGAGTCAGATAGTACAGGGCAAAAGATCCCAAGGAGGAACTATAACGACTAGCAAGGAATAATTGGGGTCTCGCAGGGCCATTCCTGAGGGAATATAACACAGCTGCTCTATTAAGAGTACTTACTCGCTGGTGTAAGCTCTCAGTTGAAAGATAGCTCTAACCCCAATCCAAGCTATGATACCAAATAAAGGGTTACCTTACTTTAAAAAAAAATGTAAGACTTCCTCAGGTTAATATGAGCATCAAAGCATTTTAAATACTTTTTATTAGCACATGTTATTAGTACAATCCATTGGGCTGGACCACACATGGACAAATGACATCATCAACTTGCGACAGGAGTTTTCCCTATAGTGAAAGATGAACCATTTCTAAGATATATCTAGAATATTTAAAGTGTTTTAAATGTTTAGTTATAGAGGGCAAGTATATGCAAGGCATAATAAAAGTCTTATTAGCCAGGGATCCTTTTATATCTTTATATATATGCAGTAGCGTCGCTCGAAATCCCGAGGGCCCCCTGCAAGGATCTGGGTGGGGCCGTTTCACCACAGTGTAGCCTAAGGCTTCGCTCACATATAAAAGGTGTAGCGGTGCGAATACTATCAGACGGGGACAACTTCTTGCTTGCAATTCAAATTAATTTTATTTCCTATACGGTTTAACAATACTAAAAACAGGGGGAAAGGGAGGTGGAACAATGTTGGCATCAAGTTCAAGGTCAAACAAATCTGAATCTGAAGGAAGAGTGTCACTTTCTGCCTATAATAGTCCGGGAGCTTGGCCCAGCCCTCATACTAATTTTTGCTACCTTTTTTTCACTATTATTTCCTGTTAGCATATACCTTGGGCCATCTCAAAATGAAGGGACCACCCCCAACTCGGAGCCGTTTGGTTTTCAAACTCTGGCGAAATTGTGTAAAGGCAAATATTTAAGAATACAATGGTAGATAGCCCCAACATCCTATTCTGCTACTTACCCCTATGTGTCAGATACTCCATGCCAAATTTCACACCTCCATGTGTATTATGTAATTTTAGTGAATTTTTATTTGCCTTCACACAATTTCGCCAGAGACATATACCAAAAAAGGGGTTTTGTGGCCCTTGAAACCAAACGGCCCGAGTTGGGGGTGGTCCCTTCATTTTGAGATTGCCCAAGGTGCTAACAGGAAATAATAAAGGTAGCAAAAATTAGTATGAGGGCTGGGCCTAGCTCCCGGACTATAAGCACTCACAGCATGGGCCCAATCCCACTGATTAGGGATGACACTATAGGTGTGAATGGTCATTGCCCGATTGTCTTCTTTAAAGTGCTATAAACAGTGCAATTCAATTAAGCTATATTACAAACAATATTCAACTCTCTCGCTGTCCTTGGAGGAGAGGGGGCAGAGCAGCTCAATTCATTTCCAATGGGAGTCATGTGGTTTTGACGGGACAAGCTTGCTCCATGGCTGTCTTCTGCCAGCCCCTCCATGGAGCAAGCAGGGAACAAGCATGTCTCGTCAATCCACGTGACCCCCATTGAAAATGCATTGCGAGCCATGCGACGCACAGAAGACACACGAGACACAGAGAAGTCTTTTATAATGTGACTGAGTCCTATAACATCACGGAAGCCTTACGCGATTTGGAAAATAGCACATTCAGCATTGCTCTGCCATAAATCCAGATGTAAACATTGAAGCACATGATCATGGAGCTCCCACTCCCACAGACAATGGCAACACCAGACAGCTGAGGTTGAGGCTGATCTCAAAGGTAAAATGGGTGGCCAACTTATATCTATTGCAGAGTTTGGCTATACAGTAGCTTTGGGCAAGTGAGTCCCTCCCATAGAGTATTAAAAGGTCCTACACGTGGTGAACAACATAAGATTTCTGCGCTTTGATTGATTGATTGAATACTTTAATAACAGGCTTTTTGTGTCACAGTGTCACAGTCACATCAATAATGATTTATGATGATGACGACGACGATGATGATATACTGGCAAACACATCTAATTCAATGGTGTACAGATGATAAACCAGCTCTTTTCAAAGTCAAATGCACTCCACATTAAACAGACCACCCGTATACACACATAGTAAGGCAAAAAAAAGTTTCAGCTGGCATTTAATGATGCATTCTGAATCTTGATGGACAAGAGCAAGTCATAATGTTTGCGACTGACTATAATGTTCCAACCTTTCATGCTGTGTTTAATTTAATGTATGAATTTATGTGTTGGCTAATTGGTTAAAATAAATGTACAGGCTTTGATATCCAGCATCACAAGATATCCCTCCTGTTTCTGGAAACATTGGATGAAAACATGTGTTTTGATGTATTTTTGTATTGTCTTAGAGTTGCCCATAATATGGGCAACTCTAAGACAATACAATGATGATAATGATGATCATTTTATTTATTTAGTTATGGACCCATAACTAACTGGAAATATTGAAATTGAATATAAGGGTTTAAGCATATAAGGAAGAGTTAGGCCTCACTCACACCTATACATCTAGCATACAACAATGTTGCATGGTAGATGTAAACAAAGTGTCATGGCCGCCCCAATGCATTTCCAATGGAAGTCACATGGTTTGACACAACATTTTTGTTGTACGGCTTTCGGCTGTGTTTCGACTGCCCCCCTCCCCCTCATACAACAAAAATGTTGTGTCAAACCATGTGACTCCCATTGGAAATGAATTGCGAGCTTGCATCAGTCAACAAGTCTCATGCATCAGCTATACAACAATCTGTTGTGCAGGTGTGAGTGAAGCCTTAGGCCTGACTCACACCTTCGCAACAGATCGAAACACAGCCGAAAGCCGTACAACACAAATGTTGTGTCAAACCATGTGACTTCCATTGGAAATGCATTGGGGCAAGATGTAAACAAACCCTTTCTTTACATCTAGCATGCATCAATGTTGTATGCTAGATTGAAAGGTGTGAGTCAGGCCTTAGTTACCTTTGTTTGTTGGTTTGGTTGGTTGAGTTATTATTGGTTTCATGATGTTTTTGTTGTGTTTATCCCCCAGCAACTTTGCTGTTTGGGTACAAGTGTATACTTATTGGGTGGAATAAATTATAGAAGGATGGATAACAGAGCAAATGGAATGAACAAAGGAACATGATGGTGATTTTATTTTTATTTTTATTTTTTTTAGATTTGTTTTGGGGCTTTTTATGCCTTTATTGGTAGGGAACAGTAGACAGGAAAGGGGGAGATGGGGAGTGACACGCGGCAAAGGCCGCCGGGCTCGGGTGTCGAACCCACGGTACGCCATCCAGCTGGCTTGGCAGCCTATGTGCCCAGACGGTTGAGCCCATGATGGTGAATTTGTAATGCAATTATTGTATTACACCTTGAGGCAGAGCTCTCGTTTTCGAGACACACACACACACACAAGTCTTTCGAGAGTATAGCCACACAAGTCGTGTGTGTGTGTGTGTGTGTGTGTGTGTGTGTGTGTGTGTGTGTGTGTGTGTGTGTGTGTGTGTGTGTGTGTGTGTGTGTGTGTGTGTGTGTGTGTGTGTGTGTGTGTGTGTGTGCGTGCGTGCGTGCGTGCGTGCGTGCGTGCGTGCGTGCGTGCGTGCGTGCGTGCGTGCGTGCTATGCCTGTATGGATTTGTGCATGTGTCTGGTTCACTGGTCATAAATCTGAAAGGAAATAAACAGTTGTTGTTTACTATGAAAACGTGCAATTCCCATCAGTCAGTCAGTGTATCACTCAAAATCCCCATAGCCCCCATATATGTATAATAATGGTGCCCAGGTCTCGTGACATCACTATGCCATGTTATGGCAGTTGTGAAGTCAGAAGGTTATTTGGGATTTTAAAGGGATATTTCACTTTCAAAAATGTAATGTATGAATTTATGTGTGGGCTAATTGGTTAAAAAAAATGTACAGGCTTTGATATCCAGCATCACAAGATATCCCTCCTGTTTCTGGAAACATTGGATGAAAACATGTGTTTTGATGTATTTTTGTATTTTCTTAGAGTTGCCCATATTATCATTGTATTTGTTTAGTTATGGACCCATAACTCAGTCTTATGTGAACACCCAGACAGTTAAGTTAAAGTTACTTGATTCAGTATTTGTATAGGATGGGGGCGGGGCAGCTAAAATGAATATCAAATATCTAAATACTGAATCAAGTAACTTCAAAACTGTTTGGGTGTTCTGTTCACATAAGACTGAGTAGACAATGAAATATCCCTTCATCCTCCCAAATATCCCTTTAAGGTAGGTTGATTGTTTGATTTATTTTGTTTTACTTTGTATGAGGCTTTGAATAGACCAGCAGGAATACCTTCAAATTCTACTTTATGTCCAATAAATCAAAATAAGCTTGCCGCCTGCCATGCATGTCGGCATAATTCCAAAGTCAGATGCTCAGATCGGTGAGCCAATAGGATCCACTGCCTCCCCACCCAGGCTAGGCCAGGTGTGACTGCTTACAGACACACATAATAAGGTTTCTTGAGTGGTTCATATGTTTTTTTACACATTCAGGGGAAGGTCAAGGTGGAAACTTGAAATGATAGATCGATAATTGTCAACAACAACAACAACAACAACAACAACAACAGAGAATTAAAATATTCACGCATTGAAGCAAACATATTTCCCAAAATAAAACAAAAAAGCTATTGATGAAAATTAGTCAAATTAACACAGTGACAGCTAGTTCAGGTGGTTCAGGTCCGCGAGAAGAGAAGCCTTGAACATATTGAATGAAGTAATTAATATAAATGAAACAGACGAGGTGTTCCAGTCAGAAGGGGCTTTAAACTGAAAAGCACATCTCCCGATTCCATTAGGGTTTGTGGTAAGCAGAGTGGAACATGGTGGAATGAACTGAGGCAACATTTACAGAAAGAGAATGTGATGTCCCTAGGGGACCCCGTCATGGAAGACGGCTGAGCAGTGTTTGTTCAAGTTTGTTGTGGTTCAGAGCAACGGTGCACCTGTGGCTCCTGGTGTGACTATTGTCATTCTCATGGCAGATCCCTGCACAGTGTTTGTCGGAGCAACGGTGCGCCTATCACCTCCGGATGTTACGTTTGTCTCTAGGTATTGGATACTATTGAAAATAGCAGGGCTACAAGCTCACACCTCGTCGCATCACAATGTGTTGTGACTCTTGTGAGCTTCTATTGCAGATTCAGACAGAAACAGTCAAAGTAGATTAACCATTTCTTGCAACAGTTAGACTTGGCATTAAAGGCTATACGCGCTGGGGGAATTTTGTCTAAGCAGCATGCTAAGCAAAATTAGGGAACGTTAAGCGAAACCCCCAGGGATACAATAGCCTAATACATACAGTAAGCAATACATTGACATTGATATTTAGGTTGAATCAGTAGACATACATTACAAGTATTTGAGCCTATGCCAGACTTTTGAGCCTATACCGGACTCTGATCAAAAGGTGGAGGCTGGGGGGGAGGCTGCTACTGCTTTGCCAGCAGTAGCAGCAGTGTTTGTGAAGCAAAAAGGGCCTTTCTCAGCCCCACCCTTCTCCCATTGTTTATATTGTGTTTAGTTTCCAAGATGGCCGCAGCACCAGGAGGGATTCTGGGCTGCATTCAAGACACTTGCCTTGTGTCTGACACATGACTTGTGTCTGAACACAACTTTGATGGATGTGTTCTACCCCCCCCTCCCCCCCATCAAACAAAATGTTTGGTCAAACCATATGGGCTTCCATTGGAAATGCATTGGAGCAGCCATTAAACACAGACACAAGACAAACACAAGACAGGTGTCTTGAATTTGTGAATGCAGCCCAGTAAGGGCCCCATGCACCCGCTCACCTCCGCCCACCCCCTCCTGGTGCTGCGGCCATCTTGGAAACTAAACACAATATAAACAATGGGAGAAGGGTGGGGCCGAGAAAGGCCCTTATTGAAGCAGAGCTCTAGTGTAGCAGAGATCTTTATTTAAACGGACCGCCTTGTTGAGGGAATGAGGTATGATTGGAGTATGGAAGTGTGACGTAATGATCAGATGAGATGTGAATGAGGAATAGGACTAGGCTGAAAATCAATCAGCTGAACTGTAATGTAATGTAATCAGCTGACTGACAGCTGATTACAGCTGAGGTGTGCAGACTCCCATGTCCTGCATCATGAACTAACACTGTGCTTCATTCGGATATTTTCACCATTGATATTTCAATACGGAAATGCATTTCTATTAGAACAAAATTTGTCTCTGTGATTTGTAATTTTGGAATACTTTAAGTATAGTACAAATTTGACTGAGCGGCTTTCACTTGTAGTTGACCACTCAATTGGGCTGTAAACTCACACAAAGATTCAATTTGTTATGCCTCCTCCCACAATAAGAGGTCAAATAGCTGTTCAAGGACAAAAAACAACTTTAGTAGAGCAGTGTGTCTGGTGTGTCCACGAAGAGCTGTAAAATACAGCCTTTTAGCATTTATCACTGACCTGTACTCAAGGTGGAACAGTTGCATTATTGCTCCATGTTTGAGATTAAAAGCTGACAAGAGGATACTTGCTGAATTGCGATGGGCTGGTTCCGCCTCTGCTTCTGTTGGTTGATGGCATTGGAGAGTTGTGCTTCCGACAAAGGTGTAATTTGACTTGAGAACAGGTCAGCACTTTGCTCTAAAAATAGGTTCTAGTATCAGGTGCCTGTTTTGTTTCATGACTGCTCAAAGTGTAATAGAGGAATGATGTGTTTATTATATTATATGTCAACAGTAACACAGGCCACTCTAGAGTAGATTATTTTGTTGTGAGGCACAGTCAAAGCGTTGCGAATGTGTCATAAATAGGCATAAATTATTCTCACAATATAGGCCCTATATACATCAACATTTGCCAGTGTGCAGTTATCAGAGAGAGTCACCTGGAGTTCATTTGATATTTTTTTTGCAGTCAGCCAATATGGCTCTGGGGCCAGGGTTATGGATATAGGTATGTTAAATTAACTCAGCTGTTGGGGGCAGCAATGTTTACATAAGTCTACTTTTACTTTCTCTGAATACATAAATGTGTCGCAATAGATTATTAGGCAAGGCAGGTTTATGTGTATAGCACATTTCAACAACAAGTCAATTCCAAGTGCTTTGCACAAAACATTTGGCATTAAAACTCAAAAGAAAGACATTATGAAAGCACATTTAAATTCAGTTAAAACCAGAAAAAAGTGCTCCTCGGAGCACAGGTCTCCGCTAGGTATTGTGGGCTAGCAGTGTTCGGAATTCGCCAATCAGCGTGGAATATGGAAAATCGGACAGATCCGTTTTGATCACTTGACTATAAAGAAAATGTGTATCGATTTGCGTGATGTTTGGACAAAATGTGTAGGGATTATATTAAAAAAAACGATTTAGCATGTCATCATTATTTTAACTCGCCACACTAGGACGTTCTAACAAACATACCAACCATGTACTGACCCACAAAACCAGCAACGTTTTTCAAACAATGTTACCTTTGGCACCTCATGCACAAGATGAAAGGGACAGATGGGATAAAAATCTGATTTGTATTTCCATCTCATCTTCGAGGTCAGATTTGGAGGGAAAGACTACAGTGTATTTGACATTCATTCCTTAGGTCTGAATGTCTGATGTTATGTAAATGTCCCAGTGGGTCACCAGTTCGAATCCCAAGTCACACTGCAGAACAGTCCAACAAACCTTGTAACACCTTGACCCCTACTGTACACGGCAATGGATAATTTTGTGTAAGAAAATGGTGTGTGTGTGTGTGTGTGTGTGTGTGTGTGTGTGTGTGTGTGTGTGTGTGTGTGTGTGTGTGTGTGTGTGTGTGTGTGTGTGTGTGTGTGTGTGTGCGTGCGTGCGTGCGTGCGTGCGTGCGTGCGTGCGTGCGTGCGTGCGTGCGTGCGTGCGTGCGTGCGTGCGTGCGTGCGTGCGTGCGTGCGTGCGTGCGTGCGTGGGGAGGGGTGGAGCTATGCAGCATATTCAAAATGACGTTAACGCAGCTGGCTCCATGCAGTGTGATGAATGAGAGAGCACATTGCTTTGAAATTGATGAAGTATCCTAATGGCCATTAGAAGCGTGTCGATGGTCTGATGAATGTGGCAAGATTTTAAGGTGGCGCTCTCATAATGATGAATGAGGCAACCTTATTAAGGTGGTACCCTCCCCCCCCCCCCCACCCTCTCTCTCTCTCCCTCGTTTTGTGAATTAGTTCAATTAAAATCCTAGCTCTCTCTCTGTGTGCGTGCGTGCGTGCGTGCGTGCGTGCGTGCGTGCGTGCGTGCGTGCGTGCGTGCACATGACGCACTTGATAGATAAGAGTCTCAGTCATCACTAACAGAACACACGCTTCACTCAACTAGGCCTATAGGTTGTTGATCAGTTGAGCATCGGGAAAAGCCAAGAAGTTACTCCTACGTGAAATGGCACACTGTTTGAAGTGGAAAACATATGATTGCTGAATGTCCTGATGTTCATGTTAAGCATAGTTACAGTCAGTACAATGTCAATAGTAGTAGTACGATTCATGCTATGTTTGAATGTAATGTTAGATGTATTTACATTCAGGACCCCAGCCTAAATCTAATCCAACAACCGCATGTAAATATAGCTAGTTCCTGATCGTCTCCATGGCCTCACCATCTTGCCTGTTCTTCTCTCTCCTTGTCAAAGCTGCTGGAAATGTTCTTTAGGCTATAGTAACCTGGCCGGGGTTTATTGAACGGCTTGGTTGAATGCTTGATTCTGATTGGTCAATCGCCAAATTCAACAGTGTGTTATTTCTTGATAACAGACCGCTCCGCTCTATAACAGACCGCTGGCTAATCAAAGCCTCGGAGCACCTGGCTGCAGCCACTGCGCTGCTTGGATTTTATGCTGTACCCAACATGACAGCCATGTAAACTAACACACAATGTCTTTTTTACTAAAAAAACATGCTTTCAAGAATGTTTTTGAAGCGAGAAATAGACGATGCAGTACTCGGAAATTGATTCCATTTGATCAACACTCACTTCCTTGTTGCAGAGGCGACTCGTTGCGCTCTGCAGGGCCAAATTTTGGAATACTTACCGTAAGCAAGGCAATACTTTATTTTGTTGTCACTTTTGGGTAAATGTATTACTTTGTGTATTAGGTATAGCCATGTAATAAGCGGTATAATGTCTGGCTCTGTGGTTATTGTTGATAGATAAATCACCCTGTCGGTGATTTATCTATCAACAATGACCACCCAGCCATACATTATCCCTTACGTAATTGTTTTGTTTGTTTTGGTATAAGAATCGTTTGGCATGTCCATTTTCTATTCTAACCAGTAGCGCGACTAGCTAGACTAAACTAATTGGTTTGTATTGTGTGGGGGAAAAGAAACAATGCGATGCCAATTGTAACCAGCCACGGCAACCATGATTATATTTCCCCGGATTCTAAACCGGATCACACGGATAGTTTTTGTAGCCGTGTGTCGGGCCGGAATATCTGTCAGATGTATTTCCCCCGGATCCGATATTTTTCAACCACTCATAACACTTTCACGGAGAATGCAAACAGATTTGTAAAGCGTCAAGGTCATTTCCTTGAGTGGTACTTCTGCCACATTCCAACACTTCCGTTTATGCACTCTACAGCGTACGTCTTGCTCAGCGTGACGAATACCACCCACACACACACACACACACACACACACACACACACACACACACACACACACACACACACACACACACACACACACCCCACACAACTTGACTTGCAGACAAAACATGCAACCTCTCAGACACAGAGAAGAGATGTGTTGCTAGCCACACATCACAGGCTCACACATGAAACATGCACATGAATATTCACGTACAGTGGAAGGTTAATTAAGGTTGAATGAATCCTATGATTCATTCTTAGGATCACACATGCATGCATGCACACATGCGTACATGCGTGCGCGCATGCACCACATACACACCCAGCTTAAGGAAGCCATCTGTCAACGATGCCCAACTTGTACGGCAAACATCACAGACAATTCATGCTAGCTGTCATGGAGCAGCTCTCTGACAGCTGCATCATCCTCTGCATTACATTTAGCTGATGCTGTTACAGAGTGACTGTATCTTACTCTGTGTGTCTTTGTCATTGTCACAGTCTTTATTCTGACCATGTTCAGTCAACATTAACATTGAGTTATGTTTCATAAGCTGCAGATGATACTAGACACACAGCAGTACAACCATTGAGCAAATGAAGTGCTCTCAGCCATTCTGCAAACATTCTGCCACTGAGGTTAATATACAGAGCACATACAGTACCAGTATTAACCCCCAGGGGGGCTTCATGTGTTTGGCTCAGCAGCATAATTAAACAAAAAACTATAAATATTATACATGAGTGGATGTGTGGCTTGACTGACCGGACCTTTGACACATTTATTTATTTTTCTTTTAAGATTTGTATTTGAGTTCCCCTAGCTGTGCTGATCATCATTCTAAATAACAATGATCAAAGCTACTGAAGCAACAAATTAAATAATAGGTTGATCTTTATATCTATCCAATGGTGCTTGTTGTGCACGGTGTGGGCTAGAATGCGTGTCACACAGATCATAATGAGAAATTCAGCAGCATATAAATGCAACTTGATATGCAGGAGGAGTGAGCGAGCAAGCGAGCGAGCGAGCAAGCAGGCAGGCAGGAATGTGAGGAATTAGAATGTGGTTGAAGGTCCAGATACAAGTGCACACTAGAAACACACAGGGTACACACAACTAAGGAAGACCAACTAAAGAGGTGGAAAGAACACTGCTCAACAGACCCCCCCCCCCCCCCCAAAAAAAAGAGAGCAGAGATTCTACCCTCGTGTCACTAGGCTTTCCAACTCGGAGGAAAACCTGTTCTGTGTAACTAAATCGCTGTTTGATCCGGTCTAGGCGTGGTTTATACCGGATGATAAAAAACTCTGTGCGATCCCTCTGTCACACCTCCATGTGACAGTCAGAGGGGTCAAAGTTGAATGAAAGTTGCTCAATATGGTATAAATAGGTCAACAATACAAATGACGCTAGTTTTGTGGATTCATTTATTTTTAATGAGTGGCCCCCAGACCCACCAAATGACCGAACTACTTAATATTCACCAGAACCAGACCAGAAGTCCCACCACAGGTCTCAGGCAAAGCAGTTGAGACGAATAACATAGTCGATAATAATCTGACCCCTCCCCGAAAAGGCCTATCTGCCCTGACCATCCATGATTTATACATTATGCATACAAGTATGGACTTATGGTTATTCGTCTCAAGTATTTCCTACAGCTTTAAGTACAAAGATCTGAACTAACCGTTTAAGGGAAACATTTGTTAACAAATGACATGCAACCACGGCTCATTCATCTGTTGGACCATACATTTCCGAGGGTAAAATGAAATCACTTTCTGTCACAAAATCACATGGACAGCAATAGAGCACCAACAGTGTATTATGATTGCAATAATAGCTTTTATTATGATTTGGAGTTCCATTAATGTTAACACAGCATGAGCACAACTTTCTGTAAAGTTTGAAAGCTCTGATAAGTAACTGTGAAATTAGATTGTAATTTCCACAAGGGCCCTTGTCATTAGTGGGAGAATGTAGCAGCACAAAGCCAGTAGGAAAAATACTGGGGAAAACATGAGCAAAGATTTTAACTAGAAATTATTGTTCCTGAAGAAATAATGTGGGGTCGCTGCAAGCCAAAACAAATTGTAGTATAAATAGTAGGCCTACAAATGCAGTGAAGGTCCCAGGAGTGCACTTTTGACTTTGTATGACTTTGCATGTTACTCCCGTGTTTGGTGCTAGGTGTGGCATCACAATATACTTAGTACTTACTTACTTAGGCCCGTCGCTCCCAGTGGAGCATAGGCCATCTACGACTCTTCTCCATCCAACACGGTTTTGGGCTATCCTTTCTGCCTCCCGCCAGCTGATTCCCTGTCTCTTCAGCTCCGCCTCAGTGTCCCGCCTCCAGGTGTTTTTGGGTCGGCCTCTCTTCCGCTTCCCCTGGGGATTCCACGTCAGGGCCTGGCGAGTGGTGCTGGTTGTTGGTTTCCTCAGTGTGTGTCCTATCCAACCCCACATTCGTCTCAGGATCTGCTTCTCTACCGGTTCCTGCCTTCCTCTCAGCCACAGTTCCTCATTCCTGATTTTGTTTTTTTTGTTTTGTTTTTATTTTAGTACCTAAGTAAAAGTACTCACATTTTCCAAAGATTATCAAGCTTTTTCCAAAATAACATTGTAGATCGGAATTTTGTTTTCCATCAATAATAAGCCCATATGGAAATCCCTGATGTCATCAATATTGGCCAGCAACTCTATATCTGACCTCAAACCTCAAACCCTTAGATCTCCATATGGAGCTGACCTGTTCTGACATTCTGTTCTGACATTTCACATGTTGATCCTTCCCCATCCATCCTTCCTCTTCAATGAGATGTCCATTTAAACTCTAGGCGAGCCTGCCCCAAAGTTATTAGTGCAGCCACGCCCAGCAGCTTTCAACAGGCCCGAAAATTAAGATTAACGCGCCAGTGCTCGCCCAGCAGTCTGCTGTCACCCAGGCGGATATGTTGATCTGACCCCCCATTCCAAAGCGCCAGCGCTCGACCCAGCAGTCTGCTGTCACTCAGGCAGATGCGTGCACACGACCTCACCCTTTAGGGCGAGGTCGCTTCTCTCCCTCAGGCATCTTACTGGTTGTAGTGGAGTAAATTGTGCATTTATATAGCTCTTTTAGCCAAAGCTCTTTACATAGATTGTGCATTATATTCACCTACCGATGGCGGAGGAAACCATGCAAGGCACCAACCTGCACATCGGGAGCAATTAGGGGTTCAGAGTCTTGCTCAAAGACACTTTGACACTAACTCTGGGGAAGCCCGGGATTGTGCATTGTAAGCACTTATAGTACTTGTAAATGTACAGTACTTAGTTACTTTGCAATGACTGACAGGCTATGCATCACCAGTTGTACTAATTGCTACAGTACAGTGCATGGACATGTAATGGGTTGATATTAATTGTCTTAACTCAAATACATCACACAGGCTACATTTTAGATCTTTGGATTAAATCGAAGAGCAGACCCGCGCAAACGTGATTGCACGTTCATGGAATGTTAATCTACAGTGTTGGGCGCATTTAGAAAACTGCAAATTATTTCAAAGTAATAATCTCAAGCGTGCATGTCCACAGTAAGGTGAATTTTTTTAAACTGTGAATTTAGTTTCTCTGTGAAAGTATGAAGTTGTATCACTTTATTAACAAACGACGAAACATTTCAAATATTCATGTACATCGGCACGATTCCACACTAAGCTGAACATGTCAAAGTTTGAATGAAGTTTCTAAGTGAAAGTGTGTAGGTGTAGTTAGGTGCCAAACTTTTGATCTTAAGATATTACAGTAGTGTTGTTTGCAGCGACCCCACAATCAGTGAGCAGTTGAGACGAATAACAGTCTAAGTGCATAATTTATTCTGACCCCTCCGCAAAAAGGCCTAGCTGTCCTGACCCCTTATCCATAATTTATACATTATGGATAGTATGTTATTCATATTCGTATTAACTGCAGAAAGGGGACACAGGTGTTACCATTGTTAGAGGGCTTGTAGATCTGACATTTTCAATTGCGTGACACGTCCAGTGCACAGCTAAATATAGCTCAGGCTTTAAAAAGAAGTAAGCATGGCATTTATACTATTGCCATCCTAAATTGTTGATTTCCTAGTAATACAATCATTACTAGGAAATCATGTGTGTTCCACAGAAAGAAGGCAGAGGTCCATGTTGTGTGTGTGTGTGTGTGTGTGTGTGTGTGTGTGTGTGTGTGTGTGTGTGTGTGTGTGTGTGTGTGTGTGTGTGTGTGTGTGTGTGTGTGTGTGTGTGTGTGTGTGTGTGTGTGTGTG
>NC_136792.1:26379567-26529567 GCF_951216825.1 Electrona antarctica
GTGGCTCCCGACATCCGTGACAGCGACAGGTTAAAAATAACCCGTAGCTTCCTGGGAGGTTAGGTTCAGCGCCAGGTTGGGTTGCACTAATGCCTGTCGGATAAACACATGCACCCTGTCACGCTGCCTCTGAGTCATTCTATTACTTGACCCCCCTCCCTCCCTCTGTCTTTTCTTTTCAAACTCTCTCTATCTCTCTCTCTCTCTCTCTCTCTCTCTCTCTCTCTCTCTCTCTCTCTCTCTCACTCACTCCCTTGCCCCCCCCCCCCCCCCCCCCCCCCCCCACACACACACACACACACACACACACATACACACACACTGTCCTATCTAGTCTCCATTTTCCTCTTCCTCGGTTATACTGTCAAATCCATCTCCTCTCTGACTCGTTTCTGCTCCCCCTCTCCACTCCTTTCTTTCCTCTATTTCTCTCTCCATACCTGCCTCTCTCCTCACACAAATGTCTTCTCATTGTCTGCTTGATTCAGGCTCATCCTGAAGAGAGGAAAGCAAAGTGGAACCATAAGGTGCCCCCCTCACACGCAAACACACTCAACTTCCATCTGTCAAGCAGTGGAAGTGTAGCACACTGTGCAGAGTGCAGAGAGAGAGAGAGAGAGAGAGAGAGAGAGAGAGAGAGAGAGAGAGAGAGAGAGAGAGAAGCCTTGCGTAGCGATACTAATAATATCACTGCGTGGATGACTAATATCCACAGCGTCGATTTTTAGAGAGAGAGAGAGAGAGAGAGAGAGAGAGAGACACAGAGAGCAGGGTGAGACAGATGACCGACTATCTGGCAGTCGATTTAAGAGAAAGAAACATGATTTTCACATCTAAAGTTTGCTAACTTTGGTCTGGTTCAAGGGCAAGGTGCTGCTTTGTTGCATTTTTCTTTAGTTCACACAGTCCTGTGTTAACCTAGCTTTCTTCAAGGCTCATTGCTCCAGTCTTTGCGGTAAAATCTGACCGGTCTGTTTTAAATGCACTTATATTAACACACACAAAATAAATAAATAAAGTGTGAACATTTGGCCAAAATAGACACACTTTTGACAAAAATAACTGATCCACAAGCTCAGAACCTGCTGTGAACTTGTAAATCAGCAGTTTTTACAGGGACTGTGTGGTTTAAGTTTAAAAAAAGAGAGAGAGAGAAAACAAAACATTGTGCCTGTGTTAATGCTTAGGGCATCAAAACGTTATACTGTATCTGGAGCATTATAACAAAACTACTGATGCTAGTTATTTGTATCTTCTGGCTAAACATAATAGGCCTACTAATAGACTTTCCCATGAATTCCCTATGGCGATCATTGTAATCATGATCATCATGGTAACAAAGGTGTGACAAAAACCATTCAAAATGCTGTGAAAGTGGTCATCAATAATTTAATTGTATATGTTCAAATGCATAGTGTGGAGAAAAATGCATAGTTAAAACAAAATTAAAAACTATATTTATGATTCAGTATTGAGCCGAAGGTTGGGAAGAAGGTTACGCAAATCAACATTTGTAAACAACAGAATGTTTCCCAGAGTGAAATCACTTCACTTTCTCTCACAAAACCACATTGTCATGGTCGACAATGGAGCAGTGTATTGTGATTGTGATAATAGCTTTTATTATGATGATTTAGTGTTCCAACCAAATGTGGAAACAGTGGAAACACATTCTGAGACTGAGCACAACTCTCTAACAGTTTGAAGACCTCTGTATTATTAATATTAATATTATTCATTCAATTGAAGACTGATAAACTTTAGGCTATGTGTGTTGTGGTTGCTGAGGTTTGTTTGTGAGTTATTGCGTTATTGGCTGAATTGGTTCATGACTGCCATGGTGTCATGTAGGCTCGTTTGTTCGTTCGTTCGTTCGTTCGTTCGTTCGTTCGTTCGTTCGTTCGTTCGTTCGTTCGTTCATTCTTTTGTTTTCTTTCTTTCTGTCTTTCTTGAAGTGAATGCAGTAGCTTTTACAGGTTGAGGTTAACACCCTGAGCGGCAAGGACGGAGTTCTCCGTTCAATCAATTAGTAATGCCCAGCGCTCAGGACGGAGATTGATAAAAAGGACGGAGATTATTGATATCAAAACCGATCACATCGCTCCACAGGCTGGGAGCGTCTGTTGCGCAACATTCAATGTTATTTTCTGGTGGGACATCATCGAAAATGTTCCCCCCCATTTTAGCCGACGAGACCGAAAATCTTAAAACGTGAATAACTCTTGATCTAAATCATTCTGTCCAATTCTAAGCAAAGATTCGGTGTTAGACGGCCCATCGCGGTCCCGTCGCTAGTCGCGTTAGAATTAATCATACCTCCCCTTGTTGTCGTTCGCCTCGGGAGTGTTTTGGCTACATCAAGCTACTTCAGCTACATCCGGGATAGCATCCGGTCCGTCGCTAAATGTGCTCCGCTGCTATAAATCTGGGCGCTCTGATTTAATTGATTAAATAACCCCGGGCGTTCGGGGTGTTAACAGGAGTCAGAGGTAAGCCAATGGCTGCTTATAAAACCCATAGTCTGAACAGCATAAAACCCATACTCTGAATGTCGCAACGTGAAGCCGTGCGCTGAGGCAGAGGCTGCGGCACACAACATTATACTGTAGATGTTCATAAACGAGAGCTTGCTGCACCTGGCAGTTATGACTGAGTCATTATTGTTTTCCCTAGTTGCTTCAATTGCTTCACTTCAGTCGCTTGTTTGTGATGCGACCGTAGGAAAAATTACCCTTCAACACGCACCGACTGGCTGTGTGTTTTCATCCAACCCAGCTGTGGCCTATAGGGATGACAGCGCACAGACAGAGGTGTGTGGCCTAGCCGTTTCGGGTGTTATCAGACGATTGAATAGCCGTCATTAGCCCTTATCAAGAACATGCAATGGAGCCCTTTTGCCTATAACTGATTAAATCTACTTCTCTTATGTTGGCTGTAGACTTTCTTTAGAACATAACAGAAATAAGAACAATATCTCAACCAAATCTCCAGCTTTCTCTGTCTCATGCTATTCTCTCCACTAAGCTCAGAATTAACTATCCAATTAACTCAAATTAGATTTAAAGCACTAATCAGAATGCAGAATGTATTGAGAATAAAGATGCTGGCCCATTTGAAATCCCATGTGGATGTTGTTCCAAAACCCTTTGACTTCAGGGGTAAGCCTATGGGACATGTTTTAATCACACGGCTACACAGTATAATTACTGTCTTTGAGGTGATAATTACACTATGGTTTAATCATACTGAGACACTAGTCATTGTGGACGAGGTGTGCATGTAGATGATGGTGAAAATAGTTTCAGTACAGAGTTACTGTACATGTTAGTCCTCACATCACGGGTATAATAAGGCACAATATGTCTATGACAATAACCAACATATTATCACAACGCTTCACTTATGAAAAGTCACACCTGTGTGAAGTGAGGGGCGCTCTTATCATCGTACATCATCATGCCGTAACATGTCTATTTGCTCAGACACTGTCTATGACGTAACATTGTCCCTTCACTGTCAATGGGATAATCTTTGTGTAGGGCAAAAATACAGATTTGCTCAGACACATATGACGTAAATTCTCCATCCATTGTCAATGGGAATTTAATGTTTGTGTAGGACGAAAATATCTGGTTTGCTCAGACACATATTACGTAAATTCTCCTTTCACTGTCAATGGGAATTTAATGTTTGTGTAAGACAAATATCTACACTAATAGCTGAATATAGGAGGGGCTAGCTCCCCTCAAAAAACTATGATTTCTTTTTTGTGTCCACCCCGGCTAAGGCCCCAGTGCGGGGGCTTGGCACAGCCCTGTAATTGCATTTGTGTTGTTATGCACTGTGTGTCACTTCCGCCAACTTTGACCACAGCCAGCGGGCAGTAACCGGGAGCCAATAAGACGAGAGAGACCACCTGTAACTGCACTGTTTAATATTTCATACAGTACTTGGTTGCAATAAATGAGGCCGGTAATGTTGTTTATTAATTATTAATTCTGATCTGTTTGAAGGTTTTTAATATAGGCCTCTCCCTTATGCCTCCTTTCAAGAAAAGTTTAAACAAATAAAAAGCCTGGGTCACTATTAGATGATTTGGTATTATTATTGCTAATGTCTGAGGTAGCAGAGCAAAAATAATTGTACTCGTATGTACCCATACCATAGAGACGTACTGTAACAATAATGAAACATTGAATGTTTAAATGAAGTCTATGGACTACATCCACACTGCACAAATCTCAACTGACAAAAATCTGCATGCACAACAGAGGTCAAACTAAATGATCCGCCCTGAGGCGAATGACTGTCCTGTGACATTAAAGGCCATCTCCTTCTGCCGATGCTAACATGATTGATTCTATTGACACCTTGGTTATAACAGAGGAGCCAATAATCATTGTCGAGTTACCAGCTCAGACACAGGCAGATGATGAGCACCAACCCCTGGCCTTGTTTTCAAGGGCAGGTTCCCTATTACCTGACAGGATGGGCAGCCTTTAAAGAACTATGAGCATGTGAATGCTAAGCATGCAGTGAGTAGGCCTACTGTCTTCCAAGCAATGCCATTGATAACTGGCAATCAGAGTTTGTCAGCAGGGGCGTTGAACTGTGAGGACAATGGTGTTCCTCCACATCTGCTACATCCTCCTGGTGAGACTTCTCAGTGGCATGTGAAAATTGCCGTCATGCGCTTTCAGCACCATTTACTTCCTTGGTCTACTGGCAGTGTGAACAAGCAATCTGGCACTGATCATTCCAGTGGTTTGTGAGATTAGTAGCCGGGCCACAGCGCACTCTGCTCCAATCCATATAAAACGTGGCACAAACACTGTTCAGGGGTCTGCCATGAGAAGTGTCACACCAGGGGCCATGTTGTACAACCCAGCTACTGTAACTGTGCCAGGGGCCACATGGTACAACACAGCTAACTGTGTCAGGGGCCACATGGTACAACCCAGCTAACTGTGTCAGGGGCCACATGGTACAACACAGCTAACTGTGTCAGGGGCCACATGGTACAACCCAGCTAACTGTGTCAGGGGCCACATGGTACAACCCAGCTAACTGTGTCAGGGGCCACATGGTACAACCCAGCTAACTGTGTCAGGGGCCACATGGTACAACCCAGCTAACTGTGTCAGGGGCCACATGGTACAACCCAGCTAACTGTGTCAGGGGCCACATGGTACAACCCAGCTAACTGTGTCAGGGGCCACATGGTACAACCCAGCTAACTGTGTCAGGGGCCACATGGTACAACCCAGCTAACTGTGTCAGGGGCCACATGGTACAACACAGCTAACTGTGTCAGGGGCCACATGGTACAACCCAGCTAACTGTGTCAGGGGCCACATGGTACAACACAGCTTACTGCTGCCAGGGAGCCCTGAAGGCAACACATTGTAACACCCAACGGCCTGGGACCACGTTGTGAAACCCAGCCTTGTGCTGCCAGGCTGTGTTAATGACCGACCTGAGTCTACCGCGCAGATGTTCCAAAGTCTCGGGCACGGCGTCAGGATCGGTGGCAACGACGGCTCGTGAGTACCGGTACCGAGCTCGGTGAATAGAGCCTTGTCGTCTGAGGCATGAACATTAAGCAGGGAGGCCATTCTGAGGCTGATAGTATCCACACTGAGACTGAGAGCTACGAAGAAGTAATACGAGTTATTCATTCTCTTTGACGTGGTGTTGTGCTATGTTTACTGGAAACTAGCACGCTGCCATTTTTTAAACTTGCGTTTAAATACCCCCAGTGATCGGTGAGGTGGAAGTGGTCGGCCTGGTTGGAGGTGGGTGAGTGGTTGGCATGGGTGGCACAGTGTGGAGTTGACAGTGGCAGGTGCTTGTTTGTTTTTTTCTCTGTCAAACCTTCCGAACCTCAGTTGTTCCAACTCCATTTACTGGAAGATTGTGAGTATGCAGAATGTGGCCCTTGTAAGGCTTGTGACGTGTTGTGGGGGATGGGGAATTGGCTGAAAGCCTACTGGCCTGGAGGTGTGGAGCGCCCTCTGAGAGGGCGAGGTTTGGTGGACCGGGTGAATTGGGTTGCCAACCAGCTGTATGTTGTGGGGGCATAGGCGCCGTTCCTGTGAGTGCCTTAATTGCTGGCGCACCCTTGAGAAATCCGTTGCGCTAGCCAGATTTACATTAAAGTAGCCTATAGCTCTGCACCCATTGGCTTTTAACAATCCAGTGTCTCTACACACATGAATAAATACAGGTATGGTCCATAGAAAAAGAATACCAGCACTCACTTTAACGCAGGAGTTCTCAACCTGGGGGTCGCGACCCCTCGGGGGGGTCCCCAAATTATTTTGGGGGGTCCCCAAATTATTAAAAAATAAAAATAAATGTATTTTATAAACTGAATGGCTGGAAAATGGAAATTTAGAGTTTACATAGTAAATGATTAATGATTATAGGCCTACCTGGTTTCAGTATTTATTTATGATGTATTTTCTCTATTATTATTGTAGCGGCTAATTTGTATTGGTGGTGGGGAGGGGGCGGGTGTGTGTGTGTGTGTGTGTGTGTGTGTGTGTGTGTGTGTGTGTGTGTGTGTGTGTGTGTGTGTGTGTGTGTGTGTGTGTGTGTGTGTGTGTGTGTGTGTGTGTGTGTGTGTGTGTGTGTGTTAGGCTGCACAACAGTGACACTTGGTGATGAAAACCAACAATTTTCGTGCTCGGACCCAGGGACACAGCCAGGGACACAGCCAGCCAGAGACACACAAAGCTCTGTGTAGGAGTGGTTCCACCACTCAAAAACAGGTATATTTGCAATGCTCTCTTTCTACTGTTAACTTAGTCCTATTTTAGTCATCTGAAATTGTTTTGTCTTCTAGTCTTAGTCGACAAAAAATCTGATAGTCTTAGTTGTTTGAATAACACAATAACATTTTAGCCCTATTTAGTCAACTTCAATTGTTTAGTCTTACTCTAGTCTTATTAGGAATGGATTACATTCGTATCTTCGATGTATTTACAAACTGAACTCCCTGGGCAACCAGTGACCTCCAGGGAAATCTGGATGGCAAACGAGGAAGGCGGTGACGCTGGAGAGACAGCTGAACGGATTGCAGAAAGCAAACGGTATTGTATCCCTCCACATGCCAGAATTGTACCTCTCAGTCCCGGCATAGTAGTTCCGGAGTGGTTCCAACGGATTGTGTGGCCCTGGTCTTTCCCTAGTGGGTCTGATCGAGGGTAGCTACTGGGACGTCGGGACTTGATCACCCCGGCTGGGTCACCTGAGTGAGGGGTATGATGTTCGCGAGACCCGAAACCCTGATGACCTTGGGATACATCACTGAGGATACGTCCCAGTAGCATCCATGCGATGTATTTTTGTTCTGTATCTATGAAAATGTATGAATTCTTTATTATAAACTTATTTAAGTTTGCCCAAGTATTCTTGTCAGGCCACTCACAACATTTACTATGCATGACTATTGCACAAACTCTGTTATCCGTGGGAAAGGAGGTCAATCAGTAATTCACATTTGCATAAGAAAAGCATGACTGAATGTGCAACTATACTTCCACCACAGTAGACTGCATGCATAGCACTACAGTTGATACAGTGAAATTGTTTCTCTGAGTCCTACTACATCTCCAGAAATGTAAAACATTAAAAGGCGAAGCATCTATACATCTTAATATAGCAAATAGTATCTCCAGGGCCCTGTCCTGAGACGACAGTGGACCCCAAATGCTGACGTGTGAAGGCTGAGCAATTCAAACTCAAAGGGTTTATTTCATGCCCAAGGGAGCAGCTAGGCAACATCAAATTCCACTGACAGGCAAGAGAGACGGAGAAAAAAAGGTCAAACACACTATGGAAGGCAAAACTAAATCTGAGGCAGGACTCGTAATTCCAGGAACAGAACAAGCTAGGAATCCCAGACAGAGAACAGTAACAGACTCTTTTACAAACTCGAAGAGTTACGAATTAGTTGGCATAGATCTAGTTGAGACAGATGTGCAGGTAGCACTGAAGTGGGGCGAATGGCCTGTGGGAGTGTCCAGAGTGGAGACAGATTAATCAAGAATAAAAAAAGAGATAATTCAGGTAATTGCTTCAAATAAAAACGGCTGCAAAATACAACAGAAAACATAATATATATAGCCTAACTCACACACACAGTGTTGCATTCTCCTTCCATGAAATCATCACACCAACAATAACGCACGCACGCACGCACGCACGCACGCACGCACGCACGCACGCACGCACGCACGCACGCACGCACGCACGCACGCACACACACACACACACACACACACACACACACACACACACACACACACACACACACACACACACAAAATACCAGCCCACATCATGAGACAGACGGGGAGAGAGAAGAAGAGACAGGGGGGTAGAAAGCAATATAAAGTGAAAGAGTGATTGTAACAGAGTGGCCCTGCCAGTTCATGAGCCTAATATTTCTGCTGCAGCTCATCCCCTTTGATGAGCGGCAAAGACCTGGCTCCCCACATGGAAGACCTAGGTTTAAGACCTAGCTCAGTATGAGAGTGAGAGAGAGAGTGAGAGAGAGAGAGAGAGAGAGACTGCCACAGAGAAACCTGATTAACCAAGAGCATCTTCTATCCTGCATAATTACCCATCACCCCCTGCTGTAATATAACTTTAATCTTCTGGCGATTTGTCGAGGAGAAGGGAATGGAACACCCAACTCATCACTGCTCTGTCTATTCTCTGTACTCGTTTGTCCGCGTCGGCAGAGTTGAGGACAGCAGAGACATGTAATGCCATGAGTTGAGATGAGATGAGATGACATGAAAAGGGAGATACATGCAGAATTGATGAAAAGTGAAATGGGAAAGATCCGGAGCAGGGAGCACAAAAGAGGAAGACTTAACAACTTTCAACCTGTCCTCCCTATTTGGGGCATGTCATTACAGGCCCAAACATGTCAAACATTTTCTGAAATGTTCATCAACTTCAAACATCCTCTTCAAGCATTTTCAAAAACATTGATGCGACACGCTGTGGGCTTGTAGATCTGCTATTTTGGGCATGCGTTACTATCGTAATTCAAAGCATGAAGTAGGGCTCAAGTGGTTGAGGGGAGGGGGCAACGAGGAGGCAGATATGGACAGGTGAAGTTAAAACAGAGGGAAGGAATAGAAATATGACATTGTGGTTATAAGCCTCTGCCCAACAGTTGCCCTTTACATCTCTGTCTGTCTGGACTCATGTAGGCTAGAGATTCTAGTGAACTACAGTAGAATCTTGCTCACCTGCGGCACGCTCGCGTCTAACACCATGCGGTCCGTGTTGTTGTTGCTTCCCTGTGAATATAGTATGTTACTGACCGTATTGTTTACGTGTTGTTGTTTTTTTCTCCGTGAATAAGAGAGAGAGAGAGAGAGAGAGAGAGAGAGGGAGAGAGAATATGCACTCTTTGACTAGTTGTACAGCTCTCGCCCTGTGATCTACCAGAACACTACAGTGTTGAATTGCTGTCTTCCTCTGCAGCTGTCCCACTTCATTTGTTCCATAATTCATAAGTCGCTCCAGTTCAGTCTCAGTTCATGAACTCTGCACTGCAACGCAGTTCCTTCCTGTTGCATCTT
Source organism: Electrona antarctica (assembly GCF_951216825.1). Classification (NCBI taxonomy): domain Eukaryota; kingdom Metazoa; phylum Chordata; class Actinopteri; order Myctophiformes; family Myctophidae; genus Electrona; species Electrona antarctica. Next base: position 26,389,173 of record NC_136792.1, read on the forward strand.
TTGGCTGAGCAAAGAGATTCTATATAAAGAGACGACAGCCCATTATTTGGAATCACCACTAGATGGCCATCACTCCAAGATGGCGGCAACACCTCAAACACGCACGCAAACATGCACGGTCACGCCCACACGTGCATACATGCATGCGCACACATGCACCTGACATTCTGAATGAATATGTTACTAATTTCTGCTTTGATCCATTCATAAATATGATAAATAAATGAGTAAATCAATATATGAGAGTAGAATTGGATAGGATTTACCCCGCCTACCTTCTTAAAGCCATAGCGCCCTATATATATATTTTTTTTTTCCGCCACTAACAGTGGTTCACATACACATTATTGTTTGGTATAAACTCAGTAGTGGAGCTTTTGCTAGGCATCTTCCATATATGGCCTACATCACACTCAAACTACACTTTCCAGAGTGCTGCAGCAAAATGGCCACTGCATCATAGATATTTAAAAAAATAGATACCTCATTGGCCGCTGCAGTTCGTTGGAGGTGTGTGTGTGGAAGGAGGGGCGGAACAATTCTCAATACCGTCACTAGCTGGGATTTCAGTTATGTTATTGTTCTATTTCAAAGTAAACCGTTGGCTGGAATTGCCATTCAATATTGACGTACAGTATTTGCATATTAGACAATACAATATGATGATGATGATGATGATGATGATGATGTGCAGCGTCAGTGCTGTAAGCCAGGGGTTCTCAACGTTTTTGGCTGGGGACCCCCGGAAATGCTTTGGCCATGTCTCACGACCCCCACCCTGCCCCCCTTTCCCAACCCCAATACAAACTGACTGCAAAAATAACTTTAATAATTATGGAAAGTTTATGCATGTACTATGTGTATTATGTAAACTTCCATTTCCCAGCCATTCAGTTGCAAAAATACCCCGGGGGTCGTGACCCGTTGTGACCCATGGGTTGAGAACCCCTGCTGTAAGCTATATGGCCAAGCCAATATGCTGGCACGAAAATGTTACATGTGTACAGACAATGTTAAAATTGTCTGTACACATCAAATAGGTGAGCTGTGTAAACAAATATTGATGTATTGTATACCTATGGTACGTTCGGTCTGTACAGAAGTGGTATGCAATGTGCACGATTGGCAGAGTCAGCCTCAGGCACATCAAGAGCTATAGAGGAGAATTTGCGAAGCTGAATGTTTTTTTCTGTCTGTGTGTGTGTGTGTGTGTGTGTGTGTGTGTGTGTGTGTGTGTGTGTGTGTGTGTGTGTGTGTGTGTGTGTGTGTGTGTGTGTGTGTGTGTGTGTGTGTGTGTGTGTGTGTGTGTGTGTGTGTGTGTGTGTGTTTATTTGTTTTTGTGTCTGAAATAAAGTCTTCAATCAAAATATGTTTCTTTAGCCATGACAAAAAAACTAAATACCATTCTCATTTCTGAAATGGTTGGTCTCTTATGTCTTGGCATCCAATACAAGTCATTCAAATCCATTCTGAATCTATTGTCTTGCTCTTGCATCTTGCATAAACATGTCTTATAGCCTACAGTAAAATCCTCAGTGTTTAACTGTGCATGTTTGTACACTTAAGGGTGCATTGTGTTACAGAGTTAACTTCACGCACACACATGCACGTAGCCGCACGCACGCACGCACGCACGCACGCACGCACGCACACACACACACACACACACACACACAGACACACACACACTGATTGTACTATGTATGTATTGTAACCTTGGCTACATTGAAAATGAAGGCTTGCCCTCAATTGTACTTCCGAGTATAAATAAAGGTGATGATGATGATGATGATGATGATGATGATGATGATGATAATGACACACACACACACACACACACACACACACACACACACACACACACACACACACACACACACACACACACACACACACACACACACACACAGATTCCATGCATTTATGGATGGATAGAACTAACATTATGCACTACAATGTACCATATTGGTGTAAGTAGGTGGTTTCAGATGGTCAAGGCACAGCACACAGACACAGTCTTGTTGAAGGTTTTGTGGAAGGTTTTGTCCACCAATCACCTTCTCCACATGGTCCTCCACATCCAGCTGGCAGCCATCTCTTGTGAATTCATTGATTTTCAATTCTGAACACATTAATCCGACACTAACCCTGATCCCAAATCCACAGTGCACCAAAAAGCCTCTAGGCAGGTTTATAAAGAAGGCCAACGTTCTCAGTCAGTGCTGTGTCATATACAAACTCCATACCCTTTGGAAATAAAAGAGCTCTGTGGTGCAATGCCAATGAGATACTCATGCATGTGCACGTGTCTGCAGTGGGAACATGCCTCTACTCTTGCTTTGCAGATTTGATGGTCTCTCGATTAAAAGGCTTGACAATCAATAACGACTGTACTGCCAAAAGCCTCCACAAAAATATGAGGCATGTTGTTGTGGAAGCAATGTCTCTCTGGCCAGTACACCAAATAGATGAGCTGTGTAAACAAATATTGATGTATTGTATACCTATGGTACGTTCGGTCTGTGCAGAAGCGGTGTGCAATGTGCACGACTGGCAGAAGTCAGCCTCAGGCACATCAAGAGCTATAGAGGAGAATTTGCGAAGCTGAATGTTTTTTTCTGTCTGTGCAAGAACGGAAGCAGTTATGTCAACACAGCCACCAGAACAACAACGTTCTGAAGCCCAGTGTACTACTGTATATGTGTTACATTTTCAGTATACTGTCTCAATTGTAACCTATCCCTTTGAGTAGAATATGAAGGCTTTGTTAATATTGTGGCAATTTGGTGATGTTAGACACAATTTTAAAGCAGACATTTTAACTAAAATCTTTGCTTCTGGGGGTCCCTGGAATTAAATATTTTAAGATGGGCGTCGGCGGCCAAATACATATCATTTTAGGGGTCCTTAACATGAAAGGTTTTGAGCACTACTTATATACAGTAGCAACATACTGTAGGTTTTTCAGAAAATTTAGAAGACATTTGTAGAATTTCATGCCTAGGATCTTAATGGGTTAATATTGTGGGAAAATGCTGATCTTAAACACAATTACTAACTGTCAACTCTCATTCCTTACCCCCATTCCCTCACAACAAGTTTAAACACAAAATGCTGAATAAAGGCTGCATTCCTTCCCATTCACTTTGACAGACGGCAGGCCAGCGTGGCCGGTTAAGACTCACCCATGACTACGACATGCGTGGCCGGTTAAGACATGTGTGGCCAGTTAAGAGGTTAAGGTTAGGGTTTGGGATAGTGTTAGTAATGGTCTGACTAACGGGAGATCGGGTCAGACCAATGACATGTTAACCATACAACATCACAATGTTGCTGTCTGAGAAGTCTTGAATCTTGTCCTCCCCCACCGTGGGTGAATGATTCTGGGACCTAATGTAATTTACAAGACTGTCGGATTGCAAACAGCGAGGATCTGTCATGAATCAAGTGTCACAGACAATGTTTTGTGCGCGCGTGCATGGCAGTGCGTGCGTGCGTGCGTGCGTGCGTGCGTGCGTGCGTGCGTGTATCTCATTGCAGTGGAGATCTTTGTAGGGGCATGCCTAGATAATCCCTCAGCAGCTTTTAAACTGTACGTGTCGTGTATGCATGACCAGTGACATTATTGTTCAAATTACTTTGCCATCTTTAATTGATTACTTCAAGTTCAAAAGTTCAAATACTGTATTGTGACATAGTTGCATAGTCGTCACAGCTGTCTGGAGAAGTTGGCGACTTGGTACAGTGCAATATGAGCAAACTTTCTGCCCTTTGTTCTGCATTCTCATTTGCCTTCCCATCCACTCTGCCTAGATGAAGAATCGAGTCAGCTATCGTGCTTGTCTGTGTATTGGTCATATTTTTACTTTGTGCTTACACAGTTCTAAATCAAAATGTTTTATTAGGGTGCACTGCAGTGTGAATATCAACTCAAGCGTGAGATCCACAGTCTGCATGACATCTTGGTAAGGACATAGTAGACACCAATGTCGAGAAATGATCAGTGGCAGTTAGTCTGGAAAGAAAGAAAGAAAGTGAGAGAGAGAAAGAAAGAAAGAAAGAAAGAAAGTGAGAGAGAGAAAGAAAGAAAGAAAGAAAGAAAGAAAGAAAGAAAAAGATACTTCTGCTGCTGTGGACCTCACAAAGATTGTCATACTGTTCTGGCCTCTCACATTTTGATGACCTTTTCAAAAACTGTTGGAAAGCATATTTCTGATTTAAATCTGTCACAGAGATAATACTATAATTAATTTATCATTTTTTTGGGGGGGGGGGGGGGGGGGGGGGGGGGGGGGGTCACCTCCCAGATAGCAAAGCCCAAGCAAACTCGCTTCACTTCGAAAGACACCTGACAGAAAGTGTGAAATGAAAAGATCTTTCACAGAATCCATGCAGAGCACCGTGCCCAATCCCATGCTGCAGAACTTTGTAACCATAACCAAACAGAGGCAGAAAATAAAAGTGGACACTACCACACCCATGGTGCATGTATAATTAAGAATTCCTCTCCCGTAGGCACAGGAGAGGATTCGGGCCTATTGTATCATACTAATAAAGAAACAGGCCCAAGATGCCCAGCATCATGGGTATGGGACTGGGAGTATGACCAGTGAAATGTGGAAGCTAAGGCCTCAAGCCACATGGTCCGCTGGGGTACTGTGGGTCTCTAAGAAGCATGCTGCTTATACCTGTCAATTCTACAAACCTGTGGATGTGCACACACTGGGACTGCAGGAACTACCTGCACTACTATCATCATACACCTCCAGAGCAGGAACTACAGGGAACTCCCGGGGGTTTGATGCTGATGTCCGGTAAATGTTTTTCAACTGCTACATGTATAATCCAACAGACCATGAGGTGGATATGGCAGACATGCTGGAGGATGTTATTGAGATGCGTTTCGCCAAGATGTCCGGTGAGGGATCATGCTGGTAGTTCCTGCTCCACATCCACCCCTGCATCGATCTGTCCCTGTCAAACCCCATCTGCCTTTGGGCTGTGTCACCCCTGCTGCCTCCTCCAACAGCACCAGCGACTCATCCTATGAGTCAATAGTATCTTCCACATACAGTATGACTGTGAGGTGGAGAGGGCCCAGTGACTGGCATAATTCCAGGAGCATACATGCGCAGCTGGTCCCTGCAGCCGCAAGCCAGCAAACCATAGAGGGAAGAGGAGAAAAAAGGCAAACATAAGAAGAAAGGAGATAATTTCATGGGAAATCTCTTCCTTTCTTTATACAGGAGTATCACAGCTCATGCTGTATAGCCTTTTGGAAATATGTTTTCCTTTTACTGATGCATTTTTTGGTAAAGAGCAAGAAAAGATAGTTTAGCATTAGCCTACAGTTACACGTTATTAGGGCAGACGACTCCTGGTAAACATCTTTTCCCACCGGGCATGATGGAAAAAGCATGTTAAAATGCTCACCGAATATTTCACATCAAACTAATCATATAGTTGATGCCTCATTCGTACAGGTTGATGCTTTTATTTACGGTGAAAAATCAAACAAATTCAGAAGAATGATGTCGCTTTATCTGCCCCTGTAACTGACGCCAGGTAGAAATGTGGCGTGTGAGATGAATTGTGAGAATTAACAAATGTATATTGCTGCTAGTCACTCCTTGGCCAGGGGAGAAACAATGCCTATGAGCTTTAGTCAGAACTACTTTCCAACCAAGGTGTTGCAAGGTGTTGCAAGGTGTGGTACCCCAAGTATGGGGACCACCTCCAACCACTGCAGATGTGCTTGTTGTGACTGTAGGTCGCATTTACTATGAAAACCTGCATCACGCCTCCATTATATGGTCACGCCTCATGATACCACGCCTCTATATATGGTCACGTTTCGTGACATCATGCCTCATGACACCTATAGCCATCTCCATATATGAAGATCACGACACTGACCTAATCTAACCCTGGATAACCATACATGGAGAAGACTGAAGATCATCACCTAGATCTGCATATATGGAGCCGGCAAACAACTCTACATCTGACCTCAAACCTTAAACCCTTAGATCTCCATATATGGAGCTGACCTGTTCTGACATTCCGTATGTTGATCCCACCCCACCCGTCCTTCCTGTTCTGACATTCCATATGTTGATCTGACCTCATCAAACCCTGTACACTCAAGACACGCTCCATATGGCCATTACAGAAATCATGTTGATCTGCCCAATATGGGCCCATATGGGCATATCAGTTGGATTGCTGGTTCTGGACAGCCGCGTTTCCGACTCACTCGACACCGGGCACTACACCCCCTCTGCTCCACAGTGACGCACGCGTCAAGTTTGAAGTCGGTCTATCGTACGTACATAAACATACAACACACACACATTTGAAATGTTTATTTATGTCCACATAAACATTTCAAATGTGTGTGTGTTGTATGTATGACTGTATGTATGTATGTAAACACACACACATACCGTACATACATACATACATACATACATACATACATACATACATACATACATACATAGTATGTATGTATGTATGTATGTATGTATGTATGTATGTATGTATTACATACATACATACATAAATACATACATACATACATACATACATACATACATACTTAGGTATGCGGTCTAGTCTAACTTGGACTCAGGGGGGTGGACGCCTCTGCCTTGCATAGTCCCCAGTGAATAGGCAGGTTGCCCTTCACTGGTAACCTTACTTTGGATTTTAAATATATTAAGGTATTGTAGGCTGGGATTTTACAAAAAAGCCCCCCTTTTAAATACATACAGACATACAGACAGACATACATACATACTTATAAGGTATGCCATCTGGTGGCTAATGAACCAAACACACATTCTCAGAAGTTGAAGCAGTTTTAGAGGACCCACTTTTAGGCCAGTGCAACAGAGCATGCTTTTGCCTTTTTTAAAACCTTACCCATTTTAACCAAATACATACATACATACATACATACATACATACATACATACATACATACATACATACATACATACATACATACATACATACATACGCTTGGATTTTACAAGGTATGCCATCTGGTGGCCAATAAACCAAATACAAAATGTTTAAGCAGTTTTTAAGGACCCACTTTTAGGCCAGTGCTATAGAGCGTTGCAGTCCCGCCTCCTACCCTGGACCAGGAAATTAAACCCAATGCATTTTCCTCATAGACATTTCTTAAAGTATTTATTTAAAGACGGTTACGCCGCGGACAAAGCCAACTGGAGTCGTGACAACTCATGACAACACAAACAATATTTTGGACCAAACAAATAATTAGAAAGAAGAAAAAAACGGCAGGTTACAACACTTTTTTTGTTGTTTTTCTTCTTTGTAATTATTTGTTTGGTCCAAAATATTGTTTGTGTTGTCATGAGTTGTCACGACTCGAGTTGGCTTTGTCCGCGGCGTAACCGTCTTTAAATAAATACTTTAAGAAATGTCTATGGGAAAAATGCATTGGGTTTCATTTCCTGGTCCAGGGTAGGAGGCGGGACTGTGACGCTCTATAGAGCATGCTTTTGCCTTTTTTAAACCTTACCCATTTTAATCCAATACATACATACACATACATACATACATACATACATACAGTGCATACATAATAAGTCAATCACCACACGTACCTTACGTTACGTCATCAAGAATAGTGGTCCCATATTGGCCGGTGGACAACATCGACATTCGGTTGACAACACCGACATACCCAGCCGATCGCAGTACTAGCAACTAGCAAGTATGTGTGGTAGTGTGACAGCACCCCTTTTGTATCTCAGGATGGGGATTGGAATGGATACCACCCTGGGGCCTTATCTAGGCCATTTGACAGATGAGATTAATGATGGTGAGCTGTGCAGGGGTGATGATGAAGATTGCATAACAGTATGCTGCTTTTGGTCCAAAGTCATATGCATAGCACACACGCACGCACACACACACACACACACACACACACACACACACACACACACACACACACACACACACACACACACACACACACACACACACACACACACACACACACACACACACACTGTGCTGGGGCAGTATTTTAAATACAAGGGAAATGTGTGAGACATGAAAGGATAAAAAGTGCACAAGAAATATAATAACTGACAATAACACGATGAGAAAACCAAAACACTCTGTAATTAGGTAATAAAAGCAAGACTGTACTGTGATTTAAAAGAGAACACTGCATTTGGTCAATTAAACCGCCTTTAGAGAAGTTGACAGTTTCGATCCTGCATCGCTATATAGTAAATTACTGTAGTGGTCTCGGGTCTGTCTAACTGTCTATAGACATATTTTGTCAAATGTTGTTATTGAAAACGCATCTAAAACAATACATGAAAAATGAATTCACATTGTATATTGGTAACCTCTGTATTAATTATTATATAATTACTATTGAAACCCACAGATATAAACTCTGTACAGTGCTATCTGGATCTCTTTGTAACAACTCTTTACTCACCATAAAAAAAATAAAGGAAATACTATCAATGGTGTGCACTAGCAACTCCTACAGGTTGGTTGTGACACCTGGTCAGCAGTGAGCACATCTGGGAGGGATTCCATCAGTTGAAAAGAAGTGTCTGGTGTCTCATGTGTGTTGAAGGAGAGATATACAGTAGTTGTCTACACCAGTGGTTCTCAAACGTCCAAGTCAAGGAACAAGGAATGTATTTAGCAGTGCGCATCTGTATCTATTTTGTGCCAGCTACTCCCATACAAGATAAAGTAAGTAAACCTTGCCGAACCATGAGGCCCATAGGGCAGGATCGAGTCTAACTCCTGTTTCTGTAGCGTGAGCTTGTTGCACAAGTACACGTACACCCCCTGGACATGACGCTAGTATGTCCCATGGACTTACCCCGGATCCAACCCTTGCCTTGATGCAGAGTGCCAAGCAGGGAGGCATTGGGTCCCATTGTTTGAGTCTATGGTATGACCCGGCCAGGTATCGAACCCCAACCTCCCAGTCTCCGGGTGGCCACTGAGCTGGTCCCATAGATGTGTGATGTTAAAATGGTCAACAAATACTAAAACGTTTCTTTTTTAAATGTTCATGCTTTATTGTTTTAATTGCAGATCTACAACTTGTCGCATTATTGTGGTATGTTGTGTGTACAGTATATAAGGTTAATATTTTGATGCTGTGTCAACACATTTCACCAGGGACCATCTGGAACCCCCTCAAGGACCCCTATGGGTCCACATGTGCACACCCTCCTCAAGACCAAGTTTTGACAGCGACGGGGGGATTGGGAATAGCTATTTAGAAGATTAGAGAGAGAAACTTGTAAAACACTGCTATATGTTCAACAATATGTGAGGTCCAGTTTACCTTGCAAATGTATATCAGGGTCGACGTACTAACAGTCCTACAGTCATGAGTCCGACACCCTATACCCAAAACCCAACCCTAAACCTATCCTCACAGGAAGCCACGTGTTAACCTGCCACAGCTTAGTTGTAATCTGCCACGCATGTCGGGAGCCACAGGTGAGTTTTAACCTGCAGCACGGGTTAGTTGTAACCGGCAGCGCATGCAGGAACGATGGTGTTGTCGAACTAATGCCTGTCGGACTGTTATAGGCCTATGTCTATAACAGAACTAATGCCTGTCGGACTGTTATAGGCCTATGTCTATAACAGAACTAATGCCTGTCGGACTGTTATAGGCCTATGTCTATAACAAACTGTTATAGGCCTATGTCTATAACAAACTGTTATAGGCCTATGTCTATAACAAACTGTTATAGGCCTATGTCTATAACAATGCCTGTCGGCCTGTTATAGGCCTATGTCTATAACACACCAAACAACGGATGCACCCCGCTATAAAGTGCCCAGTAACAGCTCCATCAAGATGTACGGGTAGTTCTTGATTAAATTAAATGTGCTTTTAATGGCACCTTAGAGAGCAACCATTTTCCTTTTTAAAGAATTCTTGGTACGCTTATCTCAAGACTATAGCACAGTCAGGTTAATGCCATTTCAATGCTGGTAAATGTAGATTCGGAGGGAATCTGCTGATCTGCAGCTAAGAGATGCTATTTCTCAAACAGATGGTGATGAAATTGGAGTTAGTTTATCAATACCAGGCTAAATTGGAATGTTGTTCTATAATGGTGAACATTTCATTAGGTATGCTACATCTAGCCAGACAATAAATTGCTGGAAGTTGGTGTGTTTGATACATGGAGGGGAAAATAATTGCATTACACTGATTACAGCACATCAATTACATCCCCAAACAAGAGTGTGTTTGGTTTCTCTGACAAACCTACGCACGCACGCACGCACGCACGCACGCACGCACGCACGCACGCACGCACGCACGCACACACACACACACACACACACACAGAGTGCATTCTATTACCGTGACACCCTGAAGGAGAACAATGGAAGACAGATATGGGTTTAAGATCCACAGAAAGCAACAACACAACTTTGTGACACAAGAAACAGGGTGTTTGCATATATGACTCAATCTCCGTCCATGTGTGCGTGTGTGTGCCATGTATACTGTACTTGCATGCTTGTGTGAAATATTGATGAACACATAGCAATGATAAGATGCTTCCTACATAATTTCAGTATGACAAAGCATGGGTTGTGCCGTGGCGCCACAAAAAGATGGAGAACCACTGTGTTATACATCTATCAGTAGGATTGATCCTACAATCTACCTATTAGATTATAAAATATCTTATGAGCAACTGTGAGATTTTGGTGTGCGGCTAGAGGAAAAGGCTCATGGAAATCAGTCGGATTCCCCTGTGAAGCATGACAGCAATAGTTTTAGCCAGCTGCAACCTGCAATAGTGAGCTTGCTGCACCTGTCAGTTATGATGTGAGTCATTCTTGTTTATACCATGTTTGGGACCTAGTGGAGTGACTCTCCAGTCGCTCTATGTTGACCATCAGCTGGCTGATCTCTGCCTCCAGCTTCTTCCTATATACAGCTTTTGTCACCACACGTCTCAATATTTGCCATTGACAATGAAAGGAGAAATTAGGTCAAATGTCCGCCAAATATGACGTAAATTTATGGCAACAAATGCCATTGACAATTGATCTACGATGACAAGAGCGCCCTCACTTCACACAGGTGTAATTTCTTTTGTATAAAGTGTATATTGCAATAATGTGTTGTTGTCACAAAAGTCCCATTATGTTACCTACATATATACAGTCATCTTTTTTAGAACAACTGGTGTTGTTGTCTATAGATATGGAAGAATGCACTCAAGTTGTCCCTTATCTATTGCCATAAAAAATAAATCACCTTGCACCTCAACATTTCTAATTAGACCTAGAGATATTTCACCACTTTAGACACATTACTTTTCTTCGATACAAATCTGGTTCTATCAGTCTCACCTCATTGGGAGGGATCTAATATTTGCCATCTTTCAACTCCATTCACTCTTTCGATTACTAATGATCCCTGTATAGGCCCCGGTGGCGGTAACAAAAATATTGACAGAACTGCCAATGAGGAACTGCCCTGGTGAAGAGATTGGTGGTCCACAGAGATATCCCAGCCCAGTTGACTGAACACGAACAGAACAGAACACGAGCACTGTCGCGTCCCATGCATGACTGGACTCCTCCCTCAGACATTGTTTTGAATAATTGATTTAAACTATAGGACTGAATTAGTAATTCACAAAATGTTTGTTGTGTAGTATTGTTGATTTTTGCAGCTGGGAAATCTCTGACTTTCCCAGGAAATGCAGCACTGGGTGGTTTTTGTTATTGCTCTAATCTACAAAGCTTTTAGTGTGTCACTCTGAGCCAGTGGTGTAAAGTAACTAAGTGCATTTAGTACTGTAAACTTCAGTAAAATCTTGAGGTATTTGCACTTTACTTTCAATTTCCAATACTTTCACGTCTCAGAGGCAAATATTGTACTTTTACTCCACATGTATTTGAAAACTTGATATAGTTACCTTGTAGATTCTGATTAATATTACAAAACATACATTAACCACTTCAGCCATAAACATTTCAGCTATTTGAAAATAGCAGATCTACAAGCTTCGAGCTTCCAGAGGAGACACTGGAGTTTCTCTGGGTGCAAACTGCAAAGGGACCGAAAGAGAGTGGAAAAAGAGTGGAGAACAGCGACGAATATTTTCAACTAACTCCTTCCCCACACAGTCAGGGAATCCCACTGGGACTAGCATTTTTCCCCCTGCGGCACTTCCCTGTTGTCAGTAAATTGAAAGTCATATTGAACAGTGTTATGCTAAGTTGCTAACAAATAGTTAAAAGAAAACAATTGGCTACATCTACAAACCTTTTAAAAAGATGTGGAATGAACATATTGTGCTTCTGTTTTCGTTTTATATTGGGTACTTTGTTCCCTAAAGAGAATTTTGTGTACAAATCGTGACAACATTGTGTGCACAAACTATAGCCATTCTTGTATTTCTCTTTTACCCTACGTTGACAACCACTGCTGTAGACAGTCTGTTGGCCGGCCTATGCATCAACCTTAAGACTCATTCGCACAGATTCTTTCCCCCAGTTTTAGCCAAAACACCTTTGCAAGTCAAAACCTATAAGCATATAATACTCAATGAAATGGAAAACGTATACAATGTTTTATGGGCTATCCCTTTCATAGTGAGGTCACTTACTATGCAAATCACATTTTGACTCGCATAGTGTCACGTTCATCATTCAGCTCACGTACAGCCCCCCCCCCCCCCCCCCCCTCCACTACCACTTCTAATTCGCAATTGTGCCTGCTCACAGTAAAACCATGGGTGCTCATTTAACTCAGAGAGTGTACAAATGGAAAATGGACCCCATCTCCATACACTGAATGCTGTTCTCACCCATTAGCCGTTCCTGTTTTCCCTGCTACCCCATATATAGTCTTTCCTTCGTTCCTGTAGGCTACTGTATACTTTCTTTTTTTCCCTCCACTTGTTACTTGCGCAAGCAGAGCGCACAAGTACTGCGATCAGCTGGGTATGTATGTCAGTGTTGTCCTTCGGCCAATGGGTATGTATGTATGTATGTCGGTGTTGTCCACCGGCCAATAAGGGACCACCATTCTTGATGACATAACTAAGGTACGTACGTGTGTGTGTGTGTGTGTGTGTGTGTGTGTGTGTGTGTGTGTGTGTGTGTGTGTGTGTGTGTGTGTGTGTGTGTGTGTGTGTGTGTGTGTGTGTGTGTGTATATGTGTGAGTGACCTGGGCACTAAGGCCCAGACACAGAACACCAGACTACGCCACCCAGAGAATATATGATAACACATTGAATACCCACAGGGTTGAAATAAAGGGGAGCAGAGACATGCGTTTCCAGTACAAAAATGTATATTGGTTTATTAATAAATTAAGGCAGAATACTTAAAGATGGAGTGACACGATACATTGTGAATTAAAGGTTTAAACCATAATATGACTATCAGACTATGTATCATCATGGCTCTTCAGCAAAACCAGATTGAAAAGGCATTCTTCATGTCCTCACTCGTAAAAACTGGATTATTTCTTCAAATGGACCGGCGGATCAATCAGGTGGGCTAATACTTTTTTGGCATGCAACACTGGTTGGTAGGCTACAAAGATGTTCTCTTCAGAGCACGACTGTGCGTGTATATCTGCGCACCAACTTTATTTAAGAAGCTAGTGTTTTCTGTCATGAGACCTCTCTCTCTCTCGCTCTCTCTCTCTCTCTCTCTCTAATGAATCAAAGGCTTTGATTCATTAGAGAGAGAGAATGCACTCTCCATATTTCTCTCTCTCTCTCTCCCTCTCTCTCTCTCTCTCTCTCTCTCTCAAAAGCCGTAGTGAGAGAGAGAAAAGTGAAACATGAATGTACCGTATATTTATACGCACGCACGCTACATTTGAAGTTGACAGAATTCCATACACTGACACCACGCTAGACAGGAACGCCCAAAAACGTCACATCCGGTTTTAGCCTGGGGTTAGAATTTTCTATGGCTGCCAATGCAACTTGGTCCAATCCTTAATCACATACGGACAAACATCTATGCCGATGCTATCTAACTTGCGGAGGTAGAGTGCCTTGTCCACGGGCAACAGATCTTTCAACGTATGGCATTGCAAATACGTTTGATAATCGCTACTCTGCTCAATATTGTTTTGAAAATGCCGCAAATTGCATTGCAGTGAACGAGCGCAAATCACAACTTCCCCAGGGGGTGGGCGGAGTCACAGTTTGAGGCGCTGATTACGCGCCGTGGTGTCAGTGTATGGTAATTTAACCAGAGTGGGCGCTTGTTGTCTCAGTCCTAAAAAAAACAAAAAAAAGACACTGTACAAATGGACTGTTGGTCCATTTGGTTGTACCCGCGCCGACCTCCGCGGGGACCCCCCTTATCCGCGGACCCCCACGCAGAATACCCGCGGAGGTCGGCGCGTGGGTCTGCGGTAGTCTGCGATGCGTGTTGTCATGCCGGTCACATTGATGCGTGTGGTTTATTTTCCACATGCCTGGTTGCTGCCGTCAATTTCCACATGGATGTTTGATTCTTCTTCATGGCGTGCAGAGTGCAGACTATGGGATGTTATAGGTTGTTGCTGGAGACAAGGCAGCCAATCAGCAATCAGTACTCGTCAGTATGGTTGCCAGTGTTGGCAACTGCCGTGACAGAAATAAGCTAACCAACCTCCAAAAACCAGCCAAGCAACTGTGAGGGCCAAAACAAGCCAAGTGTGGCTGGAAAGAAGTGGCCTTGGCAACCCACTACTACTCACAGAATACCGGTGTCGATGTGGTTGTGCAAGTTTCATACCCATTCTATGACCAGCTTTGCAGCTGGTAAAAAGTAAATTTCCAAACTGTCAATATCAAAAAGGGATTAAAACTAACAAGTGTGCTATACTACTATACCAGACAGCGGGTGTTCAGAATGTGTTCTGCACACAAGAGAGAGGCAGGGAGTGAGGGGAATGAGGGAAAAGGTCTTAACCGCCACCAAAAGCACACACACAGCAAAGGCACACTTCACTCTTCAATCACTGCAAGACAAGAGATACAGTTAAAACACTCAAAACTGGAATAAGCATGCAGACTATACTAATGCCAAACGCAGCCTACCACCCGTGACCAACCCACCTGTTGAACCTCAATCTGGACCACCTGCTATGCTGGTATACGGTCTGAGCCAACTACAGCTTTGAAGGAATACTACTGAGCATGTCAAATAGGCCTACAGTTGGTTTGCACAAATAAACAAATAAACCTAAAACAAAACAAATTAAATAACAAAGGACAAAAACAGCAGAGGCACAGAGCTCCTCCTAATAAAACAAAAGGACAATATTAATAGACATAATTACAATTTAAAATACAAAATCAATATGTTAAGGCAGCCCTGAGAGGCCATGCTGTCCCTGGAGCATGCCACCGAACCAACTGGAGCTGGAAAAGCGCTGCATGAGTGCATACGAGGCCATGGCGTGGAGAGGCCACGCAGTCAGTACTCCTAGCTGGTCCATGGGGCAGCAAGCCTTAATGATCAGGAGCCAACAAACAGCAGCTCTGCATGACGCTCCGCATGACATGGCCTACTTGTGTGCAAGTTCAAGTTGGCACCTCGACACAGGGACAAATTAGCCATTGGCCAGTGGGGCCGTGGCCCAGGGGCCCTTGGCTCTCAGGGGCCCTTCAGGGAAATGAAACCATAAGGTATTAGGGGCCCTGCAAATATTACCGGCCCAGGGGCCCTCATGGGGGTTAATCCGTCCCTGCTTGACAGAGTGCATTTCTAGTTGTTTTTTTTCCCCTCTAAAATAGGATATTCCTCTTCCTTCCTTCCTTCCTTCCTTCCTTCCTTCCTCCCTGAATCCTGCGGAATCAACCCCTTGCGTTGACAGATAAGCATCTCGCGCCCTCCTCCCCGTGGTGCGCCCCGCCCTGCCCCTCAGTCAGCGAGCATGCACATCAACCGGCGGGAAGCACCCTGACCCAACGGTGTTGCTATCTGCAGGGCAGTGCAGGCTGCAGACAGTTATTTCCAACTTTAGGGTATGCACTATGCAGTCTCATGTGCTCTGTGAAGAGTGAACATCTATATTTATCTAAGAGAGATCCTTCCTTCGGCCATCTAAACGGATACATTTTCACGCTATAGTGGCATGCAACATAAATTAATGCATTTCAACTTCAACAGTCGTTTTTCCCCCGTCGCGTTATGGCTAAGCAAAAGCATCTTTGTTGAAAGAGAACCCTTGGACCAATTTTCCTTTTTAAGTGCGCGAATGCGCATGCACGTGGAGTTTCTGGGTGGATTGTGATAGATGATTCCGTAAACGTAAATCATCTAAACTGGCTACTTCTGTCGTAAATGCGAGCAGTGTTGTGTCGGTGCGTGTTCGTGGAGGTGTTACCTTGTTTAGAGGAGAAGCGCTGATTGATTTTCCAAACAGAGGTCCAGTGGATTATTTATTTATCAGCAGGACTTTAGGATTTATTAAGGATGTATTAAGGACGGAGAGCGACAGTGAAGGATATACCGGAGCCGGCGGCGGAGCCGGACGGACACGCCCGAACCAACCGGTTTATTGGATCAGTATTTCACCAGTGTCCCGTGTTTCTTTCCTCTGGCACAAGGGGGTATAACGCGTAAAAGTGAAGGTGTGATGGATGTTCTGGTTCTAACATACATTATTATTGCCGTGGTTGACTGAAAACGAAGGGATATATTCTCCAAACACACTCTCTTTCTTTTACCTGTATTCTACCTGTAAAGATACGTATTGTCCTTCAAAGGGAAGGACGCTGGTGGATTTTAAAATAATACAAAGATACACGGAACGGTGACTGACTGACAGACACAGTCAAGGGCACGCTGCTGCTGTCGCGGGTGGGTGTAGTTACTTCTCAGGAAGAACCGCACCACTGAACCGGACGGAGCGAGAGGAAACCGCGCAGTAGGCTGTAGCCTACCGCAAAGAAGCAAAGAAAGACAGACAGCTTTTCATCGGAATGGACGTTGTTGTGGAGTCGGCGGCATCTGACTAGGCTTGTGCTCAATCGACCTCCTCGTTTCACGTGAATGTTTCAGAGGCGACAAATAAGCCCACGGATGGATTGCAACGATCTGCAACGTTGACGTTATAGCCTCCAGACTACTATCGGAGTATAAGAGGTTAGTTGTGTTGGGCTACTGGCACCTCTACAAAGCGTTCACCATCCACCCTCCTCTTCCACGCAATCTACCGCGGCGATGAGGATATAGGATACAGGAATGTAAGTGATTTAATTCATTTATTTGGCTTTGGCGCGCGCGCATGCACGCGCACACACATGCGCGCGCACACACACACACACACACACACACACACACACACACACACACTCCTGCCGCAGATCTGTCCCCGTTGATTCCACTGACTACGGGATAAAAACTACAGCTTAAATAAATACCTGTGTACGTTGGAAGGGAGTCACACATCTTGAATCAATCAATCTATCTATCTATCTATCTATCTATCTATCTATCTATCTATCTATCTATCTATCTATCTATCTATCTATCGTCTTACTTTCATTCGTTGGTGGAGCGATCAAAAAAGGCAAGGGAAAGAGAGAGAGAGAGAGAGAGAGAGAGAGAGAGAGAGAGAGAGAGAGAGAGAGAGACCAACGGGAGATCGATGAAGGTAAGGCTGATTGATTAGATGTTAATAATGCTGTGGGATCGTATCTGGGGTGCATGGTGGAGAGAGAGAAAGAGAGAGAGAGAGAGAGGGAGGGAGGGGGAGGGGGGGCGAAAATAACAGATCTACCATCATCCAAGTGAGCCAACAACATGTGGCTTGACGCATTATTGTTAGCTTGCAGATCTGTTCTTTTCGACAAGCTGGCTATCAGTATTTAACCAGCTGCATGTCTGCTATAGCCAAGATGCACCCCCCCCCCCCTCGGGCCCCTCCCCCCCAAAAAGCAAGTGGTTTTCATTTCTTTCAAGGTCCAGTATTTATTTCATTTGAGCCAAGGACCACCATTATGAGATTCAGCCTCTGGACCCCAAACTAAAGGATATTTTATTGTCATTGGATAACATTTTGTCCACAAAATGCTGTTTGATTGATTGATTGAAATATGTATTAACAGTTTGCAGAATTACAGTACATTTCAAGCACAACTCAATACAAAGACTGTTAACTGTGAGTGGACGACCCAATAAAGCATTACACTTGTTTACAAGAGGGCCCACCTTGTTCAATTCATCAAAACATTTCGAGACGTACAAATTAGACACTTCTATATAGCCAAAGAACAGAACATGAATTCATCATAATGTCATTAGCCTGTATTCATGTGGTACCATAGGAGGGATGCAGGCAAACAAAATAACAACAATTCTATATTATCTAATTGTTTGGACTTATTGTGAATGAAGTAATGCAGATGTTTAACAATAATTTAACTCTTGAGAGTGTCTGAAGAAGGTCAGTGGACCGAAAGCTTGCAAAATAAATACTTTGATTGTGCACAGATCTGAGTGTGCGGAGCTTCCCTTTAAAATGTTCAACTCTTGAGAGTGTAAAATGTAACCAAATGGACCCTTACAGGTCCATTTGTTTTCATTTTACCAAAGATCTAATAGACTCTTGGTTACCAACTCTCCATCATTTAGCTGGAGACCACCTGGAACCCCCTCAAGGACCACTGGTAGTCCCCGGGCCACTGGTTGAGAACCACTGGCCTAAGGCAATGCCAACATTAACACTGTTCCAGCGACAGTGTTATTCTTAGACCCGGTTGATAAAATGAATCATCAGCCTTAATCTCGTTAGATTTGCTTCAATCTCACTCTTTTTTTCAACCTATATATAGTTCAGGGCTGTTGGATCGTCATATAAGCTATAATCATGGCATGCAGGGCTTCTGCTGCCGCTGGTGATGCTGGTGGTTCCCTTAATGTCATTAAGATATAATCTTGACGTCTGGTTGTGCACTGCTGGTGCGCATGCTATATTCTATGTCTCTCTCTCTCTCTCTCTCTCTCTCTCTCTCTCTCTCTCTCTCTCTCTCTCTCTCTCTCTCTCTCTGACTGACTGCAACCCTTCTCTGCTTTGCCAGTGTCTAGGAATGTGTGGATATCTGTTTGCGTGAGAGTGTGTGTGGATCCATGGAACACATTAACATTGTGTGTGTGTGTGCGTGCGTGCGTGCGTGCGTGCGTGCGTGCGTGCGTGCGTGCGTGTGTGTGTGTGTGTGAAGCTGCCTCATCATGCTGCTCCAGTGGACTGGCATTACAGCCACATCTATTATGCAGCAAGCCGAGAGATGAGAACTGGAGAAAGGAAAGGAGTATGGAGAGAGAGAGGGGGGGGGGGGAGGGGGGGAGTGGGGAGGGCAGAATAGGAGAGCAGAAGGAAGGAGAAGAGAGTGAAGGGGAGGACAGGAGATAAAGAACGGGGATAGGAGAGCAGAAGGAAGGAGAAGAGAGTGAAGGGGAGGACAGGAGATAAAGAACGGGGAGAGCAGCAGATCCCCGGGATTGTTCTCTACCTTGTCTTTACAAGCAGTGACACCAACTTCCTTTTTTTCCCTTTTTTTATCTATTTATTTGATTTTTTAACCCATTTTTCACCCCTGTGTCAATTATCTAATGTGATCCTGGGTTCTACACACCCTCCGCCAACCTGGGGAGAGCAACGGACTTGAACTCATGCTTCCTTCATGCATGAGTGTCCAAGTCGCTCCTTTACACCTGACAGGGGGGAAATTCTCTGGTTGGACGTAGCGCGTGGAAGGAACACGTCATTCCAACCAGTTATTTTCCCCTCCATCAGGCGCCCCAGCTGGCCAGGGGGAGAAAGTTTAGAGACCAGGATTACTGCATGTTTTTTGTGAGGGTACCTAGGGGACACGGGGAGAACATGCAAACTCCACACAGAAACGCCCTTTCGCCAACCCCGCCTCGGGTATGGGCACTGATGACGCGGAGGAGAGAACACGCCTTCAGCGCCCACAGCGTCCCGGGCGGGAATCGAACCCAGGACCTTCTAGCTGTGAGGCGACAGCACTACTGACGGTGCCACCGTGCCCCCTGACACCAACTTCTAATCATTTGAAGGTGGTTGGCTGCTAGCTGTCACCTCGGGACCCCCCAATACCTGAGAGATTGCATTGCCCATACAGCAGTGGTTCTCAACCAGTGTTCCGGGGACCACCAGTGGAACTTGAGTGGGTTCCAGGTGGTCCCCAGCTAAATGATGGAGAGTTGGTAACCAGATGGACACTTATAGATCTTTAACTCTTGATAATTGAACTCCCAAGTGTTACGTTATTGTTAAACATCTGCATTACTTAAGTTTGCCTGTTATCTCTCCTATGGTACCAACCTCATTACACATTACATATTCTTTAGTTTTGGGTCTGCAAGGCTAAATCTCAACAAATGGTGGTTCGTGGCTCAAATGCCGAATACATGGCCTTGATATGAAAAGGGTAGGCCCTACAGTACAGTATGGAATTGTTTCAGCACAAAGGCCAGCCTAACAGGGCTTCAGGGAGGGAGTGCAGGCCGAGCAATTTCAGCACCCTGTAATACTGTTGTTTTTTTTGCTTGTTTTTGCTAAAGAGACTTTCAGAACCATGGAGAGGTCCTTATTCAGCTCAGAAGTTTCAGCACCAAAGACAGCTTCATACAAGTTGAGAGTTATTTCAGAACCTTGGAGTGGTCCATGTGTGCATACATCCTGATTTTAAACATGGTAGGCTATATGGAAAAGTAGGTAAAGACACCCAACGTCATTTTCGCTATCATGCAATTCCAGACAGCAGATTCGTCGTGCCATGGGAGCCAAACTAAACCCGGAAGTTTGTGGAATGCATTGGAGTCAATGAGAGCCCGGTGACCAGCTGATGAACAAACACTATTTCTGAATGACTGAGGCCTTTGTAAAATAATCACTTCTTGAAAATAACAGAAGATATATAACACATTATTGTCTGCTGTGTTGCTTTTCGATGTGTACACTGTGTCATTTTATAGTATCTAAAGAGCACACAGTACGTTTCTGAACGTACCATGTATTGTAAGACTGTCCAAATAGTTTCCTGTCTGGCAGCCAAATAACGCGATACCTCCAAAACAGAATTGATACCTGCCTCTGTTTAGATCCTCAATAAAATTATGTACTGAAAAGCAAGTGATTTGAAAACAACATGGGATATGTCTTCTTTTATATTCCTGAACCGATTATATGACAAAGGTCGCAATTGTTTCGAAATTATGTTTGTTCATGAGCTGGACCAGCCGGCTCCATTCACTGCCATGTATTCATGGAACTTCCTGTGAGAGGTTTGCCACCCATGAAAGCGTATACCTTCTTTTTCATATTCCTTTATTCCACTTTAAAACACTGCAGAGACTATTTGGACTGTGTCCTTGTTTGTTTTCAGTGCTGGATCTTAGTTTGAAGTGTCACAATCCCTGTTTTTGAGGGGCGCTAACCCCTCATATACAGCTTTTGACCCCACACTTCTTATGAGAAGACTTTGGTGTCGAAGAAAGCATTGAGCAAGTATGCAGCCCTTGAGGGATATATATATATATATATATATATATATATATACCCTATATACAGCATATATAGGGTTTTAGTTGTTCATCCATCCTTCCTGTCTTTCCTTCCTCTCTGAGATCCACTGCCTGGCCTTGGTGACTCACACGTGATTGGCGAGAGTGAAGTTCTGCTCCAGCCAATTGGAAATGTGTCGGGAATGACGGGTTTCCCGACATTTTGTTCCGGCAGGGATATTTTCTGATTGCTAGTTCAATGTTCAAGAGTGCTTTCCAGACGCATTATTCAGCAAAAATGTAAAGCTCTTCACAATCACCACCCCTTCACATTTGTAAATTTCATTTTCTCTCCTATCCACACTTGCTCTTCAGTGGTAGAAAGTAACTACATTAAGTACATTTAGTATTTTAAAGTTCCAATACTTTTACTTCTACTCCACTACATCTCAGATCCAAATATTGTACTTTTACTCCACTATATTTATTTGACAGCTTTAGTTACTAGTAATTTTGTAGATTTGGATTATTATTACAAAACATATATTACCCATTTCAAGCTCACAATGCCTTGCTAGTTGCTATGTGACTCATTGTGAGCTTGTAGATCTGCTATTTTCAAAATACCTTTGAAATTACACATTCTGCATAATGAGTACTTTCTACTTTGAGTACTTTCAGTACATTTTGATAGCAATACCTTTGTTCTTTTACTCAAGTAAATTCCAGACATTTACTTAGTATTTCTATATTGCAGTATTGCTACTTTTACTCAAGCACAAAATGTGAGTACTTATTTTCCCCACCACTGTGAAACATCATGTACATAAAGTACATAAAGTACCTGTAAAAGAGAACGAGAGAGACGAGAGCAGGCTGTGTCCTCAGATGATGTCCTTGTGGAAGACAGACAAGAGTAGTCTCGATGTTTAGAATGAATGCTTTTATTGTTAAAAACGAAGACTGAGTCATCCACATTCTCACAGGTTCACTTAGTTCCATTTGTGCACTCTGAGAGTCAAAGGCTGAGCTCACACGGTTAATGCAATGCTCTATGCTCGTTGGGTAGTGTCATGGCCACCCCAATGCATTTCCAATGGAGGTCACATGGTTTGACACAACATTGTGTTGTGTGAGGGGGAGGGGCGCAGTCGAAACACAGCTGAAAGCCATACAACAGACCATGTGACCTCCATTGGAAATGCATTGGGGGCGGCCATGACACTCACAACAAAAATCACTGCATTAACCGTGTGAGCTCAGCCAAAGTAACACAGAATTCTACTGGGTGCATTCTGACTCAGACCATATAACAACGTCCATTCTACTGGGTGCATTCTGACTCAGACCATATAACAACGTCCATTCTACTGGGTGCATTCTGACTCAGACCATATAACAACGTCTACTGGGTGCATTCTGACTCAGACCATATAACAACGTCTACTGGGTGCATTCTGACTCAGACCATATAACAACGTCTACTGGGTGCATTCTGACTCAGACCATATAACAACGTCTACTGGGTGCATTCTGACTCAGACCATATAACAACGTCTACTGGGTGCATTCTGACTCAGACCATATAACAACGTCTACTGGGTGCATTCTGACTCAGACCATATAACAACGTCCTACTGGGTGCATTCTGACTCAGACCATATAACAACGTCCATTCTACTGGGTGCATTCTGACTCAGACCATATAACAACGTCCATTCTACTGGGTGCATTCTGACTCAGACCATATAACAACGTCCAAACAACTCTCTCTGACTCAGACCATATAACAACGTCCAAACAACTCTCTCTCTATCTCTCTCCCTCTCTCTCCCTCAATCTCTCTCTCTCTCTTCTCTCTCTCTCTCTCTCTCTCTCTCTCTCTCTCTCTCTCTCTCTCTCTCTCTCTCTCTCTCACGCACGCACGCACGCACGCACGCACGCACGCACACACACACACACACACACACACACACACACACACAGACACACACACATGCAAACTAGTACCAATACTATACTGCCATACTCCAGCGTTAACAATTAGGAATTTGTTTTTATGATTTCAATATTGCTGTAATATCAGCGTCAATACATTTCAGTCCATTATGTTTGAGCCATATGACGATTTTACAGAAGCAAACTTTGAGGAACAAATTCTCACTCCCCACTCGTCACACACTGATGCTTGTTCAGGACTGGGCACCCCTTTAGCACTGAAGCACTGAGAAAACTGTTGCGCCTTTCTTCGTCCTTTTTTCCCAAACTTGACTACGGTAGCGGTGGTCTCAAAAACATAAGGGAAACTTTGACAGAAAAAGACTCGCTCACCGTATAAATAATAGAAGTAAAACTTTAGATTTGTTCGATTCTAACGGGCAACAGAAAGTGGGTTGAAAAGAGGTTGTTGTCATGTTGCCAATAGAACATAGAAAACAAGTTATAACATAGAAAACAAGTTAAAAGAAAAAACATTGAAAAGAAGGCCAGTGAGCTTGAGCCCTGTGGTGGTGTGCCCAAGCACGGTGACAGCCGAGGGAATGATGGACAGAGGTCATCTGGCTTAGGAATCGAACCTTGCTGTCACGCTCTATTAGAGCCTATGTGATATGTGCCTTAATCACTAGGCCATCGGTAACCCCCCCCCCCCCCCCCCCCCCAGCGCCAGCCATGGTACTACAACGAACAGGAAGTGATGCATTAACTTGCCATGCCCATCGAACAGTAGGCCTACTATTAATGACCAGAGTTCACTCCTTAGCATGGCAGCACAGAGAACACATTGCAGCAGTGCCACGCTCCTCTAGGTTGAGTAGGTTCCAAGGTTAAAGCACGATTATGTTGTTGTGCTCTGGGCGAGAAAAGTGCAATTACAGTACAAGCGGTTAGCGGATGCTCTGATCCATAGAGATTACCTGTCCAGCACAAAGCAATGCCAAGAATTGCATTGGTGGTGGCACCCTATTAGTTATAGAAGTAGGGTCGGGGCCAGAAGGTCATTAGTTGAAATCCCTATTGGGGTTGAAAATGAAGGATCGTAAATGCATTACATTTCCTCAATTCAGTGTTTCTTCTATTGTTGTTTTTATAGGTGGAGTACTTTAAACTCAGGGACTTTACAAATGTAACCAAATGGAAATGGACCATTACGGGTCTCAGAGTTAAAAATGGATACATGATTGATTGATTGATTGATTGATTGATTGAATACTTACAGAGGTACAAATATACAACCAATAAGACGTCCTGAGGGCGAGAAGCAAGGGCGAGGTCGCTTCTTTAGGGTGCCCTGCAGGGCAAGGTCGTGCACACATCCGCCTAGGTGACGGCAGACTGCTGAGCGAGCGCTGGCGCTTTGGCATGAGGGGTCAGATCAACATATGGAATGAATTCTGTATACTGGCCATATATGGTGTGTGTCTTGAGTGTACAGGGTCAAAACAAGCAAATTACTGGCTTCCTTCAAGACAGGACTAAAAATTCACCTGTCAGCAGGTCAAAGGCCATGTGATCGCCCACCACCTCTTTATCCTCTTTATCCTGTACGTATATTTCATGTTTAGAGAAATTTGTGTTATTGTTGTTAAAGTATTATTATTATATCAATTGTTGTTACTGTTTTCAATTATTATTCATGTCATGATTGTGTGTGAGTGTATGGGACCCGAATGGAAACTAGTCTAGTCTATTTCTCTGTGGCATTTCATCACTTTTGTTTGGCCTCCCTTCATTTTCGTCTTCACTTAGCCTTTACTCTCTCTTTCTTTTTGCCTCCTAGCTGTTCTCTCACCTCCTTTAAATAAGGCATAAGTGTTTAAAAATACAACACTTATGCAACAGTTATGCAAAATCCGAGATGATATCTAGTCTCATATCATAATTGATATAATAGAGATATATAAAGTCTCTCTCTCTCTCTCTCTCTCTCTCTCTGTATCTCTGTATATCTGTTTCTATTCTTGAAGGTCGTATCTGACAGCCCTCAGATAGATCTGCTAGTGTGATTTAAGAAAACCTGACACGTTAACAATGTGTGTGTGTGTGTGTGTGTGTGTGTGTGTGTGTGTGTGTGTGTGTGTGTGTGTGTGTGTGTGTGTGTGTGTGTGTGTGTGTGTGTGTGTGTGTGAGACACGCAGTACGTGTGCAGCTGCCCTGCTTTAGATATATACCTGTCACAGCGGCCATTGTTATGCAGTTATGTCAAAATGATGTTTTACGTGTGTGTGTGTGTGTGTGTGTGTGTGTGTGTGTGTGTGTGTGTGTGTGTGTGTGTGTGTGTGTGTGTGTGTGTGTGTGTGTGTGTGTGTTTGAGTAATGGGTTGCTGTAAGGTGAAGCCATTGTTGCTTTACTCTCCATTTCACTATCCATCAAGCACAGTGTGCTCTCTCTCTTTCTCGCTCTCTCACTCACACACGCACGCACGCACGCACACACACACGCACGAGCGCGCACCCAAACTTCCACACTCCCTTACAACACTCGCGCGTCCTCACGCATTAGTCCTGCCTCTGAGTGAGGAGGAGAGGATATGCGAGTCCGGAGGAGTCACGCCGGCTGGACTGACAGCAACATTCCAATTCCTCACTCCTGCTCGCTCACTCACTACTCCTGCATTTCATGTTGTATATTAGATGCTGTATTTGTGAGTATATCTGAGTTGTTTGACACATTATTCTCATGGCATGATTGTAGAAATAAAAATCAACCCATTTTAAAAAAAACATTAAATTATTTTTCAAAAAACATTTAAATTTCTTTCAACAAGCCGATCTACCTCGACACGTTGTGAGCGTGTACTATTCAAAACTGTTTTTCAAAATATATAAAAAAGAAAAGACAAAGAGGTTTCGGGATAAGGTTGCGTGGCATTGGTACGACCTCCCTTTAGGTTTAGGGATAATGCTGCGTGGCATTGGTACCACCTCCCTTTATGTTTAGGGATAAGGCTGCGTGGCATTGGTACCACCTCCCTTTAGGTTTAGGGATAAGGCTGCGTGGCATTGGTACGACCTCCCTTTAGGTTTAGGGATAAGGCTGCGTGACATTGGTACGACCTCCCTAAGGCTGCGTGGCATTGGTACGACCTCCCTTTTTTATATGTTTCTTTATTCAGGGAGAAGTACAGATTGAGTTAGGTTTACATCGTTATTGTTATTGGTGACATTGCCCCTTTTTTTGTGCAACCCTTCCCCTTAGGTTGGGCAGAATGACCAAGAGTGGTCATGCTTGCCCAGCCTAACCCTACTGTATCTCTAACTCTAACCTAAGCATAACCGCAAGCACGGAGCAGCGCATGTTCGCCAACCTTAATCCGGTCGCCAACCTTCACGCACAGTCGCCAACCTTAACGCATGTTCGCCAACCTTAATCCGATCGCCAACCTTAACGCACAATCGCCAACCTTAACGCATGTTCGCCAACCTTTATCCGATCGCCAACCTTAATGCATGTTCACCAACCTTAATGCATGGTCGCCAACCTTAATATATGGTCGAATTAACGGGAGGTCGAACCACGGGGCAGGCAGTCACCTAGGGATAAAGGGTAAGGCAAAGGCACTGGCGAAAATAGGGACCCCCAGCTCCACACAGGTGTCCTCCCATAGCCAGAGGAGACGGTCCATCCAATAACAGAACAGATAGGCGAGAGGATGAGAACAGTCTGAAGCCTACACTCGATGTACACTCACTGTTTCACACTCCAAGTGGCTTGGAGAGCCCACTCTCCTGTCTCTGCTCCTCCAAAAGAAAATCACCATTTGGTCTGAGTCACACTGGGACTACTTCTTCTGCTCCTCTCCTCTCCTCTCCTCTCCTCTCCTCTCCTCTCCTCTCCTCTCCTCTCCTCTCCTCTCCTCTCCTCTCCTCTCCTCTCCCCCCTCCTCTCCTCTCCTCTCCTTAGATACACCAAGTGTTAAATAAAAAAAAATCTGGTAGCACCTTAAAATAGAAGGTGATATCTCATATTCTGTGTGGAAGTGTCTCTCCTTCTCACACCCCTCTCTGCCTCTCTGTCTCTGTTTCTATTTATGTCTCTGTCTCTCTCTCGCTTACCTCCTCCATCACGTGTTCCATAGGCCTATGTAACATATATCCTTCTCATATTTCCATCCTCTTTCTCCCTCCCTCATTGTAAAAATGACCCGTGATTCAACTCTACTGTATATATCTCTACATCATATATATTATTCTCTATACTTACTGTATGCTCTCTATCTCTCTCTCTCTCTCTCTCTCTCCCCCTTACTAATTACACAGTGAAATATTCAGTGTTCATCTAACAGATGGTTCCGAATGGACCGGTGCCATTTGTACTCTCGGAGCTAAAGGAGCACTCAGGAGTTTACGGTGGAGGCTTTGACATTCTTGTGCTGCATGGTTAAAGGAGAGGGCTCCTGCTGAGATGGAAAATGAGAGCTTAGCATCGAGTCCTCAACACAGAGCACATGCTGCTACACAGCACACACACACACACACGCACACACACACACACACACACACACACACACACACACACACACACACACACACACACACACACACACATGCACAAGCACCCACACACACACACACATTGTAGGGAGAGCGTTAAGAGCGAGGGGGGACAGGGAGAAAAGGACGCAGAGAGAGAGAGAGAAGAAAGAAGGGCAGGAGGTGACGAGAGAGAGCGATGAGGGACAAAGAGAGAGGGGAGCAGGCGAGAGGAAGATAGAGGAAGGAGAGGGTGAAGGAGGAAGAGAGGCAGTGGGACACTGCACAAGAGACGAGTGGGAGAAAATAGAGCGAGAGAGAAAATATGGACAGAGTGATGGCAGAAAAAGAGGAGAGAAATGGTAAGAAGGAAGGAACGGCAGAGTGAGAGAGTTTGTAGATGACAATAAAAGGTAAACGCGGAGAGGGAAGAGAGTAAAGTTGGAAAATAAATGGGAGGCAGAGATAATACAGAGAGATACAATGGAAGAGAGAGAAAGAGGTGGATAGAAAGAAAGTAAATCTCGACCCATGCCATATACTTGACATTTTTGCAGACAATTATATTGGCAGTTCTGCAGCAGATGTTTCCCGATGTTTTTTTAACTGTATTTAACAATTTAAAATATTAATCAACCCTTATTTTGAAGATCCAAAACACTGTGACTGGAACCGGATGTTGACTGAATGGTGTGTGTGTTGTCGGATTAGGTGATGATCTCTCACTAGCTGATGATAATTCATGCTGTGATGTACTGTAAGCTTGTAGATTGGTATATTTTGACAGTGTCATATGTCTAAGCATAAATTGGGCATAATGCATTGCATACAGTGCCTTGAAAACATGTTATGCCAAGGTAATTTTGACCTTACTCTCTC
Source organism: Electrona antarctica (assembly GCF_951216825.1). Classification (NCBI taxonomy): domain Eukaryota; kingdom Metazoa; phylum Chordata; class Actinopteri; order Myctophiformes; family Myctophidae; genus Electrona; species Electrona antarctica. The sequence goes on from NC_136792.1 coordinate 26,418,082, forward strand.
ACACTGAACACAGATACATGTCAGTCACAGTACGGGTTCAGGCCAATTGGGAATCTTAGAAAATAGGATCACACATTTTTCGCCTCCTCAATCCTGCTTGAGGACATCTTTATTGGATACTAACACTGATCTGCCATCATCAGAGATGACTGAATAGGAAGAAAGAAAGCACAAGCTTGTGAAGTGTGATCTTCTGAGGTGGGAATGTTCACAGGTTTCTCAATTAGTCTATTAGTCACTCAATTTCGGTTACTATGGCAGGTTTTTCGGAAAAAATATAGGTCCTATAGGTCCATGCATTGCTTGTATCACAGAGTGTAGTGTTGTGCTGCACTAAAAGACTGAAAGAGATGATAGAGATGGGGGAAATTAAAGATAGAGAAGGATGGAAAGTAAAACTTAAAGGACCTCTTTTCAACCTACAGTATCTTCTTCATATAATTGGTAAGATGTTTATGATAAAATACCATCACATTTTTTTCTACTTGGTCTGTGTCTTTTAGGAGGGCTGAAGGCAGTTCAAAAACCCGTCCACCAGTGACATCATCGTAGATTTAAAAAAATATATATATATATTTAGATTTGTATTATCGTGAGAGTCAATGGCTTCCATTTTTGCATTGCAACTTTTCAGGAATAGAAAGCCTGCAATTGTGTGGTATTTAAACATGATCATTAGTGAGGATATTGAGATAGGTTGAAAAGTGGTAAAGTGGTCCTTTAAGTGTGTAATTAATTAGTGTTTATTTTATTTCTTTTTTTTCCTTTTGTGTCTTACACAGAGGACAACATTGGAAATACATGTTTTAAGTAATGCTTTCATGTGCTATACTATTGACTGGATTTATTGTATCAGTTCGTGGTGACTGGTGGTGAGATCATGTTTTTTTTCTGAAACCAAATAAAGTCAAAAACAATGGATGAAAGACAAAAGGAGAGAAGGAAAGAGATGAGAGAGAATGAAAGACAGACAGACAGGCAGAGAGAGAGGGGAGGATAAATTGGAGCCAATTACGTGGCTCAGCTTAGTGTGAACAGTGGGACAGTGTTCTGTCAGCAGCCAGATAAAAATAGCTATCTGTTTGGGTTCCACACCCTGCCTCTCACTGTCTCACTGACTTTGTGCGTGCTTGCGTGCGTGCGTGCGTGCGTGTGTGTGTGTGTTTAATGCCCCGGAAGTGTGGCCATAATTCTGGCTGTGCGTTCGTGTGTGTGTGTGATCGTGTTTTCCTAAGATCTGGGAACAAATGGCTCAAAAACATGCTGCCATTTAACAACGGGACATGGCACATGCATGAACACACACGCGGGCGCAATCCACACACACACACACACACACACACACACACACACACACACACACACACACACACACACACACACACACATGCACACATGCACACACATGCATGCTCTCACCTATAGACAGTGAAATGCAGAAACGTACTACAATACAATACTAAGAGCTGAATATTATTTGTTGTAATGAGTTGCATAGCGAGGGTATGCATGTATAAAATATAAAGGTCATTATAACAGTCTGTGTTGGCATATAGTGCTCAGAGAGACATGAGGTGCTCATAAGGAGGAGAGGATGGAGGGGGCAGGCCAGGGAGGGGTTGACAAACAGGTGGGGGGAGAAAACAGCAAGAGATGAGAGAGAAGCAAGACATGAGACAAACAGAGAGAAGGAGAGCAATCCTGGAGAGAGAGAGATGCAGAGTGGGAGGGGAAGAGATAAAGAGAGAGAGAGAGACTGTCGTTGCTTGACAATTTGATTCACCAGTAGGTAGAGAGGCAATAACAGCTGGGTCTAATCAAAGTAGTTTATTGAAAATACGTGCATGAGAGTAAGGATGAATTGCTAGTAACTAAGTTTTCAAATCGTTGTAGTGTAGTAAAAGTACAGTATTTGCATCTGAGATGTAGTGTAAGTAAAGAGTAGAAGTAAATGTACTGCATGGAAATTGGAAATACTCAAGTACAGTACTTAAGTAAATGTTTTAGTTTCTTTCCAGCACTGCACGAGTGTTACATGGAGAAGATATCCTTCCTATCTCTGTTTAGACTGCTGTTTAAAATGCTTAACTCACGCCTATGTGGGTAAGCACCAATGACAAATCTATGTGTGTTTAACTACATGCCATCTCACTTACACATGCACACGCACACACGCACGCACACACGCACACACGCACACGTCCCCCAGGGTACCTACCCTAGGGGACACGACGAGAACATATGGGCACTGATGACGCGGAGGAGGGAACACGCCCACAGCGTCCCCAGTGGCAATCGAACCCAGGACCTTTGACGCTGTGAAGCGACAGCACTACCGACTGTACCACCGTGACAGTTGGGTGGATATTCTATCAAAATGCTCTGTGAATGAAAATAAATTGAACAACATCCAAGATTCCACATAGCGCTGAAGAAAACTGCCGTGGCGAATGAGAAGGTAGCCCCGCTGAGACAAGTGGGTGAGTGGTTTGAAAACACAACGTGTGCTGCTGCCAGCTTCGCCTTGACACAGCCATACTGTGAACCGTCAAAGGTGGCTGTTTTCCGCTCTTTTGGTTCCTTTGCAAAACTGCCGGTCCTTGAGTATGATTGGTTGAGTCATGTTAGATGTTGTTGTTAAATTATCTAGTACACACCTGTGACCTGTGATGCATATTACTGCACCAAAGAAATCGTTTCAAATTTCAAACATATTATATTGTTTGTTACTCATTCGCTGCCAATGACCTGTAACACACCATGTTTTTCTCAAGGCCCAGAGTGCCAATGACGGGCAATGTCCAAACTGTGTTTTCAGTATTTACCACTAGATGGCACGGTTAGCTAACATATAAGTCACCGCTTCTTGACTCTCTGACAAAGAGAGATCCAGAAGATCACGTGATCGCCAGATTTCCTTTATGCCATTTGCATCCTGTTTATTTTTCAGGGGAAAATGCCCCCCCTTCTTCTAAGGCTATTTTCAATGGACCATTGAGGGATGGTCACTTTGTATTAGCACAGAGAAAGGCTCCGTCTTAGCAACAACCGGACTATCAACCGAATTGCATATATCTGTGTCTACTTAAAAGGTAAGGAAAAACTGAAAATCGCTAGCAGTGGGTCCGACGGAGTGCGTTATAGCAGTGGTTTTCAACCAGTGGTCCAAGGACCGCTTCCAGGTAGTCCCCAGCTAAATGATGGATAGTTTGTAACCAAATGGACCCTTATAGATCTTTAACTCTTATGGGTCCATTTGGTTTCATTTTAAGCTCTCAAGACTTAATGTATTGTTAAACATCTACATTACTTAATTTACAAGAAGTCTACACAATAAGGGAATGTATTTTTTTTGTCAATGCTTGCCTGTAATCTCTCTACCATTAGTACCACATCAATACAGCATGGAATTGTGGACACAATCATATCCAACGACAACATGATATTCAATGTTTTGGCCAAAACTCATCAAATGGTGGTCCATGGCTCAAATGCCAAATAAATAATGGACCTTGATATGAAAAGGGTTGAAAACCACTGCTTTACAGTATTGCTAACACTAACTAATTTTAAATTCCCCTTAGTTACTGTACAATGTATTAAGGATAGGCACTAATAAGCTCCCAGCTTCCGCCTATACCTTTTCGATCATGTCAAATGAGTTCATCTTGTAATGTACTAACGGCATAAGATCGAAATAAACCATTCATTCATTCATTCATTCATTCATAACCCAAACGTGTTTGGACTATTGGTGTTTTGGGTTAATGTGCATGCAAAACAACGCTACTTACAGGTAGATGTTCTAAAATAACTGTACGTACGTATATGTACGTATTATTGGCTGAGGAGGCTAAAGCATTTACATGCCGTAAATGCTTTAGCCTCCTCAGCCTCCTCAGCCGTACACTATCCGCACCATCACACTACAGCGGTTTGATTTATTAATTACTTATAAATCTCTCCATGGGCTGGGCCCAATTTATTTAAGTGAACTGGTGCACACTAAGGTAAATATGAGACACCTTAGGTCTTCAGACAAAGGTCTTCTCACTATCCCCGCCACTAAGCTGCGAACCAAAGGAGATCGAGCTTACGCATTTGTTGCACCTACGCTGTGGAATGACTTACCACTCTACTTGAGAAATGCTGTGTCTGTTGACATCTTTAAAAAGCTACTAAAAACTAATTTGTACCGCAAACATTTTGGTTTGCTCCAGTGAATCTTTTGTTGATTTCTATGTACTGTTCTACTTTTTATCTATTTCTAGGTACTGTCTTTGCTGCTCTGTTTCTTATTTCATTGTTGGTTTATCTTTGATTGTGATGTTCTTGTTTTATTCCTATTATTTTATTGTACAGCACCTTGTAACAACTGTTTTGAAAGGCGCTTTATAAATAAAATTACCTTACCTTACCTTACCTTACAGTTCCTTAAGCGGATTGGTCGCTCACAGTGCCAGTGCAGTGCCACTTTAGCTGTGCAGATTGGTCACCTACCATATAATCCCTAGGGAATTTACATATTAATTTATTTTACAGTACAATGATTTAGTCTGCTGCTGTATCAACCCGGGTAGAACATTAAAGTTAGGGATCCCAGCTTTACACTAGAGTGCTTTTTGTGGCACATATTCCTACGCAGAAAAAAAAAGGAAAATAAATCTGTTTCACAAAAAGGTACTTGTTAGTCTAGTGTGTTGATCCCCATCTGCCGTACCAATGCCTATGATGTCGGTGAACATGTCCTGGGAAATTATTTATTTCCACCACAGGCTGTGAACCCTTCATGTTGCATCATACAAAGTCTTTGCAAGGTCCTGATGGCAGGTGTCTCTGGATCGCTGTCATATCGCACTCCTTATTGGCTCTATTTGGTTCTCCAGTGGAACTAATTAATCCCTCAAGGTTTGCAGTCTGTTAGTCATTACCACAATGTCTGGCTTAGAGAGAGAGAGAGAGAGAGAGAGAGAGAGAGAGAGAGAGAGGATAGGCCTACATAGACATTCTTTGACTAAGAAATAGATAGAAAAGTCTGTGTTGGTTTTTTCTCCTATGTACTCAAATGGCACGTAGTACTTTCCAGGGTGACCTGTCTCTTGCCAGATGGTCAGAAGGCTGGTCAGAATCTGATGTGTCCATTCTGTTTCTGTCTCAGTTCTCCAGCAACACATACTGTACATGAAGCCATCTGCTCTTTTCTGACGGATCTGTCAATCTGCAGACTTGCACAGTGACAAACCATCAAAACTATAAGCTATTCATGTTCAGAAAGCGAGGATTTTGCACCTGTTGTGACATCATGAAATTGAGAATGAGTCCCACTTTGTGTTATGAGTTGTCCATGAGTTGCATCCAAAATAGTGTTGAAACTCAGATTTGTAGCTTCATAAATGCAAAGCTTGGGGTTAGTGAACAAAGACAAACTGTAGACATGCTATTTTATTTTGGTTCTTGTGTTGCAAATAATTGTTTTTAAAATGTGCTCAAAGAGGCAGATTTGGATGCCTGCATCAATGATATTGCAAGGCCTGTTGAAACTACAGTACAGACAGAAAGATGCAGGACAATTGCAGTCATGCCTTGTACACAGTTCAATCCTGACTAGTTCCTTAACTCAGACTGTCTGATGGCTAAATGCAGAGCCATGCATGTTTCTTGTTAATGACTATTAATAACCATAAAGTAATCTCCTAGTCCTTACATAATAGTTTAGCAGAGACTGAAGTTGGAAAGGCTGTGCCCAGTGCGGCTGTGTCTTGTGTGTCAGCGGGCAGCGCAGGCAGTAGTGGATATGCGCTAAACGCATGCATGTTAATGAATGAATGAATTAATTAATTAATTGGCTGAATCTGTAGGGCCTTTTGATTTGGTGAAGCGCCAGGGCCTTGAGAGCGGTTGATCCGTCACTGGCTAAATGTACAAATGGATCCGACTTTTCAGTGTACTATTCATAAATCTTCTTCCTCAGGAACAAACAGAGAGCATAAACAATGACTGCTACACTTTGTAAAGAGCTAGGATTCTGGAGCTATCACATCAAAGCATGCATTCCTCCTATGTGCATCCATTCTGTCACAATGCCCAGTCGCCGTTTCCTAACAAACGCCGCATCTTCTGCCTTTGTTGAAACAAATAAACTCCAGCTCCCGCTCGATGTTAAAATTTCATGAGCACAAAACATTCCTCATTACTGAAGTTGTTTATTAATTATCATGGCCCTCTGCGGCTCCTCCGTTCCCACAAGAGCCTCACAGGTCTGGAGGGAAGCGCCTGCTTTGACTGCCACGCTGAATGTCTATATTATTAAGGTGCCCAAGGCAAGAGGAGGACTGCAGTATATTTGCATGGCAGCGTGTTTTTATAGCGCCCTGCGGAGGAGGATAACTGGTTGGAGTTCTAAGCGGGCGCTGCTCGTCGTGACACCTTAAATCATTCATGATTCACCTTTCCATAAGCATTACTGAATATTTTAACATCCACGTTTACAGTTTAATGATTCTGTCAAGGGGGTATGTGTGGCAGACTCCATGTGTGATCATGTAGGCCTACTGTATGACTGTGTGTGTGTGTGTGTGTGTGTGTGTGTGTGTGTGTGTGTGTGTGTGTGTGTGTGTGTGTGTGTGTGTGTGTGTGTGTGTGTGTGTGTGTGTGTGTGTGACTGTGTGTGTGTGTGTGTGTGTGTGTGTGTGTGACTGTGTGTGTGTGTGTGTGTGTGTGTGTGTGTGTGTGTGTGTGTGTGTGTGTGTGTGTGTGTGGAAGAGAGAGAGAGAGAGAGAGAGAGAGAGAGAGAGAGAGAGAGAGAACAACTTGGGAGTCAGACTGACATGTTGGTTAATGTACATGGCATTTACCAAATCCTTTGGGCAGCTCTTAGTCACAGTTGTCAGCATTATAGAGCATTATTAAACACAATATTTTGAAGAACATATCATCACTGCCGAGAAGAAACATGAGATCCATATTCCAAATAATGTTCCTTTTTTTTCTCAGTCTAAATTACAGATCACCCTGTCCAACAATGGCCAACGTTTCTTCAGACTGGAGTTGACTGCTTTAAACTAACACAGAAATATTATTTACTTAGGTAGAGGTACTGGCATTTTCTAATTGCGAGAGGCTGCATTTTTCTTTCACCTGACTAAAAGAAGAGTTGGGATGAATACAGCCGCCAAATTAAGGTTGTCTTGTTGCTGAATCCCTGGAGTTAATCAGTGTACTGCAAACTGAAACTGTTTTCATCCCACTGTCATTCACTGACAGAAAACTGCACCGCTAATGCTGCAGCGATGAGAAATGAATAACATAAATGTAAAATTGATTTTTACATGAGCGATATGAAAACTAATAATATTCATGCTGTGTCACAGTGATATTTTCACATTCTCTCGTCTTGAAGCCGTGTCAAAATGATTAGGCTGGACCACCGCAGGCAGGGTTTTGAAATACAGGAAATCAAGTTGGCATGAGGTCTGGCTTCAAACCAAAGGGTTGCTGGGGCAGGGGACAAGGCAGACCGACTTCCCATGTAGGATTTAGCAGCATGTGGTGACTCCTCTGCCTGGTAATCATGGGGAAATTGAAGAAAAAGGGGATTATCTCTCCAGTAGTGCACAGCAGCATGTCTGAATGCACAAACCGGCCATTATTAACCCCCAAGGGGTTTCCCCCCCCCCAGGAGCTAAATGATTGCCAACAACATAAATACCAAATAATAAGAATAATTCAGTCTTATACTAAATGTGTATGTCCAAAGCTTTTACTTTTCAGGAAACATGTATGTGGATCCAGGGCAATTATTTATTAATCACAGGCTCTTGTTAATAATGTTCATTGATTGTTCCACTTGAACCCTGTACAATGTACAGTAGATCATTGACTGGTGTCCCCAACAGGTCTACGTAGGATATACAGTAGGTCCCTCCTTTTTTCTATCTATACCATAATTATTTGCCAAACTATAGGCGATCTACAAGCTCACAATGCATTGCATTTTGAGCTTGTAGATTGACCATTTTTACTACTTTTGCATGTCATACGACAAAGAATAAAATAACAAAACAACAACAATAAAAACATGAACATTGGAGTTACAAGGTTTCTACCTGGCAGTGATGATATTATAGCCAAGCAACCATTTTAAACTTTACATCAACTGGGAAACATTTCATTCTGCAACAGGAAACAAACAACATTATCTTCGGTTAGAAAACATTCTAATGGAATCCAGCACAGCTAACTATTCATGGTGGGTGACCTTTGAAATGCTACTTACTCCATAGTTGCCTGTCGGGGGAAGAAAGCCACCTGGGCTTGCGGCACTTGCAGCAGAACATGAAGAGAGTGGCTCGCTATTGATTGATATCAGCTCATTACCACATCATCAGCGGAGCTTTGGGATGTACGAGGTTAGGTCAGGGCTGCACGGTTGACCCTGGGCTGCCTGTTAGAAACAGGAGACCCAGATAACAAGGATTCAAGTATCGATTGTGGAATCAGGATGTCTTCAGGTTTCCACTGAAGGTCAAGCCGTTTCCCACAGCAGCTTCTGGTGGCATAACGATGCTACTGGGGCGGATCTGCTTCCAGAGCAGTCTTTATGTCCGTTACGGCTACTCGTCTACTCTCCTATCCTGTCCTCTACTCTGTGTTTCTTTTTTTAATTCATCTTATTTGCTCCTCTATTGTACGTCTACTATTCACCATGTGTATATTTCCCTTGCCTCTCGTTCATTCCTCTATTACGTCCTCCAACTCTCCTTCACCTCTTTATTGCCACGCTCTTCAGCCATCCCTCCATCATTCTTCCATCCTCTGTTCATCCACAGCTGCAGCCTCTCTCTCTCTCTCTCTCTCTCTCTCTCTCTCTCTCTCTCTATTTGTCTCTCTGTGTGTTCCCCACCTCTCTCTGACTACCTATCCGCTCTTGTTGCCATCATCTCTGCTTCATCCATCCATCAGTCACCTTTTTCCTCATCACTTCTCCCTCCCTTGACTTCTATGTGTCTAACCTTCCTCTCCTCATCCTCTCCGTCTCCTCTCACTCCTCCGTCATCTGTCAGTTCCCCTCTTGTCCCCTCATCCCTCTTCTCCCCATCTGTCTGTCTCACCTCTCCACGTCTCCATCCCTTCATCCCACAATCCCCCCACCCTTTCCTTTGGGGTTTATTCCTCCGCCCTCTTGTCTTGCCACACTAATTGAAAGCCCTGTGGCCGTTTATCCGTTCGCCTTTGTCCGCCTCCTACCAAACCACACTGTTTGCACAAATCTCTCCATGCACAATACCTACTGCATGCCTGTCCAGACGTGTTGCTTCCATGCAACTGTCATAATTACTGTACAGTTTGCATTTGCATGAAATACCATGTTATTGCGCAACATCTCACTGTGATGCAAATTTCAACACATTTTAGGCCACTCCCCTTTCCACTGCGCGTGCGCGCGCGCACACACACACACACACACACACACACACACACACACACACACACACACACACACACACACAGTAAAGTATGGTACAGTATGTTTGGTACAGTGCTGTACAGTACAGTATTGTACAGTACAGCACAGTACAGTATGGTACAGACAGTACAGTACAGTATGGTACTGTACAGTATGTTACAGTACGGTATAGTATGCTACACTATGGTACAGTATGGTACAGTACGAAACGGTACAGTACAGTATGCTACAGTACAGTAAAGTACAGTACAGTACGGTACAGTAAAGTACGGTACGGTACAGTACAGTACAGTACGGTACAGTACAGTACAGTACAGTACAGTACAGTACAGTACAGTACAGTACAGTACAGTACAGTACAGTACAGTACAGTACTGTACAGTACAGTATATTATGGTACACTACAGCCTGGTACAGTACAGCCTGATACAATATTATGGTACAGTACACTGGCCATGCACCTGGATGGCGTAGCGTGGCGCTAGAGTGAGACCGGCTTCTAGTCCCTTTAATCTCTCCTCTCTCTGAAACCATCAGCAGTCTATCCATCATTCTCTCACTGCCTCTCTGTCCTTCATTCAGTCCCTAACTCCCCATGTTCTCCCTCTGCTAACCCTCCCCTCTTCTCTCCGGGTCACTTCCTCTCCTCTTCCCCATTCAGCCTGACATTCATCCTTGTTGCTGCCTCTCTCCTCTCCTCTCCTCTCCTCTCCTCTCCTCTCCTCTCCTCTCCTCTCCGGATCACATCCCCAACTATCCATCCTCACCTCACCTCTCCTGTCCTCCCCCTCTCAGACTACTGTTCCCCGAGCATTACCATTAAGTGTGCAACAGTTAATCGAAGTATAGAAATAATCAAATTGATTTTTTCTCTGAAAATAGCCGATCTACTGAGCTTGATGACTGATTATTTGAAAAAGTATTCAATAGAATAATTGCTATAGGAAAATATATAGTTGCAGCCCTAATTAGATCATTACGATGGAATTTATGGATGGATGGATTTTCTCACTAGAAGCATGTGTGTGTGTGTGTGTGTGTGTGTGTGTGTGTGTGTGTGTGTGTGTGTGTGTGTGTGTGTGTGTGTGTGTGTGTGTGTGTGTGTGTGCGTGCGTGCGTGTGCGTGTGTGCGTGTGTGTGTGTGTGTGTGATTTCATCATGCATGTTTTCCCATTTGATGGATGCTGTAATACGCTATTAGTGCGGGCAGCAGAAATAGCCCCGGAACACTGGAAGGGAGCCAGGACTTCACACATTAAAAGAGCATTACAAGGCATCGGGGTGGGATTTATTGCTACTGTACCAGCGCTGTGTGTATGTTTATGGTTTACGCATCGTCAGCATCGGCTTAATCAGGGCAGGAAGTTAACTCATCCTGACCTGAACACATCCTCACCATTAAAACAGTCAGTTAGCATTCATGGTCTTGTTATGACTGGGATATAGTTCAACATTATCTTCACACTCATTATAATATCATCATTGATTGTCTACTTTCTCTGTATCTCAGCGGTGGCCTGTGGACAGTTCAGAAACCTGTCTAGCAGACAGATGGCACACTGACATAGAAGCCATTGTTCTTGCATCTATTAAAACAATCAGACCTGTGAGTGGTGCAATAGCGCCCTGTGTTGGTACCCTACACATACATGCATAGCTCAGACACAGGGACAGACATTGCTGGGCATTGGAGTGGCAGCACCCGAAGGTGGCACCACTCAAAAACGTAAAATGTCCACAGCCCACCTCTGAGTTGAGCTCCTCTTTGCCTTTGTCCTGTTTCTTTCAACAGTTTAATACAGAGGTTTCGCCTTAGTCTGGGAGTGGAGTTGCACTGCATGCGCAGCATGCGCCGTCCACCAACGCTGTATTAAAATACCGTAAACTCGGAAATCTCACGGTATCAACACCGTGGCTGTTCCTGTCGCGGTATTACCGAAATTCGGTAAACCGCTGCATGCCTAGTCGGCACACGTTGGTTTTTTTCTTAGACGGTGTGGTGGGTTCTTTAGCCATTATCCTCATTTTCCTCGCATAGCCTCGTTTGAAGTTCCACTGGTAATGATTTCCTCACGGTGTTATTTTGAGGGGTGCACACCGCTCAGAGCCCTGACGTCACATCATTTGAAGCGACGCCTACGCGGAAGGGTTGACTCCCACGTTTAGGCCAGTGCAGCCCATGCGTAAATCCAGGCTTTCATTTTTCGCGCAGACGAAATGAAAGCCTGGGTATCGAGGCTAGTCTGCAGCTAACAGTCCTATTACTGGTATCTCAAAGGATTATTGAGGAACACACATCATAAAGTGCTTTGTCAAATTGTCACAGTGTACCTAAAGAAAGCATGGGATTGCTACTGCGTGCCCTGCAGTCATCATAATAACGCAACTCAAACAACTTGTGTCCCTCCCACGTATGTCTCTCTGTCTGTCGCCTTTTTAATGGAGCTGTATGTGTTTTGCTGCAGAAGGGTCCTCCTGAGCTGCTGTTGGATCAGGTGGTTCAACCACACACTATAATGGGATTATAGGGATCAGGTGTGGCTATACCGACAGTGAGGATTTGAAAACATTGCAGGGTCCAATTATGTGTCTTTCATCCAAAGCAAACATTTGCCACAGATGATAGATACATGCAGATGCATGTTGGATATATGCATGTTGATGTTGGCGATGCATGTTCACTGTTATATCATTTAGATAGAGATGCTGTTTGTTTGACCACAACTAAGAATGTTATTTAGATAGCATGTTGTTCCTATGCTAACTTTGAAGTTTACCTGCTATCCTAGTATACAGTATTTGAAACAATTCATTGTTGTTGTTTTTTGCACTCGATATGTGATGACTCGAGTAACCCTGCATTTATTTTATTGTTCATGCCACTTACTCTGATCCTGAGCATATGTGGATATTTGTAAATTGTCAAATTGTATATTGTATAAAAGGAAGCAAATCGGTGCAACCACTTATGTCTCTGTGATGTGTTTGTTTGGCATGGATAACATGTTGTCCCTCCATGGAACATAGAGGTATGTCCAATCTGAAGCTGGCACATCGGCTGCTTAGGTTCCTATTGGCAAATTACTTAAATTATAGTGTTGCAGAACCGTAGGATTTATTTATGATTCCCTGCCAATGTTTTTGTGGAGTTGAGCCATGAAGTCTAATTTTAACTGCTCGCCGGTGTTAGACACTGAACATGCAGTAGGGCCAGTAGGCAATCTAAATTATAAGCACACAAAGGGTTGTGCTGCAACATGTTTTGAGCTTGCAGATTGGGTATTTTCAGTGCACAGCATGAAGCACGTATAAATTGGCATAAGCTTGCTTCTCTAATCAGCAACGGTTTTGGGCCATGTTTGATGTGATCTGTTTGTGTCAGTAACTATTCTAATCACTGTAGTCGGCAGCTTTCTTTGCCATCTCATTTGCTGGGGTGGTGTCAAACATCCCAGGTGGATTTGGCTGAGCAAAGTATATATTGAAAATAAAAGTGAGAAGAAAAGTGAAGACGCCAAATACCAATACCAATTAAATACCATTGATAATGAATGGCCAGTTTTGAGTGTTTGTCCCAACACAAACATAAAAATGCCATTGACTATGAATGGCCAATTTTTGAGTGTTTGTGTAAACACAAACGCAAACATTGTGTGTGATGATAAGAGCGCCCCTCACTTCACACGGGTGTGATTTTCATAAATACCACATTTACAGTAACGGCGTGGCCCTACCAGAAGCTATAGCCGTTGCGCGCTCGCGCGCATGTGCGTGCGTGCGTGCGTGCATCACCAAACCAATTACTGCACTGCTGCAGTCACACAAATTATATTACAATTCATGTCAGTCAATGAGTGGATGTTACTGCTATGTGCCTTGACCCGTGCCTGAATTGAATGTGTGAAAATCCCTAATAACCATGCTATGCCTTGTTTGTGTGAGCTGTTGAGAGCAAACATACAGTACCAGAGGGGAAGTGTTCTCTCTTTTATTTCTGTGCTCTTCAGATTGCCAACCATACATCAAGCCATTTCATTTCCCATCCGGGGGGCCCCCTTCCACCCCATCCGCCTTACCCGCCTTAACCAGAACAATATAAGCCTATGTTAGAAATCATGATGACATGTGTGTACCTTGGCGAGGAACGCTGCACTATAAATATGCAAATGTTGTCTTTATTTCTTTCCTTTTTTCCCCTTGCATGTGTGGAGGCGTTAGCTAGGCTATTAGATCGAGGCTGGTTGGATCTTATATAAAACTGCTGTCATTAAATGGTGTTTTCTTTTCCCTTCGAATAGTCTTTTCTCAACACCAGCAGGAGTGAAGGCAGGGATGATGGAATGAAGATGTACACATAGCTATATGTAGGCTATAGTCAGGGAATATTAGAATTAGAAGGCTTAGAATAATTGCTACCAGTAAGATGCCTGGGGCGAGGTCGCATGCGAGGTTGCATGCGCCCGATAAGAGACTGTCACAATATGATCATATATTGGCATTCCCATATATGGGCTTAATATTGATCACAGTCAAGGCTCTCCATATATGGGCATAACAGGGATTGCTGGGCAACCAGCACTAGGTCATACTGCTGGGGCAGATCGGCGTGTGCACGCATCTGCCTGGATGACGTCAGACTGCTGGGCGGGTGAGTGACGGGGAAAGTGGGTTAGGTGACGGGGAAAGTGGGTTTCATAGTTATCTGCCACCTGCCATCTGCAATAAATATATTTTTGAAAGCTCTATGGGAAAATCGAATGTGGTCTGGAATGATAAATATTCCGCCACTGCTATGCCCTATACTTGTCATCTCACTATTCTACCTTTTGCCGCCTTCTGCTCATGAACATCACAACATCTCTCTCACATAAGCATCCTCTGAACTCTCACTTCCTGTATTTCTTTCTTTCTCACCTGCTCACATACACAGCCAATCATTCACTCTCTCCTTCTATCAACTGCTTGCCTACTATCATAGACCCTCACCTGTTCAATCTCCTCCTGCCCAATACAAAATCTTAAAAAGAGAAGACATCCATGCTCTGAATGCTACCCTGAAAGTGTTGCAGTTAATACTAGTGCCATTACAAGCTGCAGTTATCACTCTCAGATCACTCCGTCACTCTGTCATGGACAATGACACGATGAGAGAGGCTGTTTCTCACTTGTCATCGTGGCATGGCCATGGCCATCTGATTGTCAGTATGCCTGACAGCTGTGAGAAAAGCACTTAACAACGGTCATTTGGTTGCTCACAAACAGGTGGTTTGATATCCACAGTGATTGCATGGCCATTGTGGTACCACTCCATTATTCCAGGGGTTCTCAACCCTAGGGGGGTCGCCAAATTATTTTGGAGGGTCCCCAAATTATTTTCAACTGAATGGCTGGAAAATGGAAATTAAGAGTTTACATAGTACACATATTACATGCATAAACTTTCCTTAATGATTATATCTGGTTTCAGTATTCATTTATGATATATTTTATCTAATATTAAGGTTATTTTTGCAGTCAGTTTGTATTGGGGGTTGGGAGGGGGGTCGGGGGTCACGAGATATGGCCAAAGCATTTCCGGGGGTCTCCAGCCAAAAACGTTGAGAACCCCTGCATTATTCAACTGGACATGTCCTGCAGTCATTTCCGACATACACAGCCGATTACAGTACTTGCGTGCTCTGCTTGCGCAAGTAATAATAATAATAATAATAATAATAATTGTGACTGTAGGTCGCAGTTTACTATGAAAACCTGCAAAACAGTCAGTCTGTCTGTTCATCACGCCTCCTGCTCCATATATGACAGACAATACAGAATTCATTCCATATGTTGATCTGACCTCATCAAACCCTGTACACCCCCGGATCTCCATATATGTAGCTGACCTGTTCTGACATTCCATATGTTGATCTGACCTCATCAAACCCTGTACACTCAAGACACACTCCATATATGGCCAGACCTCATCAAACTATGTACACTCAAGCCACGCTCCATATATGGCCAGTACAGAATTCATTCGATATGTTGATATGACGCCAAAGCGCCAGCGCTCACCCAGCAGTCTGCCGGCACCCAGGCGGACGCATGCACGTACGTAGCTTCTCGCCCTCAGGGCGTCTTACTGGTAATAATAATAACATATGACACATTGTGACCTTAGCAGATCATGTATTTTTGCTCTTCTGTATGTTAAGCCATTTTGCAGTTGGGGAGCCGCAGCCAGGGTCTATGGCGATTTGGGGGTCCTTGACCTGAAAAGTTTGGGAACAGAGAGCCAGTTCAGGCAAGCTATTATGGGAGAAAGATTGTCAGTAAACAACTTGTCAGCACACATACAGCAGCATTCAGAACCGGCTGGAGAGTCTTCAGAGATTCATTGGGGCAGCCTGATAATCATGAATTGCAATAATCCAGTGTGGTTACAATTATTTCTACCTTGTCGTCGCTGTTATTGTCCAGTCGTCACGGCAACAAGTCAACTCATTCTCTGCACATTCCACTACACAGTAATTGGATGCTCAGGCGCGGGCGGAAGGAATCACTTAACATCAATAAACATCTGGTCCCTGGAGATTAGCGTTGCCATGGTAAAGGACTGAGGTGTTTGACACAATTTGCAGGGGTTGGCACTAAGGTCTCAGAGGCACTTGCCCGTCGGGCTAGCACAGGTCATTTTCTACCCAAAGGTCTTGCCCACTTGCCCAAAGAGTAAATTGTCCATTAGGCTATAAAATGGTGGGTCAAATTTGAATTACCTTTCAATTTAACACTTTTTTAACTTTCTGCAGGCTGTGCGATAAAAAAGTAATATCTAACTTGTTATGCCAAATTCCAGGTTGCAACTCGAACGGTGCTGAGTCGGCTCAAGCTAACTTGAGCCACGAGAATCAACACTGAGTGAGCTAAAGCGAGCGAGTTGCTGGGTCGAACAGGTCAAAAATATTATAGGGCGGTTAATGGGGAGGATTTCATTGTAATTTGGGGGTTTTCTAGTAGTTTATGTACAGAATTGGACAGGGCCCCTGACCAGGGACACAGAAAGACAGATACAGAAATCACGCCGGATCGCCGATTGTCCAGAACCAGCACAAAAGCCTCTCTGCTCGGACAGGGTCCAAATCCAGATCTCCATATATGGAGCTGTTCTAACATCACAATTCTGACATCACACACTTCATATTTGGGCATGCCTGACACAGAACTCCATATTTAGGAATAAAGGGACACGAAGAGACAGATACAGAACAGATGAGTGGAACCGGTACTCTAGACACAACGAGTATTGTATAGCTGGGTGGGGCATGGATCTCCAACTTCCATCGTTACCGACTCGGTGCTCTACAGTCAGGCACCGGTCTAGTCTATCTATAAATACCGTACCATACCACCTTTATTTATATACTGTAGCACATTTAACACAATCCCCGCCGAAAAACATAACCTATGTTAATGAATTAGTCTCGGTAAGTGCCAATTCACGTAAATTGCGTTAATTCAGTTGTATAGTTAGTTAGTTAGTTAGTTACTTTATTGACACAAATGTATAAAACATTGGGTCCAAACAATAATAAAAAACCCATGAATCAAAAACTTTAAAAGGTACAATACATTAAAATATACAATACACAATCCCTTTACAACAGGAGCTTTCTATTGCTCCACAGGTGACAGGCAGGCATGTAGCATACGCAATGTCTCTCTGTTAGTGCCCACAAAGAGTGAGCTCAAATCAATACCCTCATGTCCATATTTCACTCTGATATCTTGTGTGAGGGGACACACCAGTATGTGCTGTTCGTTTTGTATACCAGTCTCACATTGGCAAAACCGCTGTTCAGGTGGTATGCGGCTCCATCTTCCCATTTCCACACGCAGTCTATGAGCGGACAACCGAAACCGTGTAAAGGTTATCCTCAAATAGTCCTCAATGTAAGGTGTACTGCTGGTGCTGGTATAGAGTGGGTGAATAAATAGATCTGAGTTGATGGCTTGGTATGTCTTATATCTTGTTCCCTCTTTGGATTGTAATTTATGAATCATGTCCGTTCGGTCACTCTCAATATGATCTTGTTTTTCCATTATCTCAGATAAATGAGAATACATGACTTGGTTCTCCTTCTTCAGCAATTGAAGAACATACCACAAGGGGTCATCAAGCATGCCATTTCGCTGCTGTATGTTGGTGAAGAACCTGGCTTGCTTTTCTCTCTTTCCAAAGCTTGCACTGAAGGCAGTCCTGCTTCTAACAGGCAGGTTAAGTTAGGGGTAGTAACCCTTACCCCAAGTAGGGATTTCACTCCAGACATGTAGAGAGTTTCAACAGACTTTAAGGGGATTTTCAACCAAGCCTCACACGCATACAATATAGCTGATGAGAAAGCAGCCTCAAAAACCTTACGTTTTACACAGAATGGAGCATCATAGTTGGTGGACAGGAAGATAATCAGTTTGTTTAGGTGCTTCTCCTACATCTCCTTCTCATACATGTTTTGATCCAATCTAGTCGAAAGGCTACTCACTCACTCATTAGTTTTGGATGGCTATCTGTTGTTAGCCATAACACTGGACTGTGCCATCTTGATTTGCGCGTGCACCCATCTCCAATTCCCCGTCCCAAGCGGCATTTCTGGTCAAAGCAACACTTATTGCATGCAGCATAGCGGTCGCTGTAATGGAGCCGGCTTGTACTTCTCATCAGCTAGTGAAAGATCAACACCAAATCGCCGTGTTTTCGATCTTCAAATTAAGGGTTGAGCGGGGGGATATCCTGGCATATAGTATTAGTAATCATTCTTTAATTAATCCTGGCGGCCAAAAGGTTAAATAACAACTGAGTTGTACCAATGTGTTTTACAATAAATAATTAAAATTAATTAATTTACAAACATACAACATAAATGCACCAAGTCTCTGTGCGTGCGTACGTACGTGCGTGTGTACGTACGTCTGTAATCCACGTGACTCGAGAACCGTTCACACCACCATCTTTGAATTCGATACATGTGTTCCACACCCCCACAGGGACTGCAGTGCCCGGTGTCGAGTCCGTTGGCTACACCATTGTCCAGAACCAGCACAAAAGCTGATCACACATGGAGCTGACCTTGTTCTGACATCACACTGTTTGTACTGACATCTGCATAGACTCCATATTTGAGCATAAAAGGGACACATATACATAATAACTGGGTGGGGCATGCATTTCCAAATTACATCGTTCCAAGTAGGCCAGTGCCCAACAGGGAATTTCACTACACAGTTAAGTAAAAGGGGTGCATCCGGCTTCGTGGAGTGAAGCACAGTGAACACAATTGGCCCGTGTTTGGGGGATGGAAGCCGGGCGGGGAGTGTGATATTGGTGATATTGGTAATTGCACATATTCCTACGGGCTGGGGCGGCCCCTGTCAGCAGGGAGTGCTGGGTGGGAGGAGTAGGATGAAGTACGTCCTCCTGGTGGGGGCTCCTCACTGGCAGGTGAGTCAGTAGGATTCGGCAGCAGTGACAACTCAGAAATGTGCGTGGGCTGGGGAGGAAACAATTCCCATAACGACTAAATTGTGGAGGAAAAGGGGGTAAAACATTATTGGCTAATCTAAATTAAGAACAAAAGGTACAGACAATTGGAAATAAGTACACTTTTGAGGTATTCATTACATGTATTTATTTACTTTACGCTACTGAGTGGATGGAGTAATGGTCATGCATACCGACAGTGGTGGAAAATAACAAAGTACATTTACTTTAGTACATTTTTGAGGTATTTGTACTTTACTTGCGGGAATTTCCAATTCCCAGTAATTTTACCTTTACTACACTACATTGCAGAGGCAAATATTGTACTTTTATTTATAGACCTATTTCGGCCATTTGAAAATAGCCGATCTACAACCCACAAATGCGCCTTATATATTTGAAAACTTGAAATTAGACATTCTGCACCCATCGGCCAAAAAAAAGCAGTGCCCTCTGCTGTTTTCTTTTGAATTTGCGTCTGGGGGCGGGACCAAATAGAATGTGGATAACAGGATGTTGGCCCGTTTGGCCTGCCCTCCTCTTCCTGTGGTGCGCCTATGTTTTCATTCCCACTAACTACATTGTATACATGTTCCTGAATGGCCCGGCTGACAGATTCAGTAGCTCAGCTCGGAATCTGTTCTTGAGATATTACGTCCACTCTGACTCTGCCCTCTCCTCACTGACCTCATCTCTGTCATTCTCTCTTCCTCTCATTATTCATCATTTCCAAACTATTTCCTTTTCCACCCCTGCCCTCTTAGGTGCTTTTTCCCCCTTCCTATCCATATTGCTTTTTCTGTCTTCATGAATTCCACCCCTCCCCCTCTCTCTCTCTCCTCACACACACACACACACACACACACACACACACACACACACACACACACACACACACACACACACACACACACACACACACACAAACAGGGCAAAGATGTATTGTTGAGAGGAGAGCAGCAATAAGAGCCTTCCCACGACCCCACTCTCATCTGAGGCCACATACACACGGTCAGACATACGCAGCAGATGAGAGGCAACAATTTCCTTTCCCTTTCACCTCGTAAATCAAGCAGGTCAGCCAAAGCTATTTTTCTGGCTGTGTGTGTGTGTGTGTGTGTGTGTGTGTGTGTGTGTGTGTGTGTGTGTGTGTGTGTGTGTGTGTGTGCGTGTGTGTGTGAAGTGTGTGTGTGTGTGTGTGTGTGTGTGTGTGTGTGTGTGTGTGTGTGTGTGTGTGTGTGTGTGTGTGTGTGTGTGTGTGTGTGTGGCGCGTCTGTGTAATGCCTGCGTCTGTGTCAGATGTGTACTATGTAGAGATGGAGTTGTGGCCTATGTGTGTGTGTGCATTGTGCGTGGCGTGGGTGCACGCTTGCTTGAGTCTGTGCGTGTCCAGTTTGGATGTGTAGTTATGGATGCAGAATAGCTTACTTCTGATCCCATGCCATGTGATTGATCTGTCTTTATGTGGTCTAATGGCACTTTAACCACTCTCCCTCACCCCATTTACACACTAGATGCGCTTGCCCTGCGACTGCATCTCGCCTTAACAAAAACCCAAAGGAAAGTGGGCACTCCATCCTCCCTAATGTCTTTTATTATGGTTTTAATGGCCATATGCCCCAAAGTGAGGAGAGCGAGAGAGTGAACGAAGGAGATGGAAAGAGAGAATGGGGAGTGGGCAGAGAGAAGGAGAGTGGGTAAGGAACACAGCAATGGGGTTGAGGGAAATCTACACAGTGGAATGATCAGTTCATTGATGTGTACACTCTGCCTTACCACTTCCTTATCCCTAAACTCCTTTTTTTTTCTTTTCTTTTTTTTACTATTTTGAGCTCACAACGTGTCGATGTAGATCGTCTAGTTTTTCAAAATAGTAAAAATCAAACTTGTCTGAACTGAAGGGCACTTTTATCATCATACATCATCATACATCACATTTCGTGCTCAGCAAATCAAATCATCACAAAAATCATTCCGGCCACACTTTTGGTGTCTTCAGTTTTCTGCCCTCTCTTTTATCTTCAATATGTACTGTGCTCAGCCAATCAAATCATCGCTATGGGGTGATCAGCCAATTACAAGCCAATGCTTGTGTTCACACTCAAACCCGGAAAACTGGGCATAGGAGGGGCTAGCGCCCCTCAAAAAAGGCAAAGGAGTTTAGGTTTAAGGGGTAAGGCAGTGACGAAAATAGAGCCATGGGAGTTAAACTGACTCATGAGGATTTCACTGCAAGAAGGGAGAGAGATCCATATGCAAGAAATGAATAACAAAAGAACGAACGTAGAATATACTGTAGGAGAGACCGTGGAGATATCAACCCAGTCGCCAAGAAAGAAACCTTACGTTTTACATTTTGTGCAAACCGTTTATACGATGCATCGCAACGCAGGCGCGCCGTCAGCAGTGGGCTTGAGCCCTGTGAGATGCCCCTGAGCGAGGCGTCAGCTCAGTGAGTGTAGCTGCACCAAGCAGTGTAAAGCTTGGTGCTGCCATGTCAGCACCGTTCCCGTTGCATACCGATAGACAGTGGTGTAAAGCAACTAAGTGCATTGAATCAAGTCACTTGCCACTCAAGTGGTCACTGGCCAACCACAGCACGTCTTTTCCAGGGACTTACCAAAACACAGAAGACAGTTGACTCAATCAATGACTCAAGTAAGCTACCCGCCAAAGCCAGGGGATTATTTCTAACCTATACACAACCTATATACATATTTTAGCGTGATGATTAAGTTTAAAACGAGTAATACACTGTCTGGATGCCATCTTGAATGAGATTAAAAAGTAGTTCTTTAATCAAAACCAGCTGTGTTGGAGGACAATGAAGCATGGGAATCAAACTGGTGAGCTTCATTCTTATTGGCTTTTATTGATGTGTGCCTCGACACGTCATCACACAGCACGTTTTCGTTTTCAGGAAGTAATTAATAATATATTTGTATGGACGTTTTATATAAAAACACACACAAATGAGAATTTCCCATTTTTTTGGCATCCATTGTTAGGTATGCCCTTATGATGACCACGGATATGGTCTAAAAGTCTATTTCTCATTTCACTACACCTTTAAGTATTAACTGTTCCTAATTCTGCTGCGCACCGGCTACTGCTTTATCTCTTACATGAATAATGGATGAATAAGAATTTGAAAAGTATTTTTAAGCCGAGGCTGTGTTCTTTTCTCTCTACAGTTATAAGAATATACATATTTAAAAACTGCTTTTAAATACTGTAATTGCACCAATCGACGAGGAGTTTCAATTACATTACACTGCTTTTATAGCCCTTATAGTGGTTCATCGCCATGGCACCACTACGCCCAAGCACCACTGCTGCACAAAATTATTCAGAAAAGCACTGTATTCCGACCTTTAAGGCATGCGTTCATTCTCTATTTTTGTGTCTCCCAGTGACACTATCTTCTGTCTATCCAGGTTTCACTGTAGGCCTACGTTTGAGACAGTCTGTGACTCAATTTGACTTAATTCTGCATTTCCTGGAATACGCCTGACAGGTCTGAATCAAGGGGGCAGGCAGACTTTCCAACGTTGAAGCTCTGGGTCCTAGTGGTAGAAGGAGGGACTACAGGCGGACCCGTGGATTCATGACCGGGAAACCCCGTGCAGCTGGGCTTTAACGTTGAGCGCTCAGTTGCCCTACGTCACTCAGGACCTCAAAGTTGAGGTCCTGGGAGGGACTTCCGGCAGTCTTCCGGGTGCTTCAAAACGCCACTGAGCAACTTCCACTGACATGAATAGCTGGGGGGGGGCGGAGCTTCGCGCTAGTTCAGTCTCTATTATATATATACTCTATGGTCTGAATAGACTAACTAAGCTCGTCATTTTGCCTGCTCTCCACGATCCTCTGTGTGTGTGAGTCAAGCAGTGTTAATTGTTTCACAATATTTTGATTTAGTTTTAGTCTTTTGAATAACACACCATTTAGTGGCTTAGTCCAATTTAATCTTCTGAAAAACCTTAGTCAACAGTCTTTAGTCTTAGTCTTAGTCAACAAAAATAACACTGGAGTCTAGCAAACCTCTGGGGCAGCGCCTGAGCAACCGCCTCTGTCTTGCACTACTGTTTGATGTATCCCATCAATCCCCCTCCCCCGCACCCCCGAGCTCAAGCCTAATTACAAGGTAATTACGTCTCAGTGCTGAGGGGTGAAACTGACATTCATTGTTCTTATAATTATATTTGCACTACTTGCACCGAGTAAATGTTCTGTGTGCACATGCGTGGTTCGTCTGCATGTTTGCCAGAATATTACCCCTGGTTGATGGATTACTGAGGTGGAGCACCACACCTACCATCAGCTCCCAGTACTTATCACACAACTTGCCGCAATCAAGCCGTGGTACTCATTTGCTGAGTTGGCAGTGCATGGGATCGAACCCATGACCATTCTTGTATTTTTTATTGCGACCATAGGTCACAGATTACTATCAAAACCTGCAAAACCTGTCTGCCTGTCTGCTCCGTCAATCCGTGTGTCACACCACCATATACGTATGGCCGTCTGTCTTGTGACACGTCACGTCACCATATATGGTCGAAGATCCATATGGCTGTCTCCATATATGAAGATCACGACACTGACCTCATCAAACCCTGGATAGCCATACATGGAGAAGGCTTGATCATCGTCCAGATCTGCATATATGGAGCCGGCCAGAAACTCTACATCTGACCTAAAACTCTTAGATCTCCATAGACAGCTAGTGCTTCCATCCACTGTCTATATTCTTTATATATCAATCCATGTATCACTGTCCTGTTATTGGCTATACAGTAATAATAACTTTAACTTATGGTACAGAGCCTTTCAAGAGTCTCTTGAAGAGAACTTTCTACATCAACAAATAGAGTAGAGCGCTTGCGTACGTGCGTGCGTGCGTGCGTGCGTGCGTGCGTGCGTGCGTGCATCCACCATGGTTCTGTGGACTTCATTGGATTGGAATTGACTTCAGCAGAACTGCAAAACCACTCTAACCCTGGCTAAATGATTGACCAATCCAGCAGTAAGTGTCAAGGAATAAGGTCTAATAAAGGCTATCACACCACGCTTAGGACCTCTTGATTAGAGTTGATGTGTGCTCGTTGGCGCATTAGGCTTTTTCCCTTCCTTTTACAGGTAGATTGGATAAAACAGAGCTTCTATCAATGTGATGGCATCAATAACAAGTGTTTTAAAAGCAGGGCTCAGTTTGGTCTAAATGAAACATACCATTAAAGCAGTAAATCCTGGAGAGCTGCCTCTTAGCTCCCACAATGGCTTGTGTCATAAAGACATCAAGCTTTTATGTGATGGGGGGAGGAGCGTTCAAGGACACGTAAAATACTGTTATGGATAAAATATAAAGGTTTTAAAGGCCTACTATGAAAGGATTTTTGCCCACGCATGATTTAAAACACATTGTAAATCAATTTCACAGGTGTGACTTGTCGTAAAAATCAATGTCAAGTGACATGAAAAGCTGTCTTATCTGTTGAAGGGAGAATGATGTGTAAGAAAGACATTTAGTCAGTGTTGCTCACTGATGCGGATCTAATGATTTATGCCTAGGCTTGTGTTGCTTAACAGATGTATTGTACTGGATCTGTAGTCAAATTAAGTAAAATTTATTCATGAAACACTTTGAACAGGCGGGTCACAAATTGTTTCACAGAAATCAAACAAGGATATATGCTGAGAGACAGTCAGGCAGATGGGAACAAATTTGACGAACCAATCGAGAGATAATAGCCTGGTATTTAAAAGCCTGCATGTAGAAATGTATTAGTGTACAGTATGTTTGTATGTTTGATGGGTGAATGCAGTGCCATTCCGTGTGTGCACACAAGTTTGTGTCTGCATCCCTGCACGGTATTGTACCAATACTTTACGTTCCACTGGGGAGTGGAAAAAAATATGCTTGTGGAAAAAAAGTGATAATGAGAAAGTTGTTTCAGCGCCTTGCTTTTATTGTGGGCACTTGTCTGGCATTCTGATCAATAAGACACAGTTTTACACAGCTCTCCTCTGCTGTTCAGCCAGGGAGCGGATCATCCGTCAAGATGCGCTTAGTGAACGATCCCATAAAATGCTAACTATCGCTTGCTCACAGTCATAGACACTCCCCCGTTTGGCCCGGTTGCCGTTTGTACCGGTCCGTGGATCAATAAGCACAAGGCTGTCAGACTGGAAGTCAGCTTCATCGCTCTCTGTTGGGGTATCAGTGTGAACCTTTAACGCCTTAATGTGTTTCTGCATTAGCCCTGGCCCAAAGATCCTGATCCCTTTAATGTGTTTGTGATGGAACAACAGGGTCGAATAAAACAAGTCCTGATCAATCAGCCTTTTAACTGACGGAGAAAAAAAACCTGCCGGCTCGATCCTTGGAGCAGGGCAGGTGTGGGGATCGAGTCACTGTCACACGGCCAGATAAAATGCTGCCGAGTTTTCCGGCTGTGGTCGTTAAATTTGTTCACAAACACCTAACTATCCCGTACATGCAGTTTTACAGGAGAGCAGAAAATAACATCTGCAAAATATTTTCAGGCAAAAAACAATTAGTCACCTAAAAGTAATTTGTTGTATGCATTGCATGAGCTATGCACAGTAAAAATGTCTGTCTCTTATAAACAATGATTTAGCGTTATTATTTCCTTGGTTCGTCTTTCAGGTCTACTCCAAAGAAAATGGCTTTATTATAAAATGTAGATTGGAAATGAATAAGCTGTAAGCCCCATTGCATATCCAACTAGAGAGTTAAATGAGCCTTAGTGCAGTGGTTTGCTTAAACTACACTATTATTAGTTATCATCCTCCATTGGTCAATGAACAATCATTTTTCCGTTTTCAGCCAACTGCAGCTACAGTACCAACCATGAACGCAATTAGAGTCCATTAGAGCTGGAGCCTGGAAACGATTATGCAGTGGTGTTGATAATGTTGAAAACATGTTATTATAAATAGATGCGGTTGTTTGTTGATTTGTTTGTTCAGATGAAGTTGATTCCTGTACAGCTCTAGTTTCTTAATGCTGCATGTAGAATAACTAACAGGATGGCTTTCAGATTCTTTTTTTTATTTTTATTTTTTACATTTGAGGTGGCCATTCTTCTTTGGCTTACTGGGAGTGTGCCTGCATAGTTGCACAGTGATCGGTCCAGCGAGTGGTGCCCAAAATTAGCTGCTCACAGAAGGACAGATGAACAGACTCCCAGGACCATAATCGCTCGCCTTTGGCGAGCCTGGTGCGGATAATTAACAGTTTGACTGCGGAATAAATTAATCGCAATCCCCCGTTGACTGCCTAGTTTTTCACTAACCTTTGAAGAAGCACCCGGCCGTTATCGTCGTTCCGTTTCACGAAAATCCACTTTAAAATGGTGTGATCGCTTGTAATGGTGCATTGCGCCTCAGTTTCCCAGAAGCCCTAGCAAGCCATGTGACAGACAAAAAAAAGAAAAAACGCGAATTAAACAATGAAAACATAACTCGTGGAACTCGTGATTGGGAGGGAAGCTGTTCTACATCAATTAACTCATGTAACTCGTGAATAGGAGGGAAAGTGTTAAGAAATGTAAGTGTTACCCATTCAATGTAATGAAAACATGTTGTCTTCAATGATTCATTACTGCCATGTATAGTTCAGCATGGTGGAACTGGAAATAAAAAATACTTTAAATATGTAATGTAATAGACCAATTGGACAAATGGATCCAATTGTATTATAATCATTATGAATCACCAGAAATAAATATTTATCAAAATGTGATAATGTTGTGGCCCTACTGTAGGTTAAAGTGAACCTCTATGTCAAGTCTTCTACTCTGGAAGATAACTATAGCTACACTTTGAGTTGAGTTGAGTTGAGTTGAGTTGAGTTGAGTTGAGTTGAGTTGAGTTGAGTTGAGTTTTTTGTTTTGTGTGTTTTTCCTTGACACTTGGTAAGCAGAATGCTGGAAAGCATGCATTATTGGGCTGTGTGTGGACACAAATAGTTTCCTTCCCTTCTAGAGAATCAATAATGCATATACTCTGTAACCTGACTGTAGAAAGAAACACTACAGTAAAGAACCTGCTGGTTATTATTGATTCTGAATTGAATTTCAATTCACATATTAATCATGCTATCAAGACGGCCTTCTTTCATCTTAGAAACATTGAAAGAATTAGAGCCTATCTGACGTTTTTGCAGATGGTGTAAAAGTATTGATCCATGCTTTTGTTCAAAAAATGCGGCCAGAGGCAGCCAGAGTTTTAACAAAAACTAAGATGAGAGAACATATTACCTCATAATATGAAGCTATGAAGCAGATTTCTGCTTCTACGGCCGACAGCCTTGATGGAATAAACTCCCACTGCACCTTAGAAAGGCGGCCTCTGTCTGTAGTCTAGACATCTTTAAAGCACAGGTCAAGACCTATTTCTTCACTCTCTTTTAGTACTTTTTTTTTTTTTTTTTTTAAATCTCTGTTATTCATGTACCGTACTCGCTCTTCTGCCTGATTGCTTTTCTTTCTTGCTCTGTAAAGCACTTTGCGCTGCATTTATGTCATGAAAGGTGCGTTAATAACGTTTATTATTATTATTATTATTATTATTATTATTATTATTATTATTATTATTATTATTATTATTATTATTATTATTATTATTATTATATTTTTTATTATTATCATCTTCCCTCAGGTCTTAAGTTGACCACTAAACTATAGCCATTATAGGCCATTTATCTCTTTCCTTCTCTCTGGCCAGACAAGTCTGCTGAACCTTTCGTCTCGCTTGCTGCACTCATACACAGCAACATGTTACCAGTGTTACATTTCTTAGTAGTTATTTTACTGAGTATGCAGTACCCATTTTGTATCGCTGCATATTATAAGATGGTCCACTTTCAGGTCTTTTCCTTAGACCACCATGTCTTGTTTCCCTGCCTCCATAGTACAGAATGTGAATGGGATTCTCATTGAAAGCCTTTAAATAGCAGATACCTCATACATTTGTGCTTACTACTGCAGGTTGTTTTGAGACTGTGAGGCAGCAGGATTCAGCAAAAAGTCTTTAAACATGCTAAAGGTTTCCCTTCCATTACATTATGTGAATGAGTTTCTCATTGAAAGCTGGCACTATCAACCTGACCTATTTTTTTCAAAATTAGTGAAGAAAATTCACAAATTTTCACAAATGTTAAGAAATAGCAACACATAGTTGATCTATACAAACTCAAAACATGTTGTGAGCGCACTATTTATCGTATGACATATTAATATAGGGCACAACCACATGAAATTTGGCTTCCCTATTCTGGGCATGTCATAATGTATTATGTAATAGTCATAATTTGAGGGAGAAAAATACTGAACCAAGTATAGACCACCAGGGAACTCCGGTCCTCAAAATACAGAATGGCTAAAGTGGTGAATTGGTTAAATAATGGATTCCACATACATTTGTGCTTGATGTGAGACTGTGAGAGGTGGCAACATGCTTCCTCCTGCATGTCTTGACAAACCTCATTTAATGATTCCCTTAGCTTCAGTCACTTCTACCTTCTACCTTCTACCTACCGTGATCTTTTAATCTAGGTGTAATCTTTTTGCCACTTCTGTAAATGTTAAAGCTTCAGATGGCCTTCATAAATGTTTCACTTGACCACCTGCAGCCAGGCCACTGTGGAAAAAAGCAGCATCTCTGCAGTTTTTTGCTTTACATTGGTGGTATTTTAATTGCTTTTAGATGCCCATTAGTTTGTGCTGACGGTAGCAGATTGGTGTTGACTTTTAAAGAGGCAGGAAAACGCTGCCTCCCTCAGGTCTTGAAACAGGGTGAGCCTAATGGTCATTTAGTCCATTTCCCCTTCACCCCTCTGTCTCTGTCTCTCTCTCTCTCTCTCTCTCTCTCAAACCCCTCCTCTTCCCTGAGGGTGATATTTGAATGTCAGAATTGGTTTGCTAATGGTTTGGGGTTTGGGTTTTGCCTGCGCCTGTCAGTCAGATAGATGAACCTAGTGCATCAAAGGACTAATGCAAAGATATGTATTATGTATACATCACGAGAGAATATATGGATATGTTGATGGATAAGTGGATAACAAGCTAGATCTCTAAAGTTATCCATGGACGGACAGACGACCCCCCCCCCCCCCCCCCCCATGGCAGATAAGTACTATAGTGTCGAGGCTCACATGCATATTAATGAATCTTGATTAAATTCACCTGTTTTATTCCCATTGCTGTGTTGTCCTCCAAACACAGGTGGTTTTGATTACAGAAATACTTAATCTCATTCAAGATGACATCCAGACAGTGTATTACTCGTTTTAAACATAGTCATCACGGATTCACGCTAAAATATGTATCTGAAAACATTATAGGTTAGAATTAAGCCATGATCTTTGCTGCCTGTCTCTCTCTGACTTTGTTCACAATCAATCTGTATCTGCATCTCTCATTGTTTTTGTCCAAAAATGCAACAGTTACAACAGAGTAATGATGAACAAGGTGTCTGTAGTATAGTAGTAGTCATTATGAACAGAGAAAAAAATATATTGTGACAGACATTTTATTGTACACTTACCTTAAAGATGGAGTGCCACAATTTTGGTATTTTTCCAGTTTTCCATGTGTCTATGAGGTGACAGTACTTCATTAGACACCCTGGAGTGTTAGTGGCAGCGTGGCCGAACGGTTTGCGGAGCGGTCTTGATACCGGAAGGTCGCCAGTTCGTATCCCCGGACCGGCACGTTAAAATTACCACCGCTGAAGTGCCCTTGAGCAAGGCATTGAACCACTACCATGAAATGTTCTATGAGCAGGGCCTGGCTGTAAACAAGTATCTGATGCTTAGTCCAGTTACCCTGGGTAAATATAGTAACTTTGCGTTGCTTTGCTTTGGAGTTGTTTTTATGTGCAATGGTGTATTAACTTTGTATTTAATTCCTAAATTCCTGGAGGTTGAACCCTTGACAGTCAAACGGGCCAATGAAATAAACAGTAATATAGTGACATCACACTATCAGCCCCTCCCCTAACCCCTCCCCCTTTATCATACAACTACAGCTGTGGGTGCGGCTTCAGTTCAGGTGGATCACCACCCATCACCACCCACCAGGCAAACCAGGTATACTTAATGAACTGGTGGGCGTGTCCACATAAAAGCATGATTTTAACAAATACTGTACACTTTTTGGAAAAAGTTCTTCCTCCTTATATTATAATAATACCTGATGATCATGTTTTAGGGTGGAAAAAAATCGTGGCACTCCATCTTTAAGTACTGTAGTTATTTTGGCTCTTGCAATGTCTGCCTGTCTCACTGGAGGCATAAAGCAGTGATTCTCAACTTATTTAATTTCAAGGAAACCCTGGTTTGATATGCATGGTCCCCGTACCAGATGTTGAGTAACATTGGCATAAATCACCCTCCAGTATCCGTTTGTGTCAGTACATTAGGTTGGTGATTCTCAATTCTAAAAGAACTCCATATCTGTTCAACTTGAATGATTGAAATAATAAACCCCAGGCGAGTTATTAAAATGAATGTGAAATGAAGTATAGGGTTCAGCTAAGGGGTGATTCATCCTGGGGTGAGACATTTTAGTGTGAACGAGCCTTAAATATTCATTGACACAGACATTGCAGCAGCTAACAGACTAGACAGTGTGCAGAACAAAATCAGAATCATCTTTATTGTCAAATCACACTTTTACAAAACAGTAGGTGCAATTCGTTATTGTGGATAGTTCCCATGGTGTTTCCCATTTTTCCAAGAAAACAAAGAAGGGGAAGAAGGAGGGGATATGAGATCAAGGCAAGAAAGAAACTTTAGAAGTTAGGGGTTTCCACATATTTTATTGTTTCACATAAGAGAGACCAACAGCAGAAATTCTGAGAGGGAGATGGTGTAGGAGAGACAGACAGTAGAAACTATGAGACATCTATCATGTCTTTATCATCATTACTAATACCACTTCAAGCACCATTATCATTTCCATCAGAACCATTGTGAACACCATTTCCCATGTTCTTAATCGATAGTTGCTCTTCTGGATGTGTATTGTATTCATCATTATCCCCGCCATCATCAGCTCCATTAGTATATGCAGTTGCAGTGCACTTGCAATTGTGTTGTTCCATCACTCCTTTTTTGAGGGGCACTAGCTTTGTTTGTGTGTTTGTGTGTACCATATAGTGATGATTTGATTGGCTGAGCACGGAATGTGATGTATGATGATAAGAGTGCCCCTCACTTATGTTTTTTGTCTTGTTGGGGGCGTGTTGCTAAGTGCTTTAATTGGCCCCAGTATAGCTCGATGGGCATGGCAGCAACACTGGCAGGGTAACGCCCACATTATACCCTGCATGTGCTCAAAAGTCACTTATGCCTGATTAAATACGTGATTGTGCATCTCGTGGCACATCAAAAACAGAAGATCTACAAGCTCACAACGCAGTGCAGAGCTCCGTGTTGTGAGATCTGCTTTTTTCAGTGTGCAACACCGGTATATATGCAGTATATATTGGGGTGCATACGTTTGTTAGACACAGTCCGACAGACATTAGTCCGACAACACCGTCACTCCCAACATGCGCGGCCGGTTACAATTAACGTTATTCACCGCCGGTGGTACAGCAAGGTATTTTCGATTAACAGATGGAATGTGGAATATGCAGCACCTGCTGACCAATAGTCTATGTTATTTTGAAATTAGAAGAAAAGAAAAAATCATTTTCCAGTCCTGGAAAAGGTTTGTACTTTATCAAGGGTCCTGCAAAAAACATTTGGACATGCATTGTTTTTGGCTATTAATAATAATAATAATAATTCCAAAACATCTATAACATTACACAAAATATGTAATAAGTCTTCAACCAGCCAAAATTCTCACATGTCTCCCCCACTGGCTCCCGGTCGCTGCCCGCACAGAATACAAAACTCTGATGCTGGCATTCAAAGCAACCAAAGGTATGGCTCCCCCATATCTTGCAAGTATGATTGAACCCTACAAACCCTCCCGCGCACTCAGATCAGCCAACGCAGGGAAGTTGGAAGTACCCTCACTAAAAACGCCGGGACAACGCTCCACACGTGCCAAACTCTTCTCCCTTCTGGCTCCATAACTGTGGAATGCACTTCCCGTTGCAGTCAGAACTGCAGCATCACTCCCAATCTTCCGCCGTAGTCTGAAAACCCACCTTTTCAGACTCCATCATGGCCCATAGCACTTACCCTACCCCCTTAGATAGCATTTCTGTAGACTTAGATATCATTTGATACAGACTTATAGCATGTTGTGTAGACAGCACTATAATTGCATTGTATGTAGTCATAGCACATCAAAGTACATATGTATAGCATAGTATAGTATATATGTATAGTTTTATATGTATAGCTTCATTATATAGATATTCCACTGTTACATTCTTAGCTTACGGTACACATGTTTCATGATAAATGCTTTTTATGTGATGTATTCCCATGCTTTTTTGTTCTTGCTTAATGTAAGTCGCTCTGGATCAAGAGCGTCTGCTAAATGCCTAAATTGTAATTTATTGCTGAACAGGCTGGGTGATTGCAGCCTAATGTGTAACGGACATGACAAAGAACAATACAAACTCACAACGTGCGGCAGCGTGATTCGACCTATGCCCTAGAAGGCATAGGTGGTGTAGCAAACAATTTTTCCCAAAATTTTGCTATGCTTTATTTTTGCTACACTGCCAGTCTTTGCCTCTTTGGCCATTGCACATGGAGTAAGAGACTCATTATTGCACTAAATGATTGTTACATAGGCCTGGATCTTTTTTCCATGGAACTTTTTTGGAAATTCATTGGTAAAGCATTTTGGGAACCCTGTCCCTGACTACAAGTGAATCGTGCTCAGTCAAATTTGTA
Source organism: Electrona antarctica (assembly GCF_951216825.1). Lineage (NCBI taxonomy): Eukaryota > Metazoa > Chordata > Actinopteri > Myctophiformes > Myctophidae > Electrona > Electrona antarctica. The sequence goes on from NC_136792.1 coordinate 26,450,956, forward strand.
CTTGGAGAAGTTGGAGTAGGCCTACTTGTTTAAAAGAAAATACGTACGTATTTGAAAGTATGTGCTTTTAAAAATACTAGTATCCAAAAAAGTACAACATATAAATTATAAGATATTATAAGATATTTTCCTAAAGGTTTCTGCTATTTTAGAAAATAAAATATCTACAAGCTCAGCTGTAGATATGAGCTTGTAGATATGCTCTGGAGAATTTTCACTATTTTTGAAATAGGGCATACTGTAAGTAGTTTTGAAATGTAGTGAAGTGAAAAGTATTGTAATAGTTGTCTTTGAAATGTAGTGGAGTGAAAAGTATTGTAATATTTGTCTTAGTGGAGTGAAAGTGGAAAAAAAGAAAATAAATTAAACTAGAAAAAGTGCCCTTCTGGGCACAGGTCTCCACCAGGAGGATAGGACTGTGTGAGATGTTTGGCAAAATGTTTAGGGGTAATATAAACATGTTTTCCTTTGATGGCAATTGGATTATTTGAGGCATTTTGTTCCAAAAATGTGTTTTGCAAAAATCAACCTGTTGGTGGCGCTATAACAGGCCAATGTGAAAAGGGTGGGATATATTCCTCAGCCTAGTAAGAAAATGTGTGAAAGATTTCACGTAAATGTTATGCTGCGTTCATGATTTGAGGCTTTTGTTCAAAATGGGGCAATCTTGCAAACTGTGAAAGCCAATTATAGCCAATTAGGATGGAATATGAAATATCGGACAGATCCGACTTGAGCACATGACCATAGAGATACTGTGTAACGATTTGTGAGATTTTTGGACAGAATCTGGAGGAGTAATATCAAAAAATGTGTTTTACAAAAGTCGGCCTCCTGGTGGCGCTATAAAAGGCAGATGCGGAAAATGCAGGTCAAAGGTTTGTCCTTGGCCTCTAGGGAGTGTGCATGCAACATTTCACGCAGATCGGTGCAGTTTTAGGTAAACAATGTGAAAAGCTGCCTCATGGTGGCGCTATAACAGGCCGTTCTGGAAAATGCGGGGCAGAGGTTCATCGTTGGTATCCAGGGAGTGTGTGTGCAAAGTTTGGCATCGACCGGGTTAACGGTGCCGGAGATTAGCTGGTAACGGACGGACGGAAGGACACACACACACACGGACACACGGACGGACACACACACGGACGGAGTGCAAAACATACTCTCTCCCCATGCCTTCGGCCTGGTGGAGACAACAAAACATACTCTCTCCCCATGCCTTCGGCCTGGTGGAGACAATTAAGTACACGTAAGAGGAATATAGGCCTACTTAAGTAAACGTATTCTGTTACCACCACTGGAAGAGAGGGAGGGATGGAGGGATGGAGGGAGGTTGCTGCTGTGTGGAATTGAATTTCTCCGCTCGGTCGCTCTGTTGGTGTTCATGTACAGAACTGTATGTGTGTTAAATGCCGCTCAGGTCTGTACGTGGTGATCGCTCCTTGCCAGTAAGTCTAAAGTGTGCACACGTCACGTCACGATGATCGCGGTCGCTGTGGCGTTCCAGTGTGGCAAATTACCCAGCAGCCATCTGCCATAACTCCCCTGCACACACAGCTGCTCAGTAGGGCCGCATTGATTGGACCGGTACACAGCAGGTGAGGGTCGGTTAGATCGGTTTGATTGGATGATCGTTTTCTGTTTTCTGAAAAACTTTGTCTTGCTATATCAGTGGTTAGGAAACTTTTTCATGTCTAGAACGCCAAACATTATGTATTTGGCTGCGTACCCCCCCATCTCAAAATATTTTGTTCCAGAGTAAAAAAGAAAAAATAATGTTTAAAAAAAATACATTTGCAGACATTTTCTCAATTTTTCAATAATAGCAGGTCTATCTGCTATTTTTGAAAGATACATATAACAGTGCTTCTCATGCACACCCAGGTGGGGGAGGTGCTGGTAGGCAAGGTGTAAAATGCAGGCCAAAGAGAACTTCCCCCCATTATTTATGCTTCATTGTTTTTATTGCACTGACAAAGCCAAACGGCGAAACGCGTCGTGCAATAAAAAAATGAAGCATAAATAATCTTGTCCTGAGCTCTGGAGTGTGTGGTCCCTTCCTTTCACTGGGGAAATTATATATATACCGTAGCTAAATTTTAAAGTGACACGCAGATGCTTTCCCGGTTTTAATGAGTTAATATGGGAGCATCTCTAGGTATTTGCAGACAACCACAGCAATTTATTGGTAATAAATTGGCTATGGTCAGATTTAGCCCTCTAGTTTGACTTGTCACATGCTACTTAAAGCAAAAGGAAATCTAGAAAATATTTGCCTTTTATAGGATGTCTATGGTGGCCATACTGTACAGGCCATTTTCTAAACTTTCCCCAATTCCAGGCAACTTTTTTTCTGTTTTGCAGGATAAAATGAAGATACAAAATCAGCGGAGTTTGGTTTTTTTGCAATTAGTTTGAGGTTGATCCTGTATTTTCCATAGATTTCCTGTACTAATATTCTGTTTCTCACGTATCGGTCTCTAGCTATGCTACCAACCCCAGTGAACCACCTATCCATCAATCTACTGTACGTCGCTAGCTATGCTACAGTACCAACCACAACGAACCATCTATCCATCAATCTACTGTACCTACAGTACGTGACTGTATCACTGATTAGCTGTCACACGCACACACGCACGCACGCACGCACGCACGCACGCACGCACGCACGCACGCACACACACACACACACACACACACACACACACAGACACACACACACACACACACACACACACACAGAGAGAGAGTTACATTGGCTTTTCATGTTACTTTTCCAATTACACCACTGTAGCGGAACCGCCACTGACTTGAATGTAACAACCCGCACTGCATTGTGAGAGTGTGTGCGTGTGTGTGTAGAGTGTGTCTTGTATCGGGGTGTGGGTGCATGCGTACATGCGTGTCTGTTTTAGAACAAGATAATGTGTCTCGTACCCTCTGCTATCCTCTCCTCTCCTGTCCTCCCTTCTTCTCCTCTTCCCTTCTCTCCTCTCCTCCCCCCCCCCCCTCTCCTTGTGTATTTGCCATACAGTATGTTACAAAAACGTCCATGGTTTAAGAAACCGTGAAATGCTTAGTCACGGCTCCCCCATGCCCGCTCATCCAAACAGTAGGAACATGCACATCAACTCGGATAACAATCACACAGCACACATGAGTCACAGCGCACGGATCAGGACCATAATGGAACACGAACAACAGTTAAAGTGCAGTCGGCTGAGTGTACTGAGACAGCTGGCCTGGGGGAAGAAGATGTTGTTAGACCTTCAGGTCTGTGTTCGTATGCTGCAGTACTCTGGCCAACTTACTGTGTTGGCATTTAGCAGACGCTCTTATACAGAACAACTGTTACGTTCAGAGTTTAGCCACTTTCAACCACTTAATTTCGCTATTCGAGTGACAGGCTGTATGGGGATGAATCATTCGGATGAGCACATTGAAAAGACGTATAGTTTAGCATGTTGTCACCCCTATAGGAAAAACATGACATTGCTATAGTTTAAAGCAGGGGTTCTCAACCCGTGGGTCGCGACCCCTCAGGGGGTCGCCAAATTATTGTAGGGGGTCCCCAAATTATATAAAAAAAAAAAAAAGATTTATTTTTTTTCCACGATTTTTCAAAAATAGCAGACCTACAAGCTCGTAGCGCGCCACTCGGTGGCGCGCTATGAGCTTGTAGATCTGCTATTTTTAAATAGCTAAATTATAACAATGCTTAAAACACCAAAAGGGGTTCCCGCCCAAAATGGTTTAAGGTTATTGTAGCAGTCAATTTATATTGGGGTCGGGAGGGGGCGGGGCGGGGGTCCCGAGACGTTGCCAAAGCATTTTCGGGGGTCCCCGGCCAAAAACGTTGAGAACCCCTGGTTTAAAGCAAGGGTTTTCAACCTTTTTCATGATTTATTCTGCATTTGAGCCAGGGAACACCATTTTCAGACTTAGAATGGTTTGTTGTTGGATAAGATTGTGTCCACAATTCCATGCTGTATTGATGTAGGTACCATATAGGAGAGATAGGCAAACGTTGATCAAAATAACAATTATTCTACATTCTCTAATTGTGTAGACTTCTTGTAAATTAAGCAATGCAGTTTAACAATAATGGAAACCAAATGGACCCGTATCATTTTACGCTCTCAAGAGTTAAAGCTCTAAAAGGGTCCATTTGGTTACCAACTCCATTTAGCTGGGGTAGGGACCATCTGGAACCCCCTCAAGGACCACTGGTGGTCCCCGGACCACTTGTTGAAAACCACTGTTTTAAAGGTTTCAATTCATATTCCAGATAAGACACGGACCAGTATCCACTGGGAAATATGTGGACCAAAATGATGCAACAGCCCTACAGTACAAGATCGGCATGAAGCGGTTTAAAATTGGCATGCACTGTTTCAGCTGCTCTGTTTTTAGACCTAATTGGCAAATATAATGAGACATGTGAGACAGACATCTTGTGTTTGCTGGTTAAGGTGTGCATGAAGGGGATGAAGTGAGAACAGTGATCTTGACGGTGCATGTAGGTTAGGACAGTGGTTCCCAAACTTTTTCATGTCAAGGACCCACAAAATGACACTTATTAGCCCGCGGACCCCTATTTGAAAATATGGGACCCTAATATGCTGAGAGTGTACCCTAATATGCTGAGAGTGTACCACTCCTCTCCTCTCCTCTCCTCTCCTCTCCTCTCCTCTCCTCTCCTCTCCTCTCCTCTCCTCTCCTCTCCTCTCCTCTCCTCTCCTCTGTGTGTGTGTGTGTGTGTGTGTGTGTGTGTGTGTGTGTGTGTGTGTGTGTGTGTGTGTGTGTGTGTGTGTGTGTGTGTGTGTGTGTGTGTGTGTGTGTGTGTGTGTGTGTGACTGACTGACTGACTGACTGACTGACTGACTGACTGACTGACTGACTGACTGACTGACTGACTGACTGACTGACTGACTGACTGACTGACTGACTGACTGACTGTGACTGACTGACTGACTGACTGACTGACTGACTGACTGTCTGACTGACTGACTGTGACTGACTGACTGACTGACTGACTGACTGACTGACTGACTGACTGACTGTGTGTGTGTGTGTGTGTGTGTGTGTGTGTGTGCGTGCGTGCGTGCGTGCGTGCTTGCCTGCCTGCCTGCCTGCCTGCCTGCTTGCGTGCGCATGTCTTTCTGTCCATTTCTCTCTCCTCCATTCTCTCTCCCTCTTCTCTGGTCTCTCAAGAATAATTACACCGAAGGGTGTTAATGGGCACCACTATGGTGCTGAATGGGACTTTGCGTGTGTCGGTTGGTTGGTTGACTGGTTGGCTGGTGAAATACGTTTCCCCATAATTAATAACCATTGGCCTTTTTATTGTCCCACTGTGCTCATGTCTGATATAATGGGAGAGAAATGGAGACAAATCTGGGTAGATGGACAGGATAGGATTGGATGCCTGCTCGGATGAATGAACTGCATGGCTGAAGGGACGCACATTCATACAGGCACACACATTCGTGCTGTGCACTCCCGCGGCATCATATGTGTGTAACGTGTACGGAAATGCAATCATATGGACCTGTGTGTCCATATTATTACACGCAGGTGCATACCTGTAAGGGTCCATTGGGTTACAAGCTGACAACGCATGTTGTAAATGTAGATGCCGAATGTACGCCTATTTTCACAGAATGTTCATGCCCAGAGTAGGGACGCTATATGGTTCATTGTGGTTGATGGTTTTATTGCCAATGAAATGAATGTGTTTTTACTTGGTTGGTTTTGGTTGGTTGGTTTCTGGGGTATCTATATACCTCCAACCTGAAGATAAGATAAGATATTTTATTGTCACTGTATGGAACATACAACAACACTAGTGCATCCATACAAACAGCAGTATCAGCAAAGAAAGAAAGAAAGAAAGAAAGAAAGAAAGAAAGAAAGAAAGAAAGAGACTGATCAACACCAGAGCAACACCATGTCATCAACTCTTCGTCCTCATAGTCAAGTCAAGTCATCACAGTCTGTTGCCAATAAAAACATCCATGATGCATAGCCTACACAAAATGTCTTACTCTTGAATATTAAAAGTATTAAATAGGGTTTAATACCCCCCCCCCCTCCCTTTTAATAGGCTTATAAATGTTAACAATCACTTTCCATCTGAGACCTCAAATCTATAGTTTTGCTTACATGTTTATATATTTCACATTTAGTAGGCCTACTCGCTGAAATTGCGTGTATGCGTCCTAAAATCTAGTTTTGCTTACATGAGGGATATATTTCACATGTTGTAGCCTAGGCCTACTCGCTGACATTGCATGTCTGCGTCATTTCAAGCGCAGTGGTGATCATGTGTATAGTGTGCGACTGTGCGAGGGGCAGGCGGGTGGTGGTGGGAAACTTGAAAGACACAAAGTCGAGATGCAAAGAAAAAAAGAAGAGTTCAAGACCTCGCTGAGAGTTTCATTTGATACATTCATTACAAAAAGCATCGATCCAACCGCGCCCCAAAAAATGATGTCTGCACTCTGCAGCTGACGGTCATATGAAGAAGAGTAGGCTATGTTGATTTGGATTTGCAGCGCGAGGCCCGTATTCATAACCATATCAGGAGGAAGGTGATATTCATATTAGTAGCAGCAGGGACGAATAGTTTTCATAATCCTCAAGGGGGCCCCGCCTCCCCGCCCCTCCCCCGCGGGAAAAAAAAAGTTGTTGTTTTTTCTTTTCACACTAAACTCAAGCGTTCAGGTTTTAAACACTTATTTGTAACACTTTTTAAACGTCACAGTGTTTAGTTTTAATAGTTTATAAACAGAAGAGCAGAGTTTAAATGCCATGATTGCAGGCTATAGTCCTGTCAGCCTCGGCAGGTTCTGTCTCACTCACACTCTCTCCAACAGACATCCTCAGCCACGCTCCAAAAGTGGCATCACCTGTCACTCATTAGTAGTCTAATCACGCTGTGAGGAGTGCATAGGCTATAGTTCCTTTTCTCCACAACGGACTTTTTCGCTTCTAAACCCCTTGCTTTTCCCTGTGATGGTCACTCAGCAATAAGGTGAAACAGAACACAAAGATGAGTAGCCTATTTATTTTTATAACACGCAGCACCCCTCTCCCTCTCTCTCTCTCCCTCCCTCCCCCCCCCCTCTCTCTCTCTCTCTCTCTCTCTCTCCCTCCCTCCCTCTCTCTCTCTCTCCCTCGTGTGCGCAATGTCTGTGACTGTGAGACTGTGACACAGACGCGGTCAATAATATATAGCATAAATAATAGGCCAAATATAACACTTTCCCTCTATCTGTGACTGTGATCAGCTCCTCACACACATACCTACCTGGCAGGTTAAGCACCCAGATTAGCATTTCAATGCCTGATCTGCATGTATACAAGGGACAGGCAACACCCCCCACCACCCCCGCTCCGGACAGTGAGGAAAACAAAACAGACGTGTTAAGGTGCGCGACCTGATGCGGCACAAACGGGACGAACCGAGGCGAATATATATTCAGGTCCAATTCCTCATGGGGGCCGAGATCCCTGGTCCAATTCCTCATGGGGGCCCTGGCCCCCTGGCCCCCACAGACTCTACGTCGTTGAGTAGCAGGCTGCAGTATTGTAGGCTATTCGCTGAGCTGCGGTTTCTCAACAAAAAGAGGAACGGGACTGTAACGGGACATATAATATATTCCCTGTGAAGTTGCCCTGGGGGTCCCCGTCACAGTTGCAATGTTGCACATGGGGAGAGCCGGTCCTCTAACCAAGTTAAAAATGACACGGGATTATCAAGACATTATTTCAGAATTTGCTGCAAGGAAAGCCAGGAAGATTGAGGAAAATGTAATTCTTTGCTGCTTGTGAGTAACATCCGAGTGCTTAATATTTGTCAATAACTCTCTCTCTCTCTCTCTCTCTCTCTCTCTCCACACGTCTGTCACAATGTTTATCGCAGTGATCACCTCTACACACTGTTTCCGTTCGCAGCGCATCTTGTACCAATAACTAACACCCACTGCCCGCTTGAATGTGTGAATCACTTACCTTATTGCTTCTGCTGGGTTTGAAGAAATAAATCCAAAGTTTGTCATATTATATAAGTAGGCATAAACTAGCTGGTCAGTCAGTGTGTGCAGACTACAGTGAGAAGTAGCGCTGCTCTGCTGCTTAAATTGATATGACCTATAAATGCAATTAACTGACTGGCAAGATAATTAGTTATTGGCAGCACCTGTGAGAAATGCCAATAGTATAAACGTAAAAAGCTTTCATATAGCCTACTCTTACATTCCGGGGTGTTAATTTCAATTAGTTAATAGGCCTACCTAGGCCAAAATAAATATGAATTAATTAATTAATTGATTGATTAATTAATTAATTAATGTTCGCATAGGACCTCGCATTTTTCCCAGACGCCTCTGGCCGGTGGCTCAGGGGTAAAGTGGCTGGATGGTAACCGTAAGGTTGCCAGTTCGAACCCGGGCTCCCCCAGAGCTGGTGTCGAAGTGTCCTTGAGCAAGACCCCTAATTGCTCCTGATGTGCTGGTTGGTGCCTTGCATGGTTTCCGCTGCGATCTGTGTGTGAATGGGTGAATGTAATGCACAATCTATATAAAGCGCCTTGGATAAAGGCGCTATATAAATGCACCATTTACCATTTATTTACCACTACATCTCAGAGGCAAATATTGTAAAACATATATTAACCACTTCTGCTTTTTATACATTTTGGCCATTTGAAAATAGACGATCGACAAGCTCACAATGCGTTGCGATGCGACGCATTGTGAGCTTGTAGATCTGCTATTTTCAAAAGATTTGTATACGTTTGAAAACTTGTGAAAGGAACGTTCTGCATAATGAGTACTTTCTACTTTAAGTACATTTTGAAATGCTGACTTTTTACTTGTATCAGAGTAGGCCTACTTCTACATTGCAGTATTGATACTTTTACTTAAAGGTATATTCAGTGATTTTACTTAATTCAAATATCACTTATTTTTTCTTTTTTTCTGGATAATCCTCCCTACTATATAGTGTGCTGACCATATAAGGAGTTCCTCCCTGTCCCCAGTGAGCCCCTGGGGTCAAAAAACCCTAGTTTCAGTTTTGGTGGCGGGTGGCGGCCTTCCTCCAATCATGATCGACTGGGGGCGGGCCTTGGTGCACATGCTGTTGGCCTGTTGCACTTCCCCCCACTGTAGAGCGTGCATGTGCACATTTTGTTACCGGGGCGGACTGGGTGGTTTTCCAAATCACCCAAATCACTGAATGCTCCTTTAAGTAAAACATGCAAGTACTTGTTCCTCCACTGATCCCTGCACACCGTGCTTGTCTTCTCTCAGCAGCCTAGTCACCTACAGGTGGTGCAGGAAGGTCAGCCTGCTGCTCCATCATCATCATTTTCTTACAGGTCTGCACAGTTCTTCCCAATTTGTTCTTGAGAGCAATTTTGGGATGTCTCTGAATGCACAATTTGTCCAACCGTGAAGTAGTTTTGGCATTTCATGACCTTTAGAACCACAGTTACACTTGAAGTGACAGCTCACATGGTGTATAATATGCTATAGCTTCATGTAGGGTGCAGGAGCCTATAATCCTGTTGGACTCATAGAGTTACAATAATAGAGAGGGCACCGGAAATCCCCTCCCACCCACTTGCGTGGAGTTGCTCACCCAATGCATACTCCCTTTTCACCCCTTCTTCCGGGTTGGAAATGTGATGGGCGTGGCCTATTTTGGGCCTAGCGATGTCATAGAATGCATTCATGAACACGCCGGGGCTCGAGCCATGAATGAGTATAACACCCGGGAATTGAACCCGGGTCTCCCGTGTGGAACATCTAAACCACTAATCCAAAGGCAATTGCCTATGGCTTGGGGGAGATATTAGACTTTTGAGGGCTGAGGCTGTGAGCTCTGCTACACAAGCTCTGCCACTGTCGAGTACGAGCTCCGTTGTGTCGTATTGCATCGCTCGTTCATGTGTTTGGCCCAAGCTGCAGTACCTATGATCAGCCAGCATGTCGATTTGGCTTCAATCTTCCGCTCGGTTCTAGGGGCTTGGGTGCACTCCAGTCAACCGTATATATGGTTTATGTGGTTAACCATTCATCTATCTCACACTTTGACCTAGAACTACCTTCAATGACAACAACAGCTCCGTTCTCTGCTCCACTCCAATATCGTTTCCAGCCAGAGTACTGTGCTGCTCAGATATTAAGATCTTCAGCTGATGCTGATGTGTAAAACATATGCTGTCTTGGCGGTTGGATGGCGCGTGGAGTGCAGCTGTTCACCTTGAGACGTCTTATCTTCCACCAGCTGTGATGCGTCGACATTCTCTACTGCGTAGACAGATGCCCACGCACGCACGCACACATGCACGCCCACGCACACACATCCTGTGGTCAATACAGAATGTGTCAATAACAGAGTAGCAGCAGGGAAGTGCAGAGCAGGGCTTGTCTATTCTGCATCAGTCAGTTTGAGATCAATTCAAATTGATCAGACTATAGCTGTACGCAGCTAGTCAGCCTGTCAGGGTTAATGTCCACAATTATGGTAATGAGTCGTTCTGTGATACAAGAGGATGCACGCACGCACGCACGCACGCACGCACGCACGCAGACACGCACGCATGCACGCACGCACGCACGCAAATATCAGGTTGAAAACATATCGATTTAAGTAACATCTTGAACCATTACATGAAATAGGGGAAATAGACAATCTACAATTTACAATTTAAGCATTTAGCAGATGCTCTTAATTCAGACAGATTTACATTAAGCAAGAACAAAAGCATGGCAATAAATCACATACATAAAAAGTAGTTATCATGAAACATACGTAAGCTAAGAACGTAACAGTGGAATAGCGAAACTATACATATGAACTATACATACATACTAATACTATACTATGCACATATACTATAAAGTGCTATGACTACATCAAATGCAATTCTAGTGCTGTCTAGATAACATGCTATAAGTCTGTATAAAATGTTATCTAAGTCTACATAAAGTGCTATCTAAGGGGCTAGGGCAAGTGCTACAGGCCATGATGGAGTCTGAATCTACAAGCTCACAGTGATTTGTGACTTAATTGGCACAGAATGTTCATACATTTTCTTTCGCTGAATGTTCTTGTAACCCAAGGTCAAGATTCTGTGTAATTCAACTGAAGCATTCAAAATATTACTGTACATGAAATATCATGTGACAAATTATGTGGTATCTGTTTCTGTTGACAGGGGGGAGCTGTGGGGGGAAAAAGCTGCGAGGAAATAGCAGGTTAGCAATAGTTCCAGGAAGTGATGTACCAGGAACAGCTATAAAAGTACAGGAAGTGAGGTGGCAGGGGGTTCCATTTTATGTATAAAAAAGAGTGTTTGTGGTGGTTTGTCAAAGAGACTCTTTTAACACTTAGCTTGCTGACCATTCTAATTAACTGCATGGCCCTCGCTGCTACATGATAGCATTGGACGAACAAACTTTTCCTAAGCCGACAGTAAATGTTCTCTTATAGCGAGAATCACACAGCATACCTCAAAAGAAAGCGTAACTTGTCCACTCTAATTTAATTTTTATTTATTTATTTTTATTTTTTTGGATCACGTGATCGGAGTGCTGTGCTATCATCCAATGCTAGTTGGTAAAGTGCCCGGGTGTGTAGAAAGACGATTGAAAGTAATCAATAAAAACATGCGGTAAACGTAGAAATCCCTTTCCCGCATCGGACCGTTGGGATTTGAACCACATAGAAATCCCTTTGCCGCACTGGATGAGTTAAGGCCAATACTAAACCAGAATCAGAACTTGTTAAACCACTGAGTAGTGTGACCGAAGAACTTTGTGAAGGGGAAGAAAGGAAGTTTGGTCGAATATTGACAGTTTAAGCTCTGAATCAATTCAGAGCTTTTGGACAAAGGAACCTGCTGTGGCCTCCGGGGGTCTCCACCTGGCCTGATGGAGACCTGTGCTCCAAGGCGCACACTTCTTTAGGTGTTCAGTGTTTTGTTTTGGTTGGTTGTTAAGCAGTAATTTTATAGTTCATACAATTAAGTGGCCTTATGTTTATATACAGGCCAGATATTTCTGGAACATGAACCCTAACCCTATGAGTATGAAGATTAATTCTGATGTAGGAAGATTTCTGACACGCACGCACGCACGCACACACACACACACACACACACACACACACACACACACACACACACAGACACACACACACACACTTTGCATGGGAAAAAATCAACAACATTGTGGAGTGTTTTGCATTATTGATCATTGATTTGTTTGGTTCATGATTGGATCATTGGTTGGTTGGTTGGTTGGTTGTATTGAGTTTAGACTGAACTACTTTGTGGCCATAACTGCATTTGTCTTTATTAAAATGTTACTGGTATTTTATTTGTTCATATTCAAATACATGGTAACGTTTTAAAATTGTGCAAATATATGTCTCCTGAGTTGTCTTTAAATAATATTGTCTATCAGTGTAACGTTTCTCCTTATACAGTACCACACCTCCTGTACTACCAACATCTTTTGATCATCTAGACCCACAATGTTACTATTACACTTATTTATAGTAAGGAATAGGATATGCTACATTTGCCATTTATGACATGCCCAGGATTGGGACGTTGGGGTTCATGTGGTTAAAAAGAGGAGAATCACATTGAAAGAGAAAATAATGGAGTTAAATAAGGTAGAAATGGGTTAGTGAAGGAGAGGAAGAAAGACAGATCGAAGGACAAATATACAAGAACCAAAAAAGCACGGGCATAAAGTTAAACCTGAGTAGTCTTAAAGAGAGGAAAATGAAATGCAAATGGAAAGAAAAGGGATGGAAAACAAAGCAAGGGGTGAGAGGAGTAAAAGAGAGAATAGTAAGGGAAGCAGCATGGCTGAACGGTAACCAAGTCTAATCACAAGAAACACACTAATTGTTATAATGGGAAAATGCACACCCTCAGGTGTCTCCAATTGCAGAGTGGCTTGTTTGCTTGACTGGACTGTGTGTGTGTGTGTGTGTGTGTGTGTGTGTGTGTGCGTGCGTGCGTGCGTGTGTGCGTGCGTGCATATGCGCATGTGTGTGCTTTGAGGAGACGAGACCTGGCTGGGGAGGTTATTAGTAACCATCCACACTCGTCTCCGCATGATTCACGCTGTAGTCCAGACTCCACACCAAGCTCAGAAAAACATGCACATATCTTACCTACATACTGTGAACACACACACACACACACACACACACACACACACACACACACACACACACACACACACACACACACACACACACTATACTTGTGAGGACATCAACAATGAAGAAGCCCTACAAAAACATATATAAGCCTATATTATCTTAACCATAAAACTTTACTTTATCTTGTGAGGACCAGGAAGATTATAATCACAATTATAGTAAAAAAAAAAGCAGTAGGCCTACACACAAACACTATGTGCATGCGTGTGTATACACATAGTGCACCCCATAGCGCACCCCACACACCACCAGCAGCACCTGACCTCCCTCTCTCTCTCTGTCTCTCTCTCTCTGTCTCTCTCTCTCTCTCTCTCTCTCTCTCTCTCTCAGACACATGCACAAAGACCAGCTAATCTCGAGCACAGGTGGCTGGCTCATTGGCAGCAGATGAGTAGTGATTCATATCAGCGGCGTGGAAATGGAAGGGGAGTCTAATGGGAGTTGGGATCAGTGGGAGCTCCTGTCTTCCTGATGGAAGATTTCCACTCAGCCACAATGATTCTCATCATAACACCCTTTCAATGTAGCACGGATTTCTCCCAAGCAGGGCAGGAAAGGGGCAGATCACAGTTCCAATAGGGGATAGTATCTCAAGGCAGTGATTAGTGATAATGAGTGGCACGCTTTGTACAGACATGCGCACGATGTCTTTTTCGGGTTGTTGCCGACGTGTTGTTGCTGGTGGTGGTCGTCATGGGTCCTTATTAGTGTAGTGTAGTCAACACGACGTGGTGTTTGTTTGTCGATGCGTACTGTTACTGAGGTGGAGTGTTCGCCACAGCAGCCAGAGGGGGAGGGGGAGCTGGTGTGGAGCAGAGGCAGCAAGGTTGGACATTGAGGGGATGGAAATCATCCCGGTCGCGTGGTTCATGTAACGCGTGTGTGACTGTGAAGGCCGTAGACTACAATGCGCCATTGGACTGGCCCCATGAAGTGAACGGAGTTGGCGTAACTCGGCAAAGTGGTGACGATTTTGACGTAGGCTGGTGGTCTCGCAAGAATGTGTTCTTTCATAGAAATGGGTATTGTACTGTAAATATGACAGTTGCATGGATGCAAAGTAGTGCGTGATGTCTGGACAGGCATGCTGTTGGTGTTGTGCATGGTGAGATGTGTGCAAACGGTGTGGTAGGAGAAGGCGGACAAAGGATGGGGTGTTGCGCTGGCTATTAGTGTGGCAGGATTAAATCGGACGACCCCTATAGTTTGTAAAGTTTTTTTTTTTGAATTACCGGGTCTGCCGTCGATCGTCATCAAGCAACCCCTCGCCACCATGTCTGTGATGTCATCGAACATTTTCCATCTACGGGTAACGGGCTGGACACGATCCAAAAAACTCATCCCATTGAAATAGCCTTCAGATTGAGGTGATCATAGAAAACAAGCATGTTTTTGGAGATGAATAAAACAATTGGGGGCCGCACGGGTCCGCTTCAGCTGTCTGGATCACAACACACATATCTAATGTCCACGCCTGAAATGCTTCCGTGTTCCCGGAAGTAGGTGGTGGTGTCACCTAAAATAGGGTCCGCTATGGGAGATATGCTTGGCAGTACTAGCCAATAGACGCTACTAGAGGGCGGCATTGATCGTTAACAATAATTGAACACTTGAGAGTGTAAATTGAAACTCAAGAGTTAAAGATCGGGGTTCATTTGGTTACCATTCATTGTTTAGCTGGGGACCACCTTGGGTGGAACCCCCTCAAGGACCACTGGTTGAAAACCGCTGCTCTGTTTAAACTGGAAGTTTGTACTGCTCATTCCTGCTTGCTTTTGCTGCTGCTCATGGTGATACTGCCACTCATCACTGCTGTCTTGCTCAAACACTTCTTTCAAAATAGAAGCTCAGGGTACCGGGCAGATATGGCAGCTTTTACTCTGAAAGCCGGGGGCTTCCGTTCTGTACAAAAACCGGGAGGCATAATGTTGCTTGCTTACCTTGCGATCATTACGATAAAGTCTCTCTAGAAGCGTTATAATTCCGGGCGAGAGGCATGTTGAAGTCAGAAATGAAGACGATGAAGTATATCCATCTGGTCAAAACCATGGAGAGCTAGATTACGCGTGGCGAGCCTTTCTTTCTGATTCGTAAACAGAGAAGTGAATGGCAGCGGGCATGCGCGAAAAAAAAGCAAGGAGTACATTGCAGAAGGATAGGCCAACCCAAAAAGAAAGAAAAAAATCTGAATATATTTTTTCCGTTTGATATCAATGAAAAAGCGCTAGGACATGTACACACGTCGTCGCAATCAGTCGGTTAGATTAGCTATGATGTTTCCACACGTCGTACGGTCTGAATGTGTTATTCATCTGCACATACATGTTCCAACACATTTACGTGTGTGTGTGTGTGTGTGTGTGCACGTGCATGTGTGCGAAAGACAGTGAGAGTAACCGCCTGACTGAAAGAGAAAGTGAGCGCAATAGTATTGTATATTTCAGCATTGCACTATAGGTGACACACACGTACCCGTTCCCAACTATTTTTAAATGTTTTTTTTTGTGGCTTTCGCCTTTATTTTTATATAGAGGGACAGTGGGCTGACAGGAAATGGGGAGAGAGATGGGGGGAAGACATGCAGTAAAGGCCGTCGGGATCGGGAGTCGAACCCGCGGCACACTGCCAGACTGGATTACCAGCCAAGGTGCCTGGACCACTGAGCCATGGCCCAGGCCCTGTTCCCAACTCTTGATCAGAGTGTGACCCAGTTAAATGACTTGAGTCTTCTGAAACACAGCATGAACAAACATCACACATCTACCGCCATTTTGTCAATTCACCACACCAACAGCGTTTTGCTCTCTGTCTCTCTGTCTCTGGAGCTCTCTCACTCGCTCTATCCGTTTTTTTATATGTCCAGTCCACCTCCCTCTCTCGCCGTCCTCCCTTGCCCCTTGCCCTCCATCAAAAATTGTGACAAGTGACACTGAATTTATGTATCTCTTTCCTTCCCCCCTGTCTCTCTGATTCACTCCCTCGTTCACATGGACGAGTGCACGCTGTCTGTCTGTCTGTCTGTCTGTCTGTCGCACGCACGCACGCACGCACACACACGTTATTTTCTCTCTATCTCTTTGAACTCCCTCGCTCTCTTCCCCCTGTCGAAAATCGATTCCGACTTGGCTGTGATGAGATGCAGGGGCTGGTTACCACGGCAGCAGCCGTGTCGGAAAGCCATGTCCGGTGTCAGCCAATGGGAAGGCCCGGGAAAGCACAGAAGGCCTTCTGGCAGGAGCGTTCCCACACATTACTGTAATTTTACAGTATTTATCTGTGCTTTTTCTCTTCTCTTTGCTCTTCTTGTTCCTATGATGCTTTGAACTTACTGTTCCCAACCTGTGGTCCATGTCCTCCTTGAGGTCGTTGGTCGTTATGCCAATTGATTCCTCCCCACACATTTCTGTGGTGTTACTGCTGTCATATCCTATACTGACTTCACCTGCCAGTGAGGAGCCCCCACTGGGAGGACATAGTCTTCATTCTACTCCTCCCAACACTCCTTGCTGACAGGTGCCGCCCCAGCCCGTATAGGAGTACTGTATGTGCAATGACCAGTGTATCTCCCCCTTGAACACGGGCCAATTGTGTTTGCATATAGACGCCCGACAAAAACGGATACACCACGGTGGATTCGACCCCACAAGCTCTTTGGTGGTGGGCAGGGACTTTGACACATTTTGAAAATAAATTATAAATAAAGTGGTAAATAGTCAATGCATCATGATTTGACGCTCCTCAAGAACTAATAGGACTTAAGTGTGTGCGTGCGTGCATGCGTGCGTGCGTGTGATGTGTATGTATATACCTTTATTGAAAGGATAAGCCCCTTGTGAAGTCCTGCATGTTAATTTAAGTTGTGAGAGTGTACCAATGTATACACACAAACATTGGATCGCCCCCACTAATAGCACCATGGTTGAGAGTGTACCAATGTATACACACAAACATTGGATCGCCCCCACTAATAGCACCATGGTTGCACATTAATCACACCCTTCAATCTTCCCTGCATGTCTTACAGGTAGGGTAAACCATGTTCCTTTGTTAAAATAGGCTACAGATTGGGACACCAATTTGATCCACTTGGGAGAGAGAACTCACACAGGATGAAGGATAAATAAGTGAAATGGGAAGTGATGACAAAGACATCAGACAAAATTGGATCAAATTGAAGCTGATAAATGGGTACGCTTTCCTGATTGTCAGAAGTTTGGCAACCGACCTGAAAAATGTTTTTCTGTTCAATAAAAAGCTGGCGAGACGGGGAGGCCCCCTTAATCAGAATACAGTGCTTTTACCTTTTAACCATAAATAACATTTTGTTTTTAACCCCCAAAAAAGCACTACCATACCTTTAAGGTCCGATGCACAAAAGATGTTGCATACAATATTATATGATATGCCAATGCCATGACGTTTTGCAGCTTAGTGCAGATTATCCTTGCTTTGTGTGTGATTACAATTATCCATGTGGAAAAGTATAGCCTATTTTATTCATGTGTCGATGCATCGCTGACTGTCACTGAGGAGTTTATGTAGGACAGGTGGTGGTGAGGTGTTCAGGCAAAAGCCTGAAAATGGACAATGCCAGTGTATGAAACTAATTGACGATGACATAAGTTTGGTCTAGTTGGGAGTAAGGAACAGTGTGCATGACCTCTCAGGGGAACTATTGGGCCTTCCATTAGGCCAATACCTATACAGCTTTTGTCCCTACAAAATGTCTACAAAAACACAAATATTAAATGCCATTGACAATGAAGGGAAAATTTACGTCATCTTGTCCCCACACGTCTCATATTTGCCATCGACAATGAAAGGAGAAATTAGGTTAAATGTCCACCACATACGATGTTGCCAGCAAACCAATATTAAGGACGTCAAGGACTGCCCCCCCCCCCCATCCTCTCCTCTCCTCTCCCCTCCTCTCCTCTCCTCTCCTCTCCAACATATTGACTGTCAGACTGCATCCTGTGGTCAGTGGGTTTCATCTCCCTGACTGTCTTCTCTCATCCACATCACTTCATGTCTAGCCTCAGAAATCCAGTTGTTTAGGTTTCCAGAGAAAGAAAAAAGCGTGGGTGAAGTAACCTGCAGGACATGTGGCATAGGAGTGGGAGTGAACCTTGTATTTTCATTTATATTGATGTCTTTTCAGAGGGGCGTCGCTCCAAATTTGGTGACGTCAGTGTTTTCCCGGGGGGGGGGGGGGGGGGGAGGGGAGGAGGAGGGGGGATCCGTCTCTCTAGTCCATGAAAAAGCTTGCATATACATTCAGGCTCCCCAGGACCTTTTTTGTGTCTTTTATCAATCAATCAATCAATCAATCAATCAAAAACTCCTGCCGCCACTGCCTAGTCCCTTCTCCTTTCCTCCACCCTAGCTCTCTTCATCCCCCATCCTCTCCTTTACTCTCCTCTCCGCTGTATATCTCTTGCTCCCCCGTCTCTCCCCGTCGCCTCCTGTCATCCGCGGACAGAGAGACACAAGAGAGCACAGTGGAGGAGAGGGAAAAACCAGAGAGAAAGAGGGAGGGAGATATTGACAGAGGTGAGGAGAGGAGCACATGCACACAATGCTAAGGAGAGAGAGAGAGAGAGAGAGAGAGAGAGAGAGAGAGAGAGAGAGAGAGAGAGAGAGAGAGAGAGAGAGAGAGAGAGAGAGAGAGAGAGAGAGAGATATTCCAGACACAGAGCTGGCACCTTGTGGAGGCTGAGAAAGAGAGAGTGACAGACAAGGAGACGGAGGTGACGCATATATAGCTCCGCAGAGAGATGGAGAGAGCAGAGCGAAGAGGATGAGCAAGGGATGGAGGACAAATGGCCATTGATTTGGCTCAGTGAGTAGAGATGGAGGGATGCTCTCTGGGTAATATGGGCTTTGTGGAAAGGCATCTCGTATTACCCAGAGGACCGTGGGGGCTGATAGGGCGCCATGGGCTGAGCGCAGACCTCATTCTCTCATCTTTGCCTTCTATCTAATGTTCCCTCTTCTCTCATCTGCTATATTATCCACCTATCCATCCCTTCTTTTCTTCTCTCCTGTCTGTAGTGAGTGAGAGAGTGAGCCTGGGGTTGGACTCAGTCACTTTAGTTTCACATAAAAGCAATTAAAAGTAATTTATACTTTGTGAAAGCCGCACACAAATTGCAGCCGTGTGTGTGTGCGTGCGTGCGTGCGTACGTGCGTGCGTGCGTGCGTGCGTGCGTGCACACTCATTATAGTGACTTATTAGGAATATACTACATTAGATTTACATCAGACTCCACAATGCTGGGAAACTAATGGAGATGACTATGGTCCCTCTCCAACAACAACGATTCAACCTTGAGTTGAACACAATATGCCACTTTTTTCAGATTTGGTTCAATTTCTTATTTTATTTTTCATCCCAAAGAAGCTTCACAGGCATCAAAACCAAAAAGATGTTTGATCTTTTGGGCGTTCATGTAATTTTAACATTCATAGTAAGGCTTGGGAATGAAGGATGAAGAAATGTCAAGAAGAACAAGGTTTTGTCATGTTGACAGCAGGCCTTCTATATAGATTCATTAATTAATTCAACCATTCTTTAAATTCTCAGAGAGATCATTGAGGGAGACCTTAATTTACAATGAAACAACAATGATACAAGAACACCAGAACAAAGAAAAACAGTTTACAACAAACAAATTAAAAACAGTTACATGTTGACAGCAATCTGTTAAAACAGTTGCATACTATATGTACTATACAGATAATGCACGATTAGTAAGTATGTTCCTAAAATGGCCAATAGATGCAAATGTTGTGTCTGGTTGCCACTTGCCACATTTGAGGTATCTGATATTGTGATGGTGTTGACCTGATTCAGTGAATAGAGACATGTGTAACACATACAAAAACAAATCTAGTTTATTTAGCGATTTTCTGCCTTTTCATTATTGGCGAGATGAGGACCATTTTGCCAGGCTCGGTCACATATATATTTTATGTTTTATATCTGTCTTAATTTATGATTTTGTGTATGTGATCTCGGCAGCACTGCAAATGAGGGTGAACCTCAATGCTTTTTCGAGAATAAATAAAGGTTTCAATCAATATGGCAAAGGATGAACTCACGTATACACACCATCATAAGCAATGAATCTAAGATACTGGCTCTGCTGCTGCATGTCAGGGTAGAGGGTTTTTGGAAATGACATGGTGCTCTCCATTATTAACATTTGGACAAGCACAGACTCCTTCCAATAGCCAGACTTTTAAGGTCAGGATTTCATATTCAGCCATAGACACAAATAGAAGGGATTGAAGCTCACCCTGGGACCTGGGCCTTATTAAACCATTCCTGCACTCAATATTATGCAGAGACCTCAAAGAAAAGTAATTCAGCGGTATATGCAGGCTCCAACCCCGCATTGAAGCTGTCCTTGAGTTTTACTTTTGTTACAAAAAGCGTATATTTATTTAGTTTATGGTTTTGCCTTACTTTAAATTTCTCTCCCAATTTAGTCACTTTTGTCAATAATCCCAATTTGCCTTGTGTGTGTCACTGCTGACCCCTACTGTTGGTTACGGCTGTCAGAGAAGTAGGCCTAACTCTAAAACCACCTGCACTGCATGCACTGATGTGCTTGCTTGTAGAACCACTACGTTATATATCTTAGTATAACAGAATTATACCTAACCTTTTTGATACAATAGGCTACAGAAAAAGGTAAGAATTGATTGCGCTGATCGTTCCCTGCTAACAACAACGGTCTGAACACCGAGCTAGAGGTGAGTGGAGGGGAAAGCCACAGTGAGAGCAGAAGTGGCGAAGAAAGAAAATCATACTTTTACTCAGAGTAAAAGTAAAATATTTGTCTTGGAAATGTACGTCTGAGGACGACCTAGAGAGAGGAGTAATAAGTATCAAAAAACAGAATTTGTACTTACAGTAAGTACTAAGTACAGTACTCAGTCAAGTACCTGTATTTACTCAGTTACTGTCAACTTCTGGAAATAGCTCAACGCAACGGGATGGCATTCACAGCAGCACTAAACTTCCTTCAATGAGTGCAAACATAGTCACAAATTGCCAGGTAATGTTGTTGTGTTGGTGTTAGGTAATTATAATCACACCTGGCAATTTGTGATTACCTATGCGCACCCACTGGTCGTCAAGTGATAAGTGCTGCTGTGAATGCATGTGCAACTTGTGGAAATTGGTGCAGATACATTTCCATAAGGCTTTCTGTCAGAACAATCAAAGGAATTTGATACCTAACCATTACCTAAGTCACAGCAATTAACCAATTAAACCCTATATACTCTGTTGACATGTATCACCTAGGGGTCTACACTAGGCGCCCTACGTTTTTCTCCTTTTTTTCTATTTGTTATCTGCAGACAACAGATCAGCTTTTTTTTGCTGGATGATCCACCCAGAATAGGGACACTGTGTCCATATATGGTTAATTATGCAATTATGGAATTATGGATGTATAATTATGTCAGCCATTCTAGTGAAATCTACTGTATAAGTAAAATCTTCATGCATTCAACAAGTCTGTAATTTAGTGCTGCTTTCTTGTGCAAGCAAGTCATTTATCATTTGACATACTTTGGAATGTAATGTAATTGCCTCACAAAATGATGGTATCAGCAGCCTGATTTGTGCTCTGCTTTGTTGTGTGTGAGCAGGGGCATACACATAGTCAGCTTAAAGATTGTGCTTTGGTGAAGAAGAGAGGGGAAACAGAGTGGTAACCTACATACCTACATTCTCTATACACCTGTTTCCCTTTAAAACATCACCTTGAACATTGGACTCTTCTGGTCTCTCCCTCTCTCTCTCTCTCTCTCTCGCTCTCTCTCTCTCTCTCTCTCTCTCTCTCTCTCTCTCTCTCTCTCTCTCTCTCTCACTGTGACTTTGTCCTGTAGTTTAGTAACAGCAGGTCCTTAAAGGCAGACACAGTAGATTAGATGTGAGTCCATGTGTCCTTGAAGGAAGCGAGGACCACAATGACACACTCACCTTTTTTGTGCTCCACAATAACTCACTGCAAGGGTTTTACCCTAAACATCCATAATTTATTCATCTTGATTGAGTGTCATATGTTTGATTCCCACCACAAATAATAATTGAAACCAATATGTGTTGGCCCCTCTCGAGGTTGATTGATGGGGTATAACAGGACCCTCTCAATGTCATCTCAAAGCCATGAATTGTATAAGTCGACAGGTAGTCTGATGGTCCCTCTATACTTGAAGCCTCCCCGAGGCTTTAGCTATGTTTTTAATACTATCTGTGACACATTTTAAATGTGACACGTTTTAATGTGACGTGTTATACCTTGCTGTCAGCTACTGCCTGATTTATGTGGGTCAGTTTTTATTAGAAAGCCCTGGACTGCACCACTCCTCCTCATCCCTCTCGTGTCATTTCACAGCAAAATGAAACTACTCTTCACACTGCACCCAGATAGCCACAACTATGTTCACATGTCCCCCTCCCAGCCAGTCCCCCTCAGGGACCAAGTGTACCATCGGTGACCTGTTTTAAACCTGTCCGGTTTACCACAGCCCATATGTCCCCTGACCACTACTTCAGAGCTCAGCTCTACCATGCATAGCTGCCTATCATGTGATACGCCTGGAGGACGCTTGGTGGATCATTTTATAGATCCCTTATCAGGCGACGTCACACTGATAGCAGCCAGTAAGAGGCCTGCTCAAAAAGAAACCCAACTGCTCATAGCCGGGGAGCCAGCACCAACATTTTGAGAGGACCTGTGATGTCATGACATACTTTTTATTTGTGTTTTTTCTATTCACTTTCAGGTCTGCTCTGCCGGAAATATCGCAATTTTTTTTTTGTATACCCCACCATAGACAACCAATATAAGGCAACATTTCATCATACTTTAAGTAGCATGTGACATGTCAAACTAGGGGGTTTTCATGATTCTGAATCCATTCCAAGCATTAGTTTTGCACCCCTAAAAACGGCTATGGCTGTCATCAGGCGTGCATATGGCCAAATTTAGGCCAAGGAGTGTTTTTCGTGCAAAACTAATGCTTGGAATGGATTCAGAATGGTGGGGTATACCAAAATGGTCATAACTTTCTTTTCACAATATTTCCGGCAGAGCAGACCTCTCACTCTGTGGACCAAGTGAATCGAAAAAACACAAATAAAAAGTATGTCATGACATCACAGGTAAATCCTTAACCGTTGAGCTTTTGGGCCTGTGGCTCCCCAGCTATCATAAGATGCAATGGTCGGCAGCCTTGGCACGGCACTTCTATCAAACTTTCAGCTGCAGTTTTTTTCTGCCAGTGCAGCTACAGAAGGAAGGATTAAGGCACACTGCTGCCGTTTTTCAGTAAAATGCAGCTAAACATCGGTAAAAATTGATCAGTCTGCAAGGACCTTTAGGACGTTAACTGTTATCTCGCCCTCTTCAAATATACTCTTTCTTGCGAATCTCAAACCATTTGTGCTCATAAGCTTATACCTCCAGTCGCTGTGATTAGCCATGATACGAACGGGGGGAACACTCAACAGCCACGGCACTGTTCACCAGGCACCAGGCATACCGGGAATAGCAGACCTACAAGCTCACAACGTGTCACATCCGTAATGTGTTGTGAGCTTGGGTCTGCTATTCTTGTCTCATAACACTGTGGTGTGATGAAGTATGAATCTGGTTCAGTCTCCCAGCGTCTCGCTATAGGGATAGCTTCACCTCCTCATACACAGGCCGTTGAATGGACCGAAACCAGCGCTACTCAAAACAACGGGTGTGGGAATCTGTTGGGATTTGATTACATGATGCAACCAGCATGTGCATGTGCAGTCTCAATGTTTGTAAACAAGTAATCGGTCTATAGTACACAGTCAAACCTTAGCGTCAATGGGGGAAACCATTCAAGGCACCAGCTTGCTAGTTGGGATCAGTTAGGTGTCCAGTATCTTGCTGCACAGCTTGCTAGTTGGGACCAGTTAGGTGTCCAGTATCTTGCTGCACAGCTTGCTAGTTGGGACCAGTTAGGTGTCCAGTATCTTGCTGCACAGCTTGCTAGTTGGGACCAGTTAGGTGTCCAGTATCTTGCTGCACAGCTTGCTAGTTGGGACCAGTTAGGTGTCCAGTATCTTGCTGCACAGCTTGCTAGTTGGGACCAGTTAGGTGTCCAGTATCTTGCTGCACAGCTTGCTAGTTGGGACCAGTTAGGTGTCCAGTATCTTGCTGCACAGCTTGCTAGTTGGGACCAGTTAGGTGTCCAGTATCTTGCTGCACAGCTTGCTAGTTGGGATCAGTTAGGTGTCCAGTATCTTGCTCAATGACACTTCAACACAAAGTCTGAGGGAGCCAGGGATCAAGCCTCCTATGTAAGGGTCCTCTGAAAGTCAACCAGTCAGTCGAGACCTCCTCAGTTGATGACCTGTCTGTGTTTTCTTTTCTTTTTTAGTCAGTTATAACGTCAGTTACTAGTGAGCTCTGGTGTGTCATGTTCAGCCACTCTACTTCTAGAGCCATCTACTGTCCATTTCAACAATGGGATCTATAACATTGACTAGTACGTTCAGTATGCTCTGGGCAGAGTGACTTACTTCTGAGTGAGTCATGCGCATAAGTAGGTCGAAGTGGCTTATCAGGGATCAGCTGAGCAGTAAAGGCTTTACAAGGTGGTCGCTGGGAGATGGATTACTGAGGTAGAGCACCACACCTACCATCAGCTCCCTGTACTTACAGTGCTCCCAGTCTTGGTTTCCCAAGACATCTGAACTGATTAGTTGGATTAACTGTTGCACCCTTATTGCGATTCAAAGTGTATATGCCGGATTATATATTATGTGATATATGTAATCTCAGATACCAAGTTTCAGCCAGAGTGCTTTAAATTAAAATTGAAATTGGACTTTGTTTGTTTGTTTTGAGATGCAGTTTTTACCCCTCTCCCCATGGAGTACTTTCTACACTTCCATATTTATACCACTTTGCTGCTTGTTCAGCATCTGTTCATTAAGTAGCTCAGTGTTGTATTAACATTATGCTGGTACAGTACAATATGATACAATGGACATTATTGTTCATTAATATGTGTGGCTGTGCAGAAAAATGTGTATGGTGTACTCATCAGTGCCGTGCACATAGTTTACAATATGCTCACACCGAAGGGTTTGTGTGTGCGTGCGTGCGTGCGTGCGTGCGTGCGTGCGTGCGTGCGTGCGTGTGCGTTGCACGACACTACAACAAAATAAGCCATTAATTTGTGAAAGAGAACCATAAAATGATATGGAGATTTCAGACTCAGAGACTGGACCCCCTGCTGAAACAGAACTAAGCCTCACGTCTGGGTGTGTTTACATTGTGAGTCACTGAAGTGAAGACCCCACTGAGAGTGATATAGGGACTGACACTATGTCTTGACAGATAACAGTTCTGTGTGATACTTTGAAGCCCTGCTGTGGCTCAGCATGCTAAGGACATGACATGAATTGAAAACATTGTGGATTTGAATCTTGAAACCGCAACATATAGTCAGACTCTTTTTTGTTGAAGAATGTCTTAATAACTTTCAACCAAGCATCTCTCTTGGGCATATAGGCAAAAAAGTAATTCTCAAAAATGGCAGTTCTTCAAGTCGTATAAGGCTCTTTTCGACACTGACACTGTCATACAGCAAAGTATAAACAGCCTTAATAAGTGGTTCAGATGCTTTAAGGGGCATCTGGTTTGGCCCCATCTTTCAGATTATTGCAATTCCAATTACACTCAACATTGAAAAGGAGTAACACCATTCATCTCATCATAATCAATTGCTGTGATGGAACTATAGATTGGTTGATCCGATTGTGATGACAGTTGAAAGCTAGCGAGTATAGAGCGCCGAAGTCCCCTGGTTCTGCCTGGTTCACGGAAGTAATTTCTCTATGGAGAATAACATGGGGTCATCTTAAAATTGTTTCATATAAGCATTGTGGTCCAAAAATAAACAAGCTGTCTCTGCGTTATTGTCAGGGAGGTGTCTCTGTATCGTTTGCGACAGTCAGTCACTCATATATGATACAGTCTGTGTCTAGCGAAAATGTAACTAATTCAGTAGCAGTAACAATAGAGTTTTCTCTCAGTCAGTTGATTCTTCATATCCATATGAGTGAAACGGCCAGGATGACATGTTTATTTTTCAAACACAGTTCTTATATGAGGCGATCTAAAATCCCCCTATGGGGATTACAATGCAAATAAAAAGTACATGAACCTGTGGATTTGCGCCCTCTACCGATATTGGGCCTCATGCGCCAATAGGTTCCTAACTTTTCTTCTTACATTTCTTCCTAAGTGAATTCCTAAGAGAAGTCCAGTCAGATTCATGAAACGTTCTTAAGTAGGCAGAATTGTTCGTGAGCATGTTCTTATGATGATGAATCCAAATCCTCGTAACTTGAAGGGGTGTGCCAGTTCATTCAAATTATCATAGGTAGACGCCCCACATATCCCAATTAGCATCCTAATTACCATAGTGAACAGCCCCACCAATCCCATATAAGGCATTGGGAATTCACTTTCCTACCTGTGTTCACCCAGGTGGGTGTGGTTTTGCATGACTCCATGGCCTTGCCTGCAGTCACACCTGAGTGTGATTGCAGCACACAAAAATCACAGGACCTCACACACAGAAATAAAGTTGAGTGAAGTCAAGAATACCTAAAGAAGTCTAAATATGGTGGAACACCAGACTCCAAACATTAAAAATCAATAGTACTGTAGAGGTACTGAAGTGAACAGAAATTTTCATATTTTCAATATTTCAATATTTCAATATTTTCAATATTCATGAATGTATTTTATTATTTATCTCACAATAGTCAACTTTCTTATGTGGTGGGTATGTTGCGTTTGTTTGGGTTGGGTTGTAAACTCTAAACCAGTGGTTCTCAAACATTTTCATGTCAAGGACCCCAAAATTGACATGCATTCTGCAGACCCCCATATGAAAATATTTTCTGCTATTTATCAAAATGTTTCGAAAATCTACAAGCTCAAAATGGGCAGTAATGGGACGCGTTTGTGAGCTTGTAGATTGGCTATTTTCAAAGTATAAAATGGGATTAAAGTGGTAAAATGTTCCATATTTTGCTGTGGACTGCCTGGAACTTCCTCAAGGACCCCTTGAGGTCCTCAGACCAAACTTTGAGCATCATGCAGAGGGTGCTGTTTTTCCTTTATGTTTTCAGATTGCACTTAAGAACAAAAAAGGCACCCTAAGAGTGCTCCACAGTGTGCGTAGATTCTGTTCTTACATACGAACAAATCACAACTAAGAAAAGATTGAGGGATCCCAAAACCTTCTTAAAAACGTCCTAAGTGGGTCTAAGAACAAATTTCCTCTTAAGAACTTCTTAAGAATGGTTGGCGCATGAGGCCCAGTGACGTCAGACTTCGGTGCTCTATTGTTCAACAAGTGACAATCACAGTGACACTAATGGGGATGTCTCTAGCTCAGCTTCTGTATTCACATTTTGCTAAGTTAAGGCAGGTGCCGTCATTGTATTAATGCAGAAAATAAAATCCAAGGCACTTTTGATGTGGACAAATATGAATAAAACATTTTTTCAATTTTTGCATCAACATTCTTTCAAAGCTGCAGTACAGTAGGTAACAGACTGTGAATGAGTTAGGTTGCCCACTATACAGTACACATCTAACTGATCAATATCTGTGCCCAGGAAACAACTTTACATTACGTTACATCGTGTGTCCACTAAAAATGCATACATTCAAATGAATGATGCATGCCTGCTAACATTCTGATAATACATTTTACTGAGGGTTAAAGGGTACAAATTCAACCAAATGACAAATGAGCCCTTACAAATGTAACCAAATAGGCCTCATGTTACATTGTATTATAGTTAAAATAGGCCTACAATATTTGCGATGAAATGGAGTAGAAGTAAAAGTATTGGAAATTGGAAATACTCAAGTAAAGTACAAATACCTCAAAGGTACTCAAGTACAGTACTTGAGTAAATGTACTTATTACTTTCTAGTCTACCACTGCTGGTTGTCAAGTAGTACAGCCCAAAGCTCATCTGCCCCGTATCTTCATGACTGTTCACCATCATCATCCCAAGCCCTCCAGTCTAAACCAATACGCGATTCCAATCAGATAAAATCTGACCATCTTCCCCCTGTGCTCCGCCGAGTCAATCTGATGTGCACACAGCCACAGGACACATCAGCATCACTCTCTCTGTCAGGCACACTGATGTGCACACACTGGTATGCTATACACATACAGTACACACACGTCCACGCACACGCTCACACACACACACACACGTGCGCGCACACACACACACACACACACACACACACACACACACACACACACACACACACACACACACACACACACACAAAAACATGCTAGTATGCACACACACTTGTGCGCAGAGGTTTGTAGAGTGGTATGAGAGAGAGAGCAGATCATTTCCTATACAGACACTCTTGAATGATTCATGAAGAAGAGATGGGTAAACCCACACAGAATCAATGTGGCACACACGTTTAAACAAACACACACACATTGTATAGACATACACCTATCTATCTCTGTTATCTTTCTCTAACACGCACGCACGCACGCACGCACGCACGCACGCACGCACAAGAGCACTTAAAGAGCACTTAAATCGTTTTTTCTCTCTTTAACACATGGACGCATGCACACACACACGCACGCACGTGTCTCTCCTATCTCTGTTTTTCACTCTCTTTGACACACACATCACAAGCACACACATGTATGCGCGCACACATGCACACCTCTCACTCACAAGAGCACTTACAGCAGCTTTGCATGGATGCGCCACTCAACACGCACACACACGCGTGCACACACACACACACACACACACACACACACACACACACACACACACACACCTCACACCTCACAATCGGCATAACAGCACAGCGGTATGTGTGACGGCACAAAGTCAGCTGACACACTCACGCTTTTCACTCTCACAGAGTGAGAGAGAGAGAGGGGGGGGGGGGGGTGGAGAGAGAGAGAGTTGTACCTATAGTACTGAATGAAAGCGCATTCTCTGTGAAAAAGGTAAGGTAAGGTACTTTTATTTATAAAGTGCCTTTCAAAACAGTTGTTACAAAAAATATAATAAAAAATAGGAATAAAACAAGAACTTCAAAATCAGAGATAACCAACGATGAAATAAGAAACAGAGCAGCAAAAACAATACATGAAATAGATAAAAGCAGAAACAGAACAACAGTACATAGAAATCAACATAAAATAGAAATAATCACTAAAGCAAACCAAAATGTTTGCGGTACAAATGAGTTTTTAGCAGCTTCTTAGTTCTCAACAGACACAGCATTTCTCAAGTAGAGTGGTAAGTCATTCCACAGCGTAGGTGCAATAAATGCATGAGCTATATCTCCTTTGGTTTGCAGCTTAGTAGCGGGGATAGTGAGAAGACCTTTGTCTGAAGACCTAAGGTGTCTCACATTTACCTTAGTGTGCACCAGTTCACTTAAATAAATTGGGCCCAGCCCATGGAGAGATTTATAAGTAATTAATACATTTTTAATTGAATTCTGTAGTCGATTGGTGGCCAGTGCAAGGCTGTAAGTACAGGAGTAATATGTGACCTTCTATATGTGTTGGTTAACAGTCTAGCAGCCGCATTCTGCACAAGTTGGAGGCGGTGTATAGAGGAGCGACTCAATGTAGTAAACAAGGAATTACAATAGTCCAAACGGGACGAAATAAAAGAATGGATACGTTTTTCCAGGTCTTGTGGTGTTAGTAACTTCTTGATTTTGGCAATATTTCTCAATTGGAAAAAACAAACTTTTTCACATGCGGTTCAAAATTCATTTGGTGATCAAATAGCACACCTAGGTTTTTTGACACCTTCGTGAAGTTTTGCTGTTATGCCCATAGACTGCTGTATTTCACAGTGGGTGCTCTCGGGTCCTATAATTAGGATTTCAGTCGTGTCAGGGTTTAGCTATAAAGGTTTTGGGACATCCAGTCCTTAGAATTAAGACATTATTTTAAAATAGATAGGTTAGAATGCTGAGAGGATTTAAAAGAAAAATACAATAGTATGAAATGAACAAAAGTCAGCAGTCCAAGGACTTTGGCTTTTCCTCAGTGGGTTGACCAATCAATCTGAAATTAGCATAATGCACATGGTCATTGGCATACAAGGAATTACAATAGTCCAAACGGGACGAAATAAAAGAATGGATACGTTTTTCCAGGTCTTGTGGTGTTAGTAACTTCTTGATTTTGGCAATATTTCTCAATTGGAAAAAACAAACTTTTTCACATGCGGTTCAAAATTCATTTGGTGATCAAATAGCACACCTAGGTTTTTTGACACCTTCGTGAAGTTTTGCTGTTATGCCCATAGACTGCTGTATTTCACAGTGGGTGCTCTCGGGTCCTATAATTAGGATTTCAGTCGTGTCAGGGTTTAGCTATAAAGGTTTTGGGACATCCAGTCCTTAGAATTAAGACATTATTTTAAAATAGATAGGTTAGAATGCTGAGAGGATTTAAAAGAAAAATACAATAGTATGAAATGAACAAAAGTCAGCAGTCCAAGGACTTTGGCTTTTCCTCAGTGGGTTGACCAATCAATCTGAAATTAGCATAATGCACATGGTCATTGGCATACAGTGAGATCCAAAATGTTCACTTTTCCCAAAGCCTTTTCAACACAGCCTATGGGATCTGTGGTCACAATGGCAGTATTCACAGACTATGGGATCTGTTGTTGCAGGCCCACAGCCCGGATGGATGGCGAATGGAAATGTGAGATGTATTTCTTGATGGCTCAGCCATTTGGTACACTGACCCAGTGTTGCACTGATCATTGCACATAGTACCACAGCATCCCCCCCAAAGGTTTTTCAGGAGCACACCATCGATTTAAAACAACCCAACTCTTTTTTTGCCAGCTACGGATATATCCGTACCCCCCCAACTATGGGACGTCATACGCCAGCTCCGGATATATCCGTATTTATTTATTTCCTCCAAGGTGGAACGCCTGGTGACGCGAGTTTAGTCAAACCCTAATCAAACACACAGACTTCATTATTGTTCTGGCCATAGGGCGCAAATTTCAAATTGTGCTACTGTTATGTACTACAAATTCTATTAACATTGAACATTAAACTCACACCTCAACAAAGTTTACAAAGGCTGCTGACTGCCATTAAGAGTCACACCAGCGTGAATTAATTATTTACCGCCACCCTAGTGGTGGCTTAGTGTGCCGCCATACATTATAAGTGAATGAGCAAGTCTCTTAACTTGAAGAGGTTTTGGCCGGAAACCGCTGAGTCAAGAAGTAAAAATCCGCTATGTAACATGTCTCGCGATTGTAATTGAATCCACCCAAAACATATTTTTTGTAAGCAAAATACTATCGTTTAGATAAATCAGACGCAAACCAAGCTTGTTTTTCGTCTAAAAAGAAGATCCGAGATATTTACGTTCTAAGATGCCCATAGCACCGTAATCAATAATTAAATAAGGCGTGATAAGGTACATACGAAAATAGTGAAGTCGGCGCCCGGTGAGTAAAAAGGAACTAGAAGCTTGACCGGCCTTGCTCTAGCGCCACGCCATGTCATATAAAGCAGGTAAGTGTAGGTGTAGGTGTGGGTGGGTGCGTGCGTGCGTGCGTGCGTGCGTGCGTGCGTGCGTCTGTCTCCCCCACTCTCTGAGTGTGCTGCGCATCACTGATGACATTGCGTCTGTTAGTGTGTTGCGCAGTCACTGTGCCACGTGTCGCTGTATGATGACGTTGCGGAAATGTGCCTGAATAATGGGGTTTTATTAAAGGACCAAGCAGTCCTGAAAGGACTTGGTCCTTTATTGTTTTTGTCTGTTTTTTTCTTCTCCTCCTTCCGCCGAAAATAGCAGTTCTGGCTGAACCGTGCAGTCGGTTTTCGTGAAACTCGTAAATATGGTAGAGGGCCATGCCAAACGGTGAGGATGCGAAGCCCACAACCATTGGCCAAAGGGTGGTGCTATAGCACTCAATTGAAAATGCAAACTTTGAACCTGCGTAGCTCATGAACATAGCAAACACACACCACGTCGACCCTATTCAGATTCTGGTAGTGGGATGAGCCTATAGAAGCATATCAATAGCCCATTGTGTGACATGCTAAATCCTATAGTGCAGGTGTTAAGCGACGTGTGCGTGACATCATTGAAATAGATAAAATCACCTATGCAACACTGGACCTCACATTCAGTCTTGTTTCGCATGCCTCCAGGGCAGCTGCTGGCCATTTTGGTGCCCTATACGCGTAATATCTTTGTGCATTTTGGTGCCCCTGGCACTGTGGTGCCCCACGCTGTGCGTGCCTAGCGTTTTTTTTTTTCTTTTGTCATTATCAATTAGTACAGCGCTCTCATCTTGCAGGATCTTTTCCTTCTCTTTGAACATTTTCATATCAGTGGTTCTCCACCATGAGCACCCAGGAGACCACGCAGCTACAGTATATGCTAGCTGTCCAGTCAGGGAGCCGTTCACACCACAAAGTAC
The DNA here is from genome assembly GCF_951216825.1 of Electrona antarctica. Lineage (NCBI taxonomy): Eukaryota > Metazoa > Chordata > Actinopteri > Myctophiformes > Myctophidae > Electrona > Electrona antarctica. Next base: position 26,483,786 of record NC_136792.1, read on the forward strand.
TTCTGTTTCTATTCTACTCCAACAGATACCTAGTAATACTGTGTGTACTATTAGTATCAGCTACTATAATCCTCTTCCAGTGATCATAGTGCATTGCATTCTTTTGTTTTCCCCACTGAAACATGTAATGTAAATGTTTCTTTTACACTAAATGACACTTTTGTGTCATTTAGTGTAAAAGGGAAATGTTAGCAGATCTATTATAGAGCCCTGGGGCACCCCTGTCAACTAAGCACATAGGGTTTAAATCATTTAAAAAAAACTACAATGAAATGGTTATAATTATTGGTATTTTAACGTCCCTTTGCTTTTCTAAAATCACTGTCGACCACGACATGTTGTGTCTTATTGATTTATGATCCCATTATCTCGGAATCGGACCAAAAGTCTAATTAGTGCCAGGATGTTTGTTTTCACACATGTACTGCTCATTTGAAGGTAACCCAGTTGACAGAGGCAGAAATCAAGTATTGTGTGAAGTTGTGTTGAAGAGAATGGGGTTACACTGACAGGATAATTATAGCACTTGTCTTGCAGCTCTGTGGCCCAGCTTATCGTACTACACAAGTCCTTTGGAAGAAAGATATTTTTAACCTTTATTTATCCGGGGAAAGGATTTAGCTGAGTGTGCAGTGCACCCTCTTGTTCAGCATTGGCCTGGTTTGAATTCCTATACCTACATGCTATATATTCACACCTGGGAGTTGCCTGGTACAAATGCAGCTACCGAGCAAGCTACTGAGTGTTAATTTAACTCAGAGAATGTATATGATAGATTTGCCCTAGATTGTAATGACAAAACCAAGTAACAACAACAACAACAACAACAACAACCACACATTGGTCTTACAGTAGGCCTATGCTACTGTACTAACTGTAGCACTTTTATAGGTACTAGCACATATTAGGCTACATGGAATATAAATGTAGGCCTATGTACCCCTATCTTTAAACCCAAGAGCCCATACAATATCCTGTGGGTATCTATGGGTCCTGTAAGTGTAACAAACTAGGAAATGGCAGCAACTGTAATAACATAATCCAATAACTGTTATTGGATTATGTACTGCTCATTCGGATAATGTGTTATTGAATAACACATTATGTTCAGTATACTGATGTGCAGCGTATTAACTGAAAACTCACCAAGGCCCCAATTTCATTTTACAGCTGTCAATTTGGGACCCAGGAAACCCCAGGGGTCCTTGAGGAGGTTTCAGGAGGTCCCCAAATTACTCATAGTTAATTGCCATCATTGTACAAGAAAACACAACTAGAGAACATACATGTACCAGAATAGCTGTTGATGAGAGTTTCACTGTTATCTCAGGTGCATTGCCAGTAAAGGAATTCTGGACCAAATTTTAGATCAAACTAGGAATATATGTACAAACATAGTGTGGGCCAATAGTGTGGGCCAAACGCCAAAGCAAGATTCATAGATATAATAGCATAAAGCCTGAGTATAGCAGAGCTACAGTACTTTTTAGTACATCAAATAAAAGTACATTAATAAACATTGGATCAAAACAGTCTATTTCATGCCTCGGTAATGAAAAATCTGTCTATATATTGTTTGCTTTTCAAAAGACACAGCAATCTTTTACTATTGTTAGTTTGTTCTTCATCCATGTATAAATGGTGTCATTTCCATGCCTTTCAGGAACTGCTGAGCTCTGTAGCCAACCATTTGTTTTGGAGATTAAGGGACTCACCTGCAATATCATATAATTAATAAAGGAGCTAGATGAAGCAATTTGGTTGCTGTCTTTGAAAATTAATCAAACTAAACAACAAGCGTTCTACTCTTACACGCTCAGCTTGCATCTCTTAACGTGGAAACTTTCTGGTTTAAATCACACATCAACAACCTTTGTTCATCTGTTTTCAATAGGCGTTACAACATCTGTGCCAATATTCCTGTACATTGCAATATATGCAATATACATACATGCTGTACTGTTGATGGTGATCATGTTAAGAATTTGTTGTCCCCATTGTACGTCACTCAGAACACCAGCGCCACCTAAGCATCTAAAATGAAATTAAACACCCCAGTTCAGTGTTCTTTTATTCTCACCACTGGGTTGAAAGGATGTGAAATATTCACTGCATGTTGTCTCTCATTCCTTGGACAAGGCCCCTAAATGACTTCCAATGCCGGTGCCGGCTTTGGCTTGCCTAGGGCCCTTGAATTGTTTCCAATAGACTTATGAGAGTCCCTGAGGCTGATTTGTCTCTCTTGAGGAGAACTTAACCCTCTGTCCCACTGTGCTAAAGGCACCCCCACTGGCACTGTCTCACTGGAAAAGCCACTAGAGAAGCCTCTCTCCTATGTGTTCATGCTGCTGTGGCCACAGCGAGGGAATTGCCACGAGCGCCAGAGACAACAATGCGAGAAATTTTAACAGCTGCGTAATTTCGCCTGATTTCCCTCTAAAGCCAAATGAGGCCCGAACTTAAAAAAGGTTCATCTTATGTAGACACACAACTTCAGCTCTAATGCAGTAAAACACATAGAGCTTATTTCCATATCTCTGCTGTCAGGAGGAAACAACTTAACTCTTCATTTTTCAGGAAATGGAAAAACAAATGTTATATTTTTCAGAAATGCAAGAAAACATTATATATTTTAAACAAAGCATTACTGCCTCATCAAAGTTGGTATTGTGACTTTGTATATTATCAGATACTTGCATGTGTCATTATATTATCACCACTTTATCCGAATACAGCTCAAGTGGAGTTAGGTGGTTTTCTATGTCATTGATATAGTTCTTATTAATGACAGAGAAAACCTCCTAACTCTGACAATGGATCTCCCAGCGCACAATGCATCATAACACATTGTGAGCTGGGACATCGCAATTTATTGTGAGTGCCAGTATACTGTAGATCAATATGACTGAAGTATAGATCAAGCTGAAAGCTGTACTTAAAAGTTAAAATAATTTTATTTTAACATAAATTGTAAACATCCATGGATCTAACTGTTACCACTGTTGTTCTACAGTTAACTGCTACAAACAATTCTTCCTCAATACTCAATAATGTATTTAACAAGAGAAATCATTGATTTATGAAAAAATAAATAAAAAACCTCAAAAATGGAGTTAATATCCTCCCGACAACGACGATATGTGAGAAGCTACTGTTCCTTCCAATGGAAAATGAAGCAACATTTTCACAATTTATACTGTACGCACATGCTTACACACACTTACACACGCAGTCGCACACACGCACACGCACGCACGCACGCACGCACGCACACACACACACACACACACACACACACACACACACACACACACACACACACACACACGCGCACGCACACGCACACACACGTGCTTACGGTATTTCTGAACATCCATCTATCTTTCAATTATATATGTGTGTCCCACGTGATCACATTTCAATATTGATTTCCTTGTTTCAGATGCTGCTTCAAGGCATTCTTGTCAGCTGGTGATAAAAATAAATGGTTGTTTATATGAACACATGAAAGAAATATCAATTAATCTTTAGCCCTACCGTGCCTAACATCCATTTGTTTATGTGAGGTTTGTCCCCTCTGTGTTGGTGTGTGAATGTGTTGTGCCTGCACGTGTGGGAGCTGGTGTGTCCATGTGCTCATTTCACACATGGATAATAGGTGTGTGTGTGTGTGTGTGTGTGTGTGTGTGTGTGTGTGTGTGTGTGTGTGTGTGTGTGTGTGTGTGTGTGTGTGTGTGTGTGTGTGTGTGTGTGTGTGTGTGTGTGGTATCCACGCCCTATTTCTGCAGCACATCAGCAATTCGCTTGTTTACTTACTTAAAAAAAACATACGTCGTTCTCAGCATAAAATCTTTGTGGCTGCATACCATTAGCCCAAATACAAACTTTTAACAGCGGAAATAAAACCAACAACCGCATAATACTTTGAGAGCTGCGCCCTCTAGTGGTCTATGGTACCTCGGCGCCATGCTTCACATCAACATCAAGCCGCTTTTCTAATTAATTTGAAAAATAACCTTCGAGCTCCGAACCAAGGCGGGGAGAGGGGAGCACGTAACTTTGGGAAAGTGTCATAGTATCTTGTTTACAACTGAAACGTACTTCCTGTGCATAACTTCCTCTTCAAAATAAGAGCCGCATGTAATGATTAGTCAACACTAGTTTTATTTCTAAGTCTACTTACAGGACATTAACATCACATTTGAGTTCCTTTTGAATGCCTGTCAGATTTCTCTACATAACTGTCTCTGCTGTTGGTGCGCAAATGCGCCTTGCATACCTTTGATCTACGCGCAGAAAACATTTTGACGACGTATGCGCACTGGCGCATCGGTTGTGTGCCCCCCTGATTATTAATAACATCTAAACATGTAAATACAACATGAACATAGTACTCGCCGAGAAATATTTTCGAGTTAAAAAAAACCGAATGGTTCAAGCCCATTAATTAAGATTCGAGTGCCAACCCTAACGAGCGAAGGTTCGAACCCCGAATGTTCGGGGACAGCCTTAGTGCGCGCACATTTCGCCTTGTGCCTGGAGAGACATAGCAACCTGCCTAGCAACCTGGGCTAGGCAGGTCCTGTTTCTCTGTTCATAAGCTTCCTCAGTTAGTCGCGTTACCTTACCCATCAGATGGCCAGGTGCTGTAAGCTTCAGGCTTGGATTGAATTTGTTATTTTGTGGAACATGCTTCAGATAGGAATTCGATTGTGGTGTGCCGCGGTTGAAAAGCCTCATGGTTAAAGCCCAGTTACCTAAATGGTCAGCATTTCTATAACACCTTTTTATCCAAGCGGCTTTATACGATGTCATTACATTCACCCTATTCACACACTCAACAGTGAAGGCAACCATGCAAGGAATCAACCTCCGGTTGCAAGATGGCCACTGCCATACATTCTGTCAGAGTTAAATGAACAATGATTTCACTGTATTAGCTGTTTACTTTGTTGGGAATGAAGGATAGTGATTTCCACCGCGGTCACAGGAAGCTTGTTGCGGACGCCACTCCAGATAAGGTCACCTTCCTGCCGTAACCGGAGACGGCAGGAGCCGGTCAAAATGCTGCTTCTATGAAAGTTGAACCTTTGAGCTTATTGTCTATTCGTGTGACATGCACACGTGAAATGTGTGTACACGCACGCACGCACGCACGCACGCACGCACGCACGCACGCACGCACGCACGCACGCACGCATGCAGTGTCAGTGGTCAGTGTCGTGATCTTCATACAGTATATGGAGATGGATGATAGTCAGCTCCAAATGGAGATCCATGTGTTGTACCAACTTGGTTCTTTTGCAAGTGTGACTCGTATCGCGGCAACCACACTGGTTATCATAAGACTGTCACAGTTTGGTCATATATTGACATTCCCATATATGGGCTTAATATTGATGACATCATGTATCTAAATATATGGGCATAACAGGGATTGGATTAGGGCATGGGCTGGAAATGCCCAAATAATAATTATTAATATTATTATTATTTTTTAATGAATGGGGTCTGGAATGACGGAAACGGAAAATGGCCGCCACTGCTATTCCCTTTGCTTGGCTTCCTCTGTCATCTCACTATTCTACCTTTTGCCGCCTTCTGCTCATGAACATCACACGTCTCTCTCACATAAGCATCCTCTGAACTCTCACTTCCTGTCTTTCCTTCTCACCTGCTCACATACATGTATAGTCAATCACTCCCTCCCTCTCTCCCTCCTTCCCCTCTCTCTCTCTCTCTCTCTCTCTCTCTCTCTCTCTCTCTCTTCCCCCAGTACTCTGTGTGTTAGTCATACATCTGACACAATATGAAACTCGTCTTCTTCTTGTCATTGTATTCTCATCTCCTCTGCACTCTCCATCTATCCTCCCCTCCTTTCTCTCTTTCCTTCTACTCTGCGTTGTTATTAATTTGGTCATGTGTCGACCTCTCTGCCTCTGCCTTTATGTTCAAACAGTTTCTATATTGGAAAGAGATGCATTTTCACAAAGACGTGTGTGTGTGTGTGTGTGTGTGTGTGTGTGTGTGTGTGTGTGTGTGTGTGTGTGTGTGTGTGTGTGTGTGTGTGTGTGTGTGTGTGTGTGTGTGTGTGTCACAATGTGTGTGTGTGTGTGTGGGGGGGGGGGGGGGGGGGGGACACGACTCGTGACCTATATGATTTGCATTGCATTGCCCCTTCCCCCTCCTCTCTCTCTCTCTCTCTCTCTCTCTCTCTCTCTCTCTCTCTCGCACGCACGCACGCACGCACGCATGCACGCATGCACGCACGCACACACCTGCTGCCGCTGTCACTTTGTTAGTATAAATCCTCCCAACAAACAAGTATTTCCTGTCATCACTTTGTCATCCCCACTCTACTGTGCCCAATCAGCACTACAGCACTATCCAACTGTCCCAGGAGTTCATATTTGGAATAAATAACTTTCTGTTCTCCCTCTCTCTTTTTAACAGACCATCAGACAGCACGCCCACTGATCTGCCGTCCAGATAATGAAAGAGGTAGGCCTTCCATCTTTTCTGTTTGGTGTGTTTTTGAGGGGCACTAGCCCCGTCCAGCATTGAGGGTGTGTAAACGCAAACATTGTCCTAACATGAATGGCCTAACATGAATGGCCAGTTTACGTAAACACAAACATTGAAGACAAAAGTGCACGCAAATTGTGATTGGCCGGAATGAGATGATGTATGATGATGTACTGTATGATGATAAGAGTGCCCCTCACTTCACACAGGCGTGATTGTTTTGTAAATATACATGTAACACAGTAGCTGACTGTAGTTCACATACACCGTAAAGTCCTCTGTAGCCTATAGCCAGCGCTGTATGAAATCAAACAAACTGTCAAAATGTCATCACATGCAGTATGAATAAACCATAACGCTGGTCCAATGTTATGAAAAGCGCCCGCTTTTGTTTTGCCTCCAGGCAACAGGGTTTAGTAGATGCAGAAGTGTGTGTGTGTGTGTGTGTGTGTGTGTGTGTGTGTGTGTGTGTGTGTGTGTGTGTGTGTGTGTGTGTGTGTGTGTGTGTGTGTGTGTGTGTGTGTGTGTGTGTGTCCAACTGAACCATGAGCAATCATGGATGATGGATTCACAACCTTGGCCGTGGCCTTCCGCAACACATGATTGGGTGGAGCGATGGATGGATGGATGGATGGATGGATGGATGGATGGATGGATGGATGAACAACAATCACAGACAAAAGTGGAAGTATCACATGGAAAGAAGGTTGGATGGCTTGATGAACAGAATGTATGGATTGAATGAATGATTGTGAGGACAGGTGAATGGATGGATGGATGGATGGATGAATGATTGCGAGGACAGGAGAATGGATGGATGACGCGGCAGGGGTCGGAGGTCCGTGATACGAGGATGATTGCACAGATGCATTATGGGACCACACAGGTGGATGGTGGATGGTGGAAAGAAGGTTGGATGGCTTGATGAACAGAATGTATGGATTGAATGAATGATTGCGAGGACAGGTGAATGGATGGATGGATGGATGGATGGATGGATGGATGGATGATTGCGAGGACAGGAGAATGGATGGATGACGCGGCAGGGGTCGGAGGTCAGTGATACGAGGATGATTGCACAGATGCATTATGGGACCACACAGGTGGATGGTAGCGGGTGAGTTATTTGACCCATTAAGACCTGGGGAAACCATTTTCAGAAAAAAAGGTATGTTGCTATATGTCAGTGCATGGTGCTTAAAACGTTTTCATGTCAAGAACCCCAAAAATGATATTTGGCTGTGGATCCCATCTCGTGATTTGAATTACAATACATATATATATCGGCACTGTATACTGTAGCACGGCACAAAGTGAATTGGAAGTGGATTGTATCTGCTATTTCTTGAATTGCCAAAGTATAAAATATTGCTTTTTAGTTTTTAGCTAAAATCTAAAATGACAAGGATGATTCCCGGTTTTAGTTTAGATAGATGACATTGTTATTGTAAGCAGCTATTTTAAAAGTTCCATAATCAATGTCTAAACAATTAGGACGCCAGGTTAAAAACCTGTGACCACTTCAGTTTCCCGCCCTAAGGCCAGTATGGAGCAGCATAATGGATGCCCTTCCTCTATCAGATTAGACTGCTCGTTATGTGTAACTGTGGCCAGAGTAATGACAGCACATTACACTATCAGATAATAATGGACCCGCCACATATTCTATTATCAGGGAGTAAAGCCGCGGCCGTTCATCCGTGCTCGTCTTGCTTTGGGATTCAAACAAGCGAACTCTTACCGTAATGGGCCTCCCCGGATGATAAGGGCAGGGGATGCGTCCTCTTTATGGAACTCAAGTGAGGCTTGCTTCAATAATGGAGATCCTAATGGAGATAAATTGTGGATGCTGCAAAGAGCATTTTCTTTAAAACTTTTTTTTATGTCCTGGGAAGACTTTGCTGCTTTGCAAAACCACCAAGTCTCGGTCTACTGTTAGTCACCGAGAGCGGGAGCTGACCAGTACAACCACAGTCTTCTAGTGTTGGTCACTAGGATCTGGCCAGTACAATGGTCACTGTAAACTGGCAAAGTAGTTCACTTTTTGTAACCTCGGGTCCTCCTAATCATTTTAGCCAAAATAACAGAGTTGAACAAAAAGGAAAGTAGAAATGCAGTCTCTTGAGATGCCAACTTGCGCCTTGCACACAAGTTGGCCATGTATGGCCTACTTCTGTGCAAGCAGAGCGTGCCATGGGGTGCGCTCACCACTGCTGATACGACTGCTGCTCTGAGTCCTAGAGCTCTCTACTGTCTATCTGGGTATGACTGCTCTGAGTCCTAGAGCTCTCTGCTGTCTGGGTATGACTGCTGCTGAGTCCTAGAGCTCTCTACTGTCTGGGTACGACTGCTGCTCTGAGTCCTAGAGCTCTCTGCTGTCTGGGTACGACTGCTGCTGAGTCCTAGAGCTCTCTACTGTCTGGGTACAACTGCTGCTCTGAGTCCTAGAGCTCTCTGCTGTCTATCTGGGTACGACTGCTGCTCTGAGTCCTAGAGCTCTCTGCTATTCTAAATCCTTTATACCCGTTATGACCTTATACCAACCTTGACACGTACCGTAGTTACGTCACCAAGAATGGTGGTCCCTTATTGGCTGTTGGAGGACACCGACATTCATACCCCGACATACATAGCCCTTATTGACCTTATACCAACCATGAAACATACTTTAGTTATGTCATCAAGAACAGTGGTCCCTTATTGGCCGGTGGAGTATGTACTGTACATATATACCCAGCCGATCGCAGTACTTGCACGCTCTGCTTGCGCAAGTAATTATTTAAACCATTTAAACATTATCTTTTTAAATATGTTTTTCATCATCATGTTTGTGACTGAAGGTCGCAGTTTACTATGACAACCTGCAAACCCGTCCGTCTGTTGGTCACGCCTCCATATGGTTGCCAATCCATCAGGCCTCATGACATATTTGGACATCATGGATGTCAATTCTCATGCATACAGTATGCATACATGATACAGATATTTCGCATGTTAATGGTACGATGATTATAATATTTTGTCCAGACTGGCAGTAGTTGCTGCCTGTGACTTCTGGAAACTTTACTTGGAGAGAGTGCGGGCTGTGCGGCAAAGTGTATACATCTATTAAAGCACAAGGCTCTCCCATCGATTTCCAATAGGCTGCTGTTAGTTCCAAAAGGTTACTCTATGCTGATGTATAGCGGCCTCGCCTCGACCGCACAGCTGGACACCCTGCCACTGGCTACAATGAACGGCAAGTCATTCGACCGACACAAAATGGCTGTGTGTGTGTGTCTCTCTTTTCTTTTTGAAACACAGCCTCATGTTCTCCCACATCTTTCCCACCGTTCTCTTTTCTCTTCATCTCTCTCCCCATCAGCTATTAATAGCTCGAGTGCACCAGCCCTTCATACGAGCGATAAAATATAATGGAGTGCCGAGATAGTTAGAGGGTGCTTAAAGTGTGAGTACGAGTGTGTGCTGTCCTGTGTTGCTTTGTGTGCGTGCGTGCGTGCGTGCGTGCGTGCGTGCGTGCGTGCGTGCGTGCGTGCGTGCGTGCGTGCTACAGCATTACATGTTAATGTATGACGGTTGACCTCGAGTGTGCTCTGCTCTGACCTGTACATATAACACCTATACTGATTTTGTTGACCCAATGACCTTTCCTCTAGTGCCACATATCCTTAGGCCAAGACGACCGCTAGAGTTTAGTTGGACTTTTAGACTCTTTTAGACTTGCTAAACATTCCCAGTAGGAATACCACACTGCAGTGTGGTATACCATATACCAAGATTAAACCACTGTACAGGAAAGGTCATCGGGTCAACAAAATCAGTATAGGTGTTATATGTACAGGTCAGAGCAGAGCACACTCGCACGCACGCACGCACGCACGCACGCACGCACGCACGCACACACACACACACACACACACACACACACACACACACACACACACACACACACACACACACACACACACACACACACACACTAAACCTCTAACAATACTAAGATATACACTACTATCCATTTTACCCGAGTCAGACATAACACAAACCTCTAATTTAGCAGAATATTAGGATTCCGGGGCTGATATATGGTACATGCCGGAAGCCAGTGAGTAAGTCCATGGGTCCGAATTTGGATTCTACAGAGTGAATTTGACACCAAGATCATTTAAATAGGACAAATCTATTATTAAGTCGCTCTTAATCCAGAGCGATTTAATGTAAATCGCTCTGGATTAAGAGCGTCTGCTAAATGCCTACATTGTAAATTGGATTTTTTTGCGAGATGCAATATTACTGTATATTCAATTTGCATGATTTGATTGACTGACTGACCCACAATAAGACAATGAGTGGTGCGACTCTGCGCCCAGAACATAACTAATGCATGTGTAAGAGTAAAACTATGAGAAAGTTAAGCCTTACCCTAAAGCCCAAACCACACCAATGCAACTAGTCACAACTCCTTGCAACAAAACAGTTTTAAGGTCAACCACACCAATGCAACTCCTTGCAACTGCCATTGGGGATAATGGTTGCAACTTGCAAGTAGTTGCATGTTGCATGGGGAATCATCAATCACAGTGCGGTTAGGGCTTAACAACAGTATTGCAGGTGTTGCGTGCGACCATTTCCTAGATCTGGAAATATCTATCGGGTCTGTAAATCAGCTATGTTGTTGGCTTGCAACACTGATGTACGACAAAGCATAAATCAGGCTCAAGTCTTGTTAATTAATGCACACAAGCCTTATTCAGCACCCACAGCATGTACTGTACCTTATGTATGCACATAAATGACACTGGCCATCAAACTGTCATTATGTCATTAATTCATTATGTACGACAGCTGTTCATACAGGCTCATGTTGTTCTTTGACAGTGGCACATGAGTCACGGTTTCACACGGCTGAACCATTATGTTCAATCGTCTGACTAATAGTCAGAAGATTAATTGTCCTCCAAATAATTAAGGATAATGATTTTATTGTGTTTTTGGGTTAATTATTTTTGTAATGTGGCTTTTAGGCTTTGAAAACTGGATAGGGAAGTTATGACAAATACATATACAAATAAAAAGACTGGTGGCAATTATTGGAAGTAAATTATGTACTGTATTGCCATAATAAGGCTATATTTAATACTTTCAAATGTTTTGAAATGTATATGAAAAATTTTCAACAGATTAATTAAAATCACGATTAGGCAAAAATAACTGTGATTTCGGTATCTCAAATATTTGTGATCAGGCGATTATATAATAATTGTGACAGGCAGGCCTTCTCAGGAGGCCCTGCCCTGAGAACCAGAACAGTAGAACAGAGTGCATTTGATACAGGTCACCTTGGTTTTATTCCTCCTGCATATTGATTGACTGTCATCGTAGCTGCTTCCGTCTATGCTCCTCAGTTCAACCACAGATAAACAGGAGCATCCTGTTTCCTCGCCTTCTCTCATTCTCAGAGAGAGAAGAAAATGGAGGACCCCAATGTAAGCAAGTCTTAGTGCTTTTCCTAGTTCATCCTCTTAGCGCGTGATTTCTTTCTACGTCCGAGGCTAGACAGAGACCCGCCCTTGGTGACGCCCCGCACACACTACAGAAAGTCATATCATGAGCACACTTACATAAACACACCCTTTTGCCTACACATGCACACAGGACGTAAACGTAAGCCATAGTTCACCGTCATGAATCATGTCATGATTATGATTATGTCATGCGGCGACAAATACATTTTGGCGTTTTAATATTAGTATTTATTATTATGCTTCCGCTTTTCGTTCTGTGCAAACTACAACAAAAAGAAGTGTTCACGAGACAATTACTAAGCCTACTTACTTCATACAGTTACAAGGCTTACCTTTTATCGGGGACGGCGACAGATAAATGTTGGCGTTTTAATATTATTATCGCTAAATCGCTAACGTTTTAATATTATTATCGCTAAGCTTCTCCCTACTTCCTCTACTTTACTTCTGACAGCAGCAGCATAGCTAGCCAATAAGAGGGTTCGCGGCCAATCAGAGGCAGGCGGGCCACGCAGGGCGTCAACAAGGGCGGGTCTCTGTCTAGCCTCGGACGTAGAAAGAAATCACACCCTCTTAGCAGACCTTGTATTGAACTGTATGTTCCTCGGACTGTGCTTATTCTACAACTGTACATTTTCAATCAATCAATCAATCAATCAATCAATCAATCAATCAATCAATCAAGTCAATTATCTAATGTAATCCTGGGCGCTACACTTCCTCTGCCAACCTGGGGACCTGCGGACTGACCTCATGCTTCCTTCTATGCATGAGGAGTCCAAGCTGCTTCTTTTCACCTGACAGGGGGGAGTTTCCCCGGCTGGACGTAGCACGTGGAAGGAACACGTTATTCCGACCAGTTCCTTTCCCCTCCATCATGCGCACGCCCCGGCTAGCCAGGGGAGGTAGTTTAGAGACCAGGATTACTGCATGTTTTTTGTGATGGTACCTACCCTAGGGGACACGGGAAGAACATGCAAACTCCACACAGAAAGGCCCTTTCGCCAACCCAGCCTCGGGTATGGGCACTGATGACGCGGAGAAGAGAACACGCCCCCAGCGCCCACAGCGTCCCCAGTGGGAATCGAACCCAGTACCTTCTAGCTGTGAGGCGACAGCACACACACACACACACACACACACACACACACACACACACACACACACACACACGCACACTCGCGCACATGCACAAATGAGAGCTGTTCAAGATGGCAAATCCCAGAGGTGCCCCGTTGTAAAAACACAAAGATTGTTGGTGACTGCCATAGCACAATGTATGAGTAATAACCTGTTGCCTTATCAGCAGTTTTTTGGCCAAAAGGTCTCTTGAGTTGAGCGTCGACTAGCTCTCGCCTCTTCAGATCAAGCTGTGTAATCAGGCACAGTCACCAACGGCCCATTGGGGCCATTGTCGTGAATGAAGCACGATGTCGATGAATAGCAGCTGATGAGCCTTCTGAATAGAGGTGCTGGTGTAGTTGAGTGAAACCACCTGCATGGTGCAGCTTCTGTGGCAGTTACAAGGCTTAGAAATTTGAACAAAATGTTAATACCTTTCAAGTCAGTTTTGAGGGGCATTTGAGGGCCCCTCCAATGCCTGGCCTTTGAGGGCCCCTCAAATGCCTGGCCTTTGAAATTACGTCAGATGACAGCCAAGTATATGGACTTTTAATGTTTTTAGAGCACCTTTAACAAAAACTGAATGGAAGCCAAGTCCATCGACTTTTAATGTTTGTTTACGACCCTGAAGTGACGACGTGAGATGTTATGTGACCATTGAATACATCTACTGTAATTCATGTCTTGTATCATATAGTGGCAGTGAATCTGCCAGTGAAAGTGACACTGCCCCATATGTTCAGCCTTCTTCTGTATAAGTTCAAGTGATGCTTCATTTCAACATTTCCAGGTGCCCCTCACTTCACACAAGGGTGATTTTTTTTAGGACACTGTTATTGAGGGGTGCTAGCCCCTCCTATACACAGGTTTAATGTTTGTCTTTAGTTCAAAGTTTGTTTTGTAAACGCATTGACAACTAGAAAAAGTGCCCTTCTGGGCACAGGTCTCCACCAGGAGGATAGGACTGTGTGAGATGTTTGGCAAAATGTTTAGGAGTAATATAAACATGTTTGCCTTTGATGGCAATTGGATGATTTGAGGCATTTTGTTCCAAAAATGTGTTTTGCAAAAATCAACTTGTTGGTGGCGCTATAACAGGCCAATGTGAAAGGGTGGGATATATTCCTCGGCCTAGTAAGAAAAGGTGTGAAAGATTTCACGTAAATTGCATGCTGCGTTCATGATTTGAGGCTTTTGTTCAAAACGGGGCAATCTTGCAAACTGTGAAAGCCAATTATAGCCAATTAGGATGGAATATGAAATATCGGACAGATCCGACTTGAGCACATGACCATAGAGATACTGTGTTTTCCAAAAGTCGGCCTCCTGGTGGCGCTATAAAAGGCAGATGCGGAAAATGCAGGTCAAAGGTTTGTCCTTGGCCTCTAGGGAGTGTGCATGCAACGTTTCACGCAGATCGGTGCAGTTGTAGGTAAACAATGTGAAAAGCTGCCTCATGGTGGCGTTATAACAGGCCGTTCTGGAAAATGCGGGGCAGAGGTTCATCGTTGGCATCCAGGGAGTGTGTGTGCAAAGTTTGGCATCGACCGGGTTAACGGTGCCGGAGATTAGCTGGTAACAGACGGACGGAAGGACGGACACACACACACACACACACACACACACACACGGACACACACACGGACGGAGTGCAAAACATACTCTCTCCCCATGCCTTCGGCCTGGTGGAGAAAATGAAGGGAATATTTACGTCATATTGTGTCGTTTTCGCCATACTGTCTCTTTATTGTTAATGGCGTTTAATGTTTGTGTTGGCACCGTTTGTTTTAAATCACCATTACATCACCTAATCAACATGAGTTAGACTTTAATACGTATATTAGTGCCCCTCACTTCACACGGGTGGGATTTCTTTTAGGACACTAGGTTTATCAACCTGTGGGTCACGAGGATATTGCAAGTGGGCCCAAATAGATTTTCAAGTGGGCCCTGATCCAGAAAAGGTTGAGAACCAGTGTTTTTTATGACATGGCACCTCAGAGGCAAGCTGACTAGTCTAGAAGAGGATATGTCTGTGTGTATGTCTGTGTGACCGGAGCTCAGTCTTGACTTGAGTCAAAGTAAATGTAGCCTGAAAGTAGAGCTTTTTTGCCTAGAGGGGCGGATTCAAATTAGTGCTGAAAACCAAGGGCCGCTCCCTATTGGTTCACCAACCTATGTGCCCGCCTCCCGTCCACCCGCCCCCCTCCTCCTCCCCTCCCTGGAAGAACACAGTGGAGAACACTGAGGTCACCAAATTTGGAGCGATGCCCCTCTGCATTCTTATTGGTTAGGTAAATACAAGGTTCACTCCCACTCCTATGCCACATTTCCTGGTTACTTCGCCCGGTCTTTTTTATTTTTATTCTTTTAACACTTTGACTGCGGCCTGGTCAACGGACAGCGTAGTTTTCGAGTAAAGAGCCATAGGAGATCCTAATTATAACAGTAGTCTACGCATGCGTGAGAACGTTCCGTGCGTGCATGAGAAAGCAAGGTGTTGCCTAGCAACCAGCTCAGGGCAAAAAGTTGTTTTTTAGCGGTGCCTTTTCAGATCCATAATAAGCGATATAAAACGTAGGCCTATATATACATCACAGCTATATATACATCAGATGGCTATTAAAACACGTATATATACGTCAATAGCAGACAATGTGTTAAAACAAAATGCCAGGTCCCCCTGGCTAAAGTAAATGTACTTACCGGTAGTTAGCAACACATTTCACTGTGCTTTATTTCAAATTCCTCTGCGCCAGTTCCGAAAGATTGTTAGTGCTCCCGGTGGGTTTAAAACTATAAACAGCTTGTCATATGAAATGGAAGAATGGAACTTTTTTGACAGATGGCATTGGTAACCGGCAGCAGCTGAAGGTATAATTGTGGGTATATTTCATACCAGCTCCTGTACAGTTAACTTAATGCTGGCACGCACAAACACCTACATTAAACTGTTCTTACCTTCAGCTGCAGTTGTGAATATATCCATAATAAGCTTTGCCTGGTCCTTTCTTTCCTTTTTCTTTTCACCCCCTTTCCTCCCCAATTTAGCTGTTATGCCAAACAATACTATTTTGCTCAATGGTCCGTGGAATTCAGGCGCGGCCCCAAGCCCGATTGGTGCCGCAATTTACAGCTTGAGTCCGTCCGTTTTTAGCCCAAGGAGTGTTTTTTGTGTAAAACGAATGCTTGGGATGTATTCAGAATCATGAAACCCCCCTAGTTTGACACGTCAGTCACATGCTACTTAATGCTACATAATGAAATTTTGAAAATGTTGCCTTATATAGGTTTGGTGGCCATATGGATTTGGCCGCTGTGGCCACCCAGAAGGTCACTGGCTCAGGCACCCTATAGCTAAATCGTTAGAGCATGCCCTGGGCTACATCTGTGCAAAATCTGGCGCTTTTAGACGAATGAACGCGAAATATCCTAATAAGCTCCTCCACTAATAATGGACAGGATATACCTCTTGACCCAATCAATGATAAAGAGTGGACATGCATATTTGAGATTATTTATAATTTGGTTTACAATGCCTGAGTTTTGTTGCTGTTGGTGTTGTTGTTGTTGTTGTTGCTGCTATTCATTTTCCCTGCAAATAAATTGTTAATAAATACAGTAGCAGACTTGAAGACATTATAATTGTCCTGACTCCTGTATATGCATGTACTTTAGTAGTGTAAGTAATCTTGCATCCATTATTTAATATTGGGTTGAAAGAAGCTTTGATCTTACCACTTGACTGCAAAGTGGGGGATGTTTAGTGGATCACAGTATTGCAGTTTCCTTCAGCCTATTAAAATCATTTAAAATATACCAAATCTAAAGAGCTTTATTTTCCCTCTAAAAGTTGAAGAACAATTTCAAACGTTCATTCAAACCTTTTGAAGGAGATTTCCGACTTCTTCTTGTCCTCCTGCATGAAACATACAGCAACGTCTAGTACGTCCACTTCCCTCCAATGAAATGACTGGACAGATTCCAGTCGCCTTATTTTTGGTTCTAAAGTAACTTTGTTCTATGTTCTTTGAATGCTCTTCAAAGTGCTCGCATAGAGCTCACTACACTCGCCTATCTGCAGTAGCACATGCTAGCCCTGACAGATGGTTTGTGTGTGTTATTCTAAGTGGAGAAAATTACTCGTTTCTAAAGTTAGTCTTATAGTTGACGTTCTGGTAGCCTATCCCCAGTTGAAATCTCTGCCTGCCTTGACCTCTGCAGACTTTGGTTTTCTCAAGGGATTGTGGGATCAGGGACACGCACGCACGCACGCACGCACGCACGCACGCACGCACGCACGCACGCACACACACACACACACACACACACACACACACACACACACACACACACACACACACACACACACACACACACACACACACACACAATCACAGCTGCTCATTCAAAGTGAAGCCTCATCAATCAATGCTGCAGCAGTTCTGTTCAAGTACTGCAAGAACTTGGAATGAAAGTGACTTTGATTGCCAAGTATATGATCATTAATGCAGAGTTTATGCCTCGGCTTTTGATAGAGTTAAAAGGATCCCTTATTCCTTACAGTATACATTATAATTGCCCTATATAATGTAACTAACACTTAAAAACACTTTAAATTTGTATTTATTTTATAAATAGCTGGGAGTAAATTCATAGTTACACACACATCATTATTGTCTGATGCACTAGTTTTCCTTCTAACGCAGTCCCAAGGTAGTCCTTATGTTCTCCTAGACATCAAACCAGACATTTACCACTCTCTGCTGTGTGTGAGTGTCCTAATTGGGGACTAAATGTCTGAGCAATTATGTAAAGATGAGCATGAACTCCCAAAACAAACCCATTTTCTCATTTAGGGTTGAGGCTTCTGGCCTTTTCAAGTAATGAAAAGCACTGTGCTTGTTCGTTCGTGCATGTGTGTGCATGTGCGTGCGTGCGTGCGTGCGTGCGTGCGTGCGTGCGTGCGTGCGTGCGTGCGTGCGTGCGGTATCAGCACATAGAAGCCATGTCTCCCTCCAGGGGACAGGAGGCAGGCAGGCAGGGAAATGACTCATCGCCGGGCCTGTCACTCACATCGCAGTTACTTTGTTTTCACACCAGACATATGAATGGAAATTACATTATAAATACCTGCTTGGCATAGCAAGCAATGGCCAGAAAAGGGACAAGAACAGACAGACTTAGAGAGCTCCATATATGGGCATAAAAGGGTATACAGGCAGCCAGAGATACCGATATCTCCATGTATGGGCACAAAGAGGACATAGACGGATGGTTAAAATGGGTGCTATGACAACGGATATAAAGGGTATTGCATACTAGGGTGGGGTATGAATTCCAGATTTTCATTGTCCCCAACTTGTATCGTTCTAAGCACGCCGGCGTGAGACGGGCACATATTTAGTATAGGCCTACAGCTAAAATATAAGAAATGTCTGACGACTCACTCACTCCATATTTACTGTAATTCAATCATTCACTCACTTCACTTCAATGTCACTTCAATGTTCATATTTTAGGTTGTTATTAGAGAAAGTATAAAGATGAGTGTTTTATTTTTATTTCTTTCTTTTTTAATTTGCTGCTTTCTTTTGTTTTAGTGATTTAAGCTATTAGGACAGGGGGGGGGGCATTCGAACAAGTGGCTAAATATGTATTGTTATTTATTTATTTATTTTACAAAATGTTACGCCGATCTGGCCACAAAAGATCACGGGATCTACTGAATGTGAAGGGGGATACTAGGGGGGTCACCGGGGGGGCTCAATATGTCAGTTTGCCATCTCCCCTTCACATTCTGTTTTGTGGACATATGTAATTTCCTGGGGTCTAGTAGGACTATAGTAAATAATAATCAAGAAATCTCTGTAAAATGAAAGAACATAAAAAAAAACATATTTAGCCACTTGTTCAAAATGCCCCTGTGTAAAAAATAGCTAAATCGTTAAAATGAAAGAAAGCAGCAAATTAAAAATAAATAAAATAAAATAATACACTCATCTTTTACTTTCTCTAATAACAACCTAAAACATAAAAATTGGTTGGAAAAAAGGGCGAAAAAAACGAAGTTGTCCGTTAAATGTTGATGCAATATGAAACAAATGTCCTGCCTCAAACTGCCCATGTGAAGACTAATCGCAGCTTGCGTCCAATTAAATCCAATTAAATGGAATGGACTAATTTTGGAGCAAAGCTATTTCTGCAATCTGCAAAGGTATCACAGCGGTTAGCCGTGACATTTCCAGCAAATCTATTAGTGTGCTAATTCTACCATGACTCACATCGGTCCACAGGTGTATCGTACCAATTACCCACCTCACAACCCCGTGCATCCTGTTATCACTGTTAACCCCTTAAGACCTGAGGCCCATTCTGCATAAGGCCGTCTAAACCAGTAGTTCTCAAACCAAGGACCCCCAAATGTATTGTATTGTTGGCAGCAGATCTGAGCTTGTATTGTTTTGTATTTATTTATTTATTTTTGCCAGGGACCATCAGAAGAGTTTATTTTTATTTTGTTTCTGTTTATTACTATCTAGTGTTCAAAAATATTCAAACTTTTTTCCAAAATAGCAGATACAATAGCAGTACAAACTCATTAGTGTGTAGTGACACTTAAGTGACTGTGTGAGCTTATCTGCTATTTTTGCATAGCCAATCTAAATTGACACAGAACTGATACTTTCCCGGTTTTAATGGGTTAATTTGCACACGCATGATCGCACGCACACGCACACACACACACACACACACACACACACACACACACACACACACACACACACACACACACACACACACACACACACACACACACAGTTTCTATTCTCCCTTGGTGAATTCTGTAAGTTCAACTATGTGTCAACTCTGCCTCAGTCCTAATTGAGACTCCATGGACCCTGTGCTCTCTGTTTCTCTTCACAAAGCACCTTTTTCATTCCTGTCTCTGATCTTAACGAGCCTAGTTAACTGCCATGGCAACCAGGCTCTCTGGGACAACTTATTATTGGATGAAAATGACAATGCTGGGCTGGTATGTAATGCTGGAACTTGGAAGGCATGAGGGAGAGTTTTAGTTTACGGGGGCGTGCAGGGATGATGCTACACAGTAAAATACTGAGTGTTGATATGACTCGACAAATCAGAGCTGGCCCAAGTGGGCATAGGTGGAAAGTTTATTAAGCAAATACGATCAGTTAATTAATCAATGTTGTTTGGAGATACTGCCATGCGGTTCTGATATGCAAGTGTCAGTGAGTGAAATTTGACAAAGGAACTTGAACATGAGCTGAGAAAGAGTGAAATCCATGTCAAAACATTGATGGCCTATACAGTACTGTATGTAGATTCTAACCCTTTAATTCCATACCAGTTTGTATGTTTGTATGTTTGGCCAGGGGAGACTATATTATGCACTTCAGGCAGTACTGGTTCCTACCTGGCAGGCTGGGACCAGGGTTGGAATGTCTCAATTGAAGGTAAATGGTAAATGGTAAATGGTGCATTTATATTAGCCTGGCTAATAAGCCAGACTAATATCACACAACACTGTCGCGGTATATCAGTCTGGGCTGGCTCCACTTGGATTTCATTTCCCGGGGAACATTTTCTCTTCGACGCAATTGGTCAGAGCTACTGTCAGTCAAAGGTCTCAAGCATTGAACGTCACTGTACCAAAGCCCGCCTATATTGCATACCGTGTCCCGATTGGTCCGACCTGTTCTCGATTGTAGGAAAGAGGCGTGCTACTGAGCCTCGCCAGACCGAAATCCGCTGGTAGGCAACTTTTTTTTGCCAACGGCTGATTCGGTCTGGTTTATTAACCAGGCTACATTTATATAGCGCCTTTATCCAAGGCGCTTTACATAGATTGTGCATTACATTCACCCATTCACACACACATTCATACACCGATTGCAGCGGAAACCATGCAAGGTACCAACCAGCACATCACACTGAACCCCAAATTGCACACCACAATTTGGGGTTCAGTGTCTTGCCCAAGGACACTTCGACATGTAGACAGCCTACATACAGATTTGACGTACACGTGTGCGCACGATTATTTGTCCTTTTTCTGCTCAAAATGAGACAATCTGGCGTGTTTAGGATCCTGGAAACCTGAAACGAAATAACGCAGCCATGAAACAAGGCTGTGACTTCCATAGAAAATTAATTGAAGCTGTTTCTTCACCCCTCACCCCCCAGGACAATCATCAGACAATTGTTTTCCATGTGTGAGTGCAGCCCAATATAATGTGGATAGCAGGACGTTAGCCCGTTTGGTCCGCCCTCAGCCCTCCTCTTCCGGTGGGGCGCGAGTGCAGAATGGCCTTCGTGTTTGAGTAAAGGTCATATCCCCTCCTAGGTACAGTTTTAGACCACAACAGAGGTGCGCCGTCTCAAGCGAACTTGAGCCACGAGAAACCCCACCGAGCGCGAGTTGTGTTGAACGTTGCAAAGTTAGGTTAGCCGACTCTGACCCATTCAAGTTACGACCCGTTATGGACAGAATAGTAAATCATGTTCTGGCGAGAGCGTTTGCCTCGACTGCCACTCAAAGTGAGTACTGACCAATCACAGCGCGTCCTTGCACAAGTGCACTGGCCAATCACAGCACGTCCTAACTCAAACGTGAAGGCCATTCTGCACTCGCGTTGGGGCGCCTATGTAATGTAATTCAGTCAGTAGGCCTACTTAAATCGACATGTAAATCAGATTAAGATCAATTCAAGATTGCAACTTCACCTCTCTGGAATTCAACTGTGTGTGTACACAGTCTGAATTGGAATGGGAGTGCTTCTGGGAGTTTCTCCCTCCCTCCACCGCGTTCACGGCATACACCATGATTCTCAATTTGTCATTCGTTAGCAATGTAGGCCTATAAAAATAACATTCTAACATGACCTATTTACAATGTCACTAAAATATGAATGTGTTCCACATTATAAAGTTATCAAAGTTATAAAAGTTATATTTGTTGACTGTTTGCCGTGCTGGGTAAACATATTAGCAATAGCAATTTGAAGATGTCTTTTGGGGATCAGATAACAAATAGCAAAATTAGGATTCACCACTAGAGGTATTTTGTACTTGGTTACCTTATCATCATTTTATGGAAATGCTCTGCACTGCTCTTTCTATACCTCTGCATAAATAGGCGACTGCATGTGTTTGTAGAGTTAAAGCTGCAATCCGGACCTTTAAATGAATAAAACGTTATTTTACTCCCTACTCTTCCATTGACACATTTAGACTCTGTTGTCGATTAGGAGTTGGACACCTACTGCCTGAGAGTCATATGCACAATATCTCCCTGCGTTCGAAGCACGGGCACTCGGGCAGGGCATTAAACGTACAATTTACAATTTACAATTTACAATTTAGGCATTTAGCAGACGCTCTTAATCCAGAGCGACTTACAATAAGCAAGAACAAAAAGCATGGGAATACATCACATATGTAAAAATGCATTTATCGCGAAACATGCGTAAGCTAAGAACGTGACTAGAACATATCTATATAATGACACTATACATATAAACTATAACTAGAACATATCTATATAATGACACTATACATATAAACTACACATATATGCTATACTATGCTGTACATATATACTATGAAGTGCTATGACTACATACAATGCACTTATTGTGCTGTCTACATGACATGCTATAAGTCTGTTTCAAATGCTATATAAGTCTAAGAAGTGCTGTCTAAGGGGGTTAGGGTAAGTGCTATGGGCCATGATGGAGTCTGAAAAGGTGGGTTTTCAGACTACGGCGGAAGATCGGGAGTGATGCTGCAGTTCTGATTGCAACGGGAAGTGCATTCCACAGTTTTGGGGCCAGAAGGGAGAAGAGTTTGGGACGTGTGGAGCGTTGTCCCGGCGTTTTTAGTGAGGGTACTTCCAGCTTCCCTGCGTTGGCTGATCTGAGTGCGCGGGAGGGTTTGTAGGGTTCAATCATGCTGGCAAGATATGGGGGAGCCATACCTTTGGTTGCTTTAAATGCCAACATCAGAGTTTTGTATTCTGTGCGGGCAGCGACCGGGAGCCAGTGCAGGGAGCGGAGCAGGGGGGAGACATGTGAGAATTTTGGCTGGTTGAAGACCAAGCGAGCTGCGGCATTTTGGATCAGTTGGAGAGGCTTCAGTGCACATGCCGGTAGGCCAGTAAGGAGAGAGTTACAATAGTCAAGTTTTGACAGGACTGTTGTCTGGATTAGGAGCTTACCGATTTCAACCAATGTATATGGAGTATAGGCCTATAATAAATCACACTACAGTGTGTACACTGTGCAGGGAGTAAGATCGATCTTTCCCTGGACTTTAGAGAGGGATGGATGGATCGATTGACGGATGGAGGGATGTATAGATGGACAGACAACTTCTACTAGGACTTCGATTAGGATTTTTGGATCACTGGAAGTTAAGAGCAACAGTGTCCGGTATCAACATTCACATTGCAATCTCAGTGTAAGGGCCTGGTGCAGTGGGCCTGGCAGCACTGAGCGAGGAGCTTCATTATGCAGGCTTGACTGTATCGCCATTCTCCTGCTGTTCTGCAATTACTCTGCAAATTAGCCGCTCTGTCTAAAAGTAGAGGAACATCTTGGGAGCATGATGGTGGTATTATGACGTGTTGGGTTCCAACATCCTGTACTGAAGCTCCACATTGTTCCCTTGGTTCAAGTAAAGTTGAATTGAATTAAAATGTGTGTGTGTGTGTGTGCGTGCGTGCGTGCGTGCGTGCGTGCGTGCGTGCGTGTCCTTTACTCTTGCGTGCTGTCAGATTCCCCGGGCTGAGTTATAAGATCCCTATAGGCTATATGATTGTTGGCCAAGCAAGCAGCAGCCATGTTGGTCTGTTAGTCCATTTTCCCTGCAGTTTGTCACTCTGATAATCAGTCAGTATATAGTCAAATCAAGTTTTTTTTCCTTCTTTTTTCGGTCATCTAGAAAGACAACCATTCAGGTGCCAGTCAGTCAGTCAGTCAGTCAGTCAGTCAGTCAGATAGATAGATAGATAGATAGATAGATAGATAGATAGATAGATAGATAGATAGATAGATACCTAGGTTCCTCACTGTTCAACAGAAACACCTTGAAGACCTTAACAGGAGCCCTCGTACAAGGTTTCTTTGACTATGCATGCACCTCCTGGTACCACAGCACCTCAAAGGCCCTTAAAACAAGGCTCCAGACTTCCCAAAACAAACTGGTCAGGCTCCTACTTGGCCTCACCCCCCGAACCCACCTCACCCCTGCCCACTTTGACAGGCTGGAATGGCTTAGGGTCGACGACAGAGTACAGCATCTTGCAATGGGTCTGGTCCACAAGATTCGATACACCACCAAGATACCCATGTACCTGTCTAGATACTTCCTTAATGTTAACGAAGTCCACACCCACAACACCAGAGGGAGTGCAACGAACCATGTTCAACCCAGATTCGGCACAAACAAGGGACTAAATTATTTTCGCTCCTATGCCCCCAAAATGTGGAACGCCCTACCAACATGTCATTAAGACATGCAAATCCCTTGACTCCTTCAAAACCGCTCTCAAAGGGCACCTACGGACGGCTGCAATTCGAAACTGGCCCCCGTAAAATCTGAATCGTGCCCATCCTTCATTTCTATCACTCAATGATAGCCCTTGATAACACACACACATGCACACGCACACACTGGTGCGTGCATGCTCGCGTGTGCAGTGTGGGTGTGTGCGCACAGGATATGGAAATCAAGTGAATAAACACTCCTACGCTGATACACAAGATCACTCTCATACGCTGATTCAAGTCCTCTCTACTGGATTCCTCTCTCTCGTCTCTCTCTCTCTCTCTCTCTCTCTCTCTCTCTCTCTCTCTCTCTCTCTCTCTCTCTCTCTCTCTCTCTCTCTCTCTCTCTCTCTCTCTCTCTCTCTCTCTCTCTCTCTCTCTCTCTCTCTCTCTCTCTCTCTCTCTCTCTCTCTCTCTCTATCTCTCTCCATTACATGTGACCCTGACTGTGAGAGGGGATTATAAAGGCAGTGCGCCAGAGCAGCAAATTGTCGTAATTCAAAAGAGGGTGGCTTGTGTGTCATGGTATGAAATAAAGCGGACCACAAATTAATATTGGAGGCAGTGTTCTTTTTTAAGGGGATGTGTGTACATAAGAATAAAAAAAGAAAAGAAAAAAAATCCAACTATATAATATTTGAGGTTTTAACTGTTTATGGTGAATCATGGGTTGGAAATGGAAAGCTGGAGGTGAGACATGACATTAGGAAAGAAACTACGACAGACGGAGAGGATAAGAGCTGGAGCCAAGAGGAGCAGGCTTGATGGAGATATAATGAGGAGTAGAGGTAGTCGACCGTTGGCTCACACAAATATTAAATGTTTCTTGCCTATCGGGTCTGTAAGTCCATAGAAAATAACACAGATGTCCCCCTCCCACTTCAGTTTGGAGTTGCGTAGGTCTAAGTAAGTCCTACTGGACACATCACATCACAAACCACCTGCAAGGCTGCACACAGGGACATCTTCATCAAAGCCCATCTTGCAAGCTGCTTAGCAGAAATGGAAATTCAATAGACATTTAAAGACATTTTAAAATATAATTTGAAAAAGACAAACAGGTGACAGCTTCCTGTCATAACCTTTGCCAGGAGGAGTAGCATTTGAAGATTGATTTTGGTTTGTCTGAATGTGCAAGATTGTCACATACTGTATGCATAGTAACTGTACTGTATTTGTGTCTTGGAATTGGAGCATAGCATAGAAAAGATCTGAAATTGTGATGGAAGAAGAGAAATAGAAAACGAAGAGGGGAAGAGAGGCAGAGAGGAGAGTCTGGAGGAGACGAACAGAATGGAAGCTGAGTTGGAGGGGTGTAGGAGAGGAAAGGAGGACAGACATGCAGGAGAGCGAGTTCACCCAACAAACAAGCGTAATGCGATCGGGCAGCCTCTGGACTGCAGACGGCTAAACCACCGGCACAATATTGACCCATTTGACGGCTATTTGCCAGCTTTTGCAAGCTAGCAGGCAGCTGACTTTTGGAGTGGTCTCAACAACCCATCAAGGAGCGTTAGTGCTGCGCCCTAGCAGCCGGGCCAGGCCGCGGCCAGGGGGAGAGGCCAGATGGGCAGGGAGACATTGCAACAATTCAATTAGCTACCATTTTAGAAGTCAACTTCACTCTACTCAGCAACCATTCAGTCAGATTATTTTTTCTTTCCAGTGACACAACACACACACACACACACACACACACACACACACACACACACACACACACACACACACACACACACACACACACACACACACACACACACACACACATTTCACTTCACCCACTGCTACCTTTTTAAGAATGCTATGGAATGACTCATTCCATAGCGAATGAGTTTAATGCTTAAACATGTAGCTAGGTGTAATGTTAGAGACCACAGAAGTGAACCTTTCAAGCCTGTTTTCTCGACTCGCTGTTTTCTGCAAGACATTACTCTATAAGCCATATCTCCAAAACTGGTGGGGTCAAACTGACCAACCAACCAATATATCAATTTGAAGCTATGAAAAAACGAAAATTTGGCCACATTTTGTTGTTTTTATACGTTCCAGTGTAGTAGATACAATTTCAACATCATATTCCCTGCAATCTAGCAGCACTAGTCAAGCAGAAGCTCAGCAGAAGCAGTTTGACAAGTCATAGTACATTTTCCTGAAATGACTGCAGAGTCTGTCTGTATGGCTGACTGGCTGAAGGCGACATGCTGTCAGGGATTCAGTGTCTTGCTCCAGGCTATCACATCAGACACTGTTAATGGGCTTTAAATACATACTGACAGCTCTGGCACTGTTACAATGATATGTGACACACAGCACTAATGAAGTCACATAGCCTACATGCAACATACTCACATAAACACAGGTGGACACGCACACACAAACACACAAATGGATATACAGCAAACACATTACATACACACATCTGTTATAATACCAGCTGACATTATGGAATCAGAATACGTTAATCAGAATGTAGTGACCCCGTCACCAGGCTGGGATTGAGAAAGATGATGACGTGTCATGTGGGTGGGGGGTGATTGATTGGAGCTCTCCGTGGTGATGAATTTGGGGGAGTCAGGACTGATTGTCTGCTCATTTGGCCTAATGAGTTTTATTGACATGGGCACCTCAATGTGATTTGCACCTCTAAAAGATAAACAGCTGTCCCCCGTCATACACAACAGCAGCTGTAGCTCCAGTTAAACGGAACAGACAGGACAGGCGACATGTCTCATGTCTCAGGTCTGACGGATGGTGTTAGAAATTAGAATCAGCTCTATGCACACACACCATTCTGGAAAGAACTTGGGCCCCTTCCCTACTTCCTCTGCAGGTGTTACCGATGATACTAACGAAGGCTCTGTTCCATTCTGGTCAAAGAGAGTAGACATATCATTGGTCCGATAACGACAACCTATCTCAAACCCTCACCCTAACCCTAACCTCCCACGTGGCAGCACACCTAAACCTAACCTTAACCCTCTCCCAACCCTTAACGCACCCCTCACCAACCTTAATCCGGTCGTTTTAACACACCTCTCACCAAACTTAATCCAGTTGGACCAATGCTATGTCTAACCAATGCTATGTCAAACCAAAGTATGCCTCCCATGTTGGCTCAATTGAAACACTGCTACCCCAGTGGGTCTCAAAAAGTGTCCTTGAGTGGGTTCCAAATGGCCCCGTGCAGGTGTGTAACTCTGACAGTGTACAAATGGAACCAAATAAACCCGTAATTTGATTCCATTCGTACACTCTCAGAGTTATGGGGGTCCTTGCACTAAATGGAACAGAGCCATTATCATCGGTAACACCTGTGAAGGAAGGAGCTAGAGGCCCGGAAGTAGGACAAGCGCCTCAATGGACAAATCGCCTTGACATGGTGCTCTGATTGTTCCTTTTTTCTCTTGTTGTTGTTGTTGTTTATGTATTAATATTATTGCGGCTATAATGTCTGAGGAAACCAGAACAAATTAGAATGGTGGCCTAATACACTAGCCTGGCTAATAAGCCAGACCGAATCAGCCGTTGGCAAAAAAAAAATCCTGCCGGCGGATTGCGGTCTGGAGAGGCTCAATTGTACGCCCATTTCCTACACCAGAGAACTGGTGTGGCCAATCGGGACACGGTATGCAATATGGGTGGGCTTTGGTACAGTGACGTTCAATGCTTGAGACCTTTGACTGACAGTAGCTCTGACCAATTGCGTCAAAGAGAAAATGTTTGAACCCGCCCCCCGGGAAACAAGATCCATACACAGCATCTCCAGACTCAAATACCACACGACAGTGTGATTTGAGTCTGGCTTATTAGCCAAGCTACTAATACACTGGTGTGTTAAAGGCCACCATTCTACACTGTACACTACGCCCCACTGCTTTGAAAACCAACCATGTCACTGCCCCAATATGATGGACAACCCTAAAGACGTATTGTTTTTATTACTCTCAAATTGTTTCCACACACTTTTTGCAATAGAAGCTGCATGGGAGCATTTCCCAGGCTTATTTTAGTTTCCCCTGGTCTGTTAATTCATATGCTTGATTGTCCAGGGAAGAAGCTATAAGCGTTCTACTTACAGTGGCTCTGAGGGTAAAAAGTACTTTAACAGTGGTTCCCAAACCTTTTTGGCCCAGGTACCCCTTGGGGGGAAGAATGTTTTCCAGGTACCCCCTCAGCCCTCATACTCGCAACACCGCAAAGCATATTTGCAACCTTACATTTAGATGCCATTGGAACTATTTGTATTAAAACTTTTCAATCAAAGTCACAACACATTTTCACAACATTTATTTAAGATGCTATCTTAGAATAGATGTAGAGATGCATTTGACAGTGCAGAA
This sequence comes from Electrona antarctica, assembly GCF_951216825.1. Taxonomy (NCBI): domain Eukaryota; kingdom Metazoa; phylum Chordata; class Actinopteri; order Myctophiformes; family Myctophidae; genus Electrona; species Electrona antarctica. The sequence goes on from NC_136792.1 coordinate 26,512,874, forward strand.
ACATAATTGCCTTCCTTGATGCATCAATTAAGTGTCAACGACTATCAGATGGTCACAGTTGCTGACCCCACTTTGTGAACCACTGCTTTAGAACATTGTTTCCCAAAGACTGGGTCTTTTCAATTCGGTTGATTTCAATTGGGCCGCCATTGTTGTTTTTTGGGGGTTTTTGTGGCCAGTCCAGTTCTGGATAAGTATATCATCTGTATATCCTCTGCTAAAGCAAGCATTTTGCTACTTACCAGTATGCCTTTTACAACCACATCATTTTGCTATACTTATGCCTTTTACAACCACATACAAGTGTGAATTAGGATTTTCTGTGCTTATACGCAAGTACAGACAATATTGGGAATTGGGTCGTACACACTTGTTACACTCAGAGTTTGCAGAGCGGCCAATTCTCCAAAAGCAATTACCACTATCTAATTATAATCGATCGGATCGGAATTCCTACAGAATTGTGTTCATCACATAAGCACATACAGTACGTAATGCGTATTCATTGCTGGTGAATGTTAATGGCAATGAGGTGATAAGATATAGTGTCCTTTTAAAGAAAATGTGCATGAAGGGATAGACAATGCCATCCCCATGTGACCGCCTGATAGTGACGTGTATCAGATAGCCTGCATCTCTGGTGTGATATTACAGCCATTCATTCTGCAGCAGCTGTCACTATAAGAGAGACACAGCGGTGGCTCGCACAGCAATTCCAATCTCCGCGATCGCTCTGCGAGCTAATTGACGAAATAAGTTCTGGTCTCATGGCGACAGCCAGTGACGTGTGAAGGGGAGTCAGTGGCCGACAGTGGGCTATGCATCAGACTTGACAGATGCACTGCGCCCACATAAACCCATACAAAAGCAATCAAACTGCGATGGACACACACAAACTGACGCACATGCATGCACAGTAACACAATGAGACGCACGCACGCACACACACACAATAGAACGCTGCTTTTCCTACCAAAGTGAGTAAGTACTGTATGGCAGTAATAGCCTACCACTTGAAGAGCCACTAGTGATGTGGCCGTCTATCAGAAACGCAGTGAATTACATCAATTCATTAATGATATGAAATAAAGCTGAATCTGAGTTTCCACTTAGACCACGGATGTGGTGATTTGGACAATCAAGATGGTATTTAATCAGCCAGTGTGCTCCATGGAGAACCAAATAAATGAGCCAGCTGATCACAGAAATGATCGTTAAAGACACACGGTCCATTAAGTGATGAGGCTGCACCAGGCTTTAGGTCTCTGATGGGGGAAGTGGAGCCATGCATGCTCTGTTGCCAGCTACAGGTTGATGTTAAACCACTTAAACCCTATAGCCTATACTGTCATGGACTTACTTTGGCTACACATTGTGTGGTGTTGGAGGCGAGTGGGTGCAATGATGACATGGCAAGGAAATATCTAGTCAGGAACCTTTTTTGGCAGAACGGCAGGTTACCATTACACCACTCAAAGGCGCAATAACAATGACACAGTAAAGGCTTTCTTATAACTGACACACAACTAAGGCACTTTGTGGCTGTAAATCCGTGGTCCCTGGCATAGGCGGAGGATCAATCACTCTTCGTCCGTACTCTGGGATCCGAAAGACAACTCCACTGCAAACAACGGGCGGAACAGACACACCACTGAACTCTCTGGGCCCTATTAAGCAAGTGGAATCTAATTACATATAATTTTACAGTTTTTAAGACGTGTGGGCGTGTGCAATGTCATATTACAATTATGGGCCAGGTAAGAAGCGCTTTCGACACCCCGTGGTGTGAGCAAAACGGCCTTGAATTAGTCATGGGAGTGTTTCAGGGAGTTTTGAGGCTTACCCAATGAACATGTCCGTACTATTCTCTTTACGACACCAGCTGATGTCCTCATGGAATGCGCCCTTTTCGGCAAGTGGTATTACATTTCTGCAGACTGGCACCATAGACATGACATGACTTTGTCACATTTGGGTTAATTATTCCTATTGCACTGCATGCTGTCACCTTTATGCCTCAAAAGAACAGATCCACAAGCTGTCACAGCCATGATGTGCATAGCTTGTAGGCCTATGTCTCTATTTTGTTAAGTAACTTGCAGTGTTCATTGGAAAGTCATTACAGCGGCGCAGCCATATGCTAAGGGAGGGAGATATACGCACATCATCACTTCATTTGTTTCTGTTCTAAGCATGAAAAACAGCTGTAAAAATCTTTATTCTAGTTCATTTGATTCATAAATGAATAACTAAGCCTTTGAAATGGCACCTACCTATACCTTTCAGATCGGAATGGAACTGCGAGTAGATACGCAGCATTGGCTGGCAAATTGGCAATCCATGCGTAATGTTCCCAGAATCGTCTAACCCCCGAACATACAAGTTCGTTTGATATTGTTTAATTCGATAAAAATAGAACCATATACCATACAGCGAATGAAAGCAAGATTCCTAAGGAATGTGGGGATTTGTACATTTTAAAAAACGGCTGAGAAATGAGAGAACCATGAGTGTTTATAATATCAAATATTATAAGAATAATATGAAAGACAAACGGGCTGTGAAGAGCTCAGCTCACCATCCCGACAAGGAGGAAATATAGCCTATAGTGCATGCACGTATATGCACTGACTGTTGCACACACGCTCTTTATTTGTTTCTATTGAAAAACACCAGTAAAATAACGTTTATTTTATTTTATTTCATTCGAGTCACGACGAAGGAATGAGTTGAAATGCCATACGTGCGCCATGCGTATTGCTGCGGCCCCAATGTTATGGTCTTCGCTCGTAGCATTTTATTGAAGAAGAATTGAGTCGGGTGTGATACAGCGTATGAAAGCAGACTTCCCAGTGATTATGGAGATGTTTTAATTTTTAAAAAAGGTTTAGAAATGAGCGATATATGACCCTTTATAATCTCAACGAGAAAGCCAGAAAGCTCGCTGTTGCCATGTCTCATAGAAACAAGTAAATAGGTCTATAAACATACTCCCAAAAGAATCGCATATAACAGGGGTCTACAACCTATTTTAAATGAAGTGCCATGTTTTTATTTTCTAGATAGTGAGTCTGCCATATCAAGATTCCTTTTAATGACACCACATTAAAATTTCCAGCATATTTTGATTGTCCACAAATATAAAGTTCTTCCTTCTTTTTACATATTTTCTTGCACATTGTTATAATGATCATTATAAATATATATCCCCCTGCAGTCAGAGTTCATTGTTTTAATGAATGAATGTGATGCATTGTGAGCTGGTAGATCTGCTATTTTCAAAAGTAATCTTTGAAAAAAGTGACAATAAGAATATTTTTGAAAAATGTTATTGAAACATTTAAAAACACAAATCTGTCATGGGGGTCACTGGCTTAGTTGGGCAAATGCATTCATCTGGGGGTCCTTGACATGGGAATGTCGCTGTGTGAGGATCACTGGTTTAAACAACATTAGGAGAAAAGCCCAAATAAGCACTTTAGAAACAAGAAAAGCAACCACAACTACCAATATTTACAAGCAACTTTGCAGAAAAAGAAGCCGCTTATAATAAACAGCAAACAGACATGGCAACATTCCAGCAGCACTCCAGAGCCGCTCAAGTGTAAAATCAAACAGTGCTTTTTGCTTTTAAGACGTGGTCAGACCCAGGCGGAATCGGTATGCGCTGAGTGTTTTTAGGTCAAGGGGCTTTATAGCAAATAGCGCAAAGCGAAAATAATTAACATATGGACACTCCCCCAATGCTAAATTATGCAGGAACGTGGTATTCCATATGAGTGAGCGCTCACCACGGCTTCCATAATACGAAAAGGCGCAGAGCGAGGGCGAAATCTGTATTACCGCATGGGTTTTTCGTCTTGCTTAATAGGGCCCACAGTGCCCAATATCCGGAACAAATTACTTAGTAAACACACACACGATAGGCTGACAGCAATATACCGTAGCCGGGAATAGGCTGGCATTTGTTACAAGTAGGCTGCCAGAGTTTACAAGTTCACAACATGTTGCGTTGCGACACGTTGTCAGTTTGAATACCGGCTGTTTTCGCAGAATGTTTGCCTATTATAACATTCCCAGAATAGGAATGCCATGCAGGGTAGTTAACACAATGCAACACCAGGGAACAACAAAACAAAGCGTAAATGACAGCAGAATCACTATGACACTGTTAATAGCATTACAGAGATATAAAGTATATGCAGCATGGTCTTTCATGCCAGTATGAAAGCTCCAACTGTATCCCCAGGGCCCAGGCTACTAAAAATGTCACAATAAATCATAACTTGTTAGTGCCAAGTCACGGATCAATTATTGGATAAAATAAACGGTCCTGTTCCTCAAGACATTGAGGAAAAGGACCGTTTTGAGTCAATGTTGTTTCATTAGTGATTGGCGGAGGGCTGTTCTGTGAAGAAGAAAAATCACACCGGTGTGAAGTGAGTGCTGCAACTCCATGTGGGGGTCCCCGGGAGTCCCCGGAACTTCCAGACCCACAGTCCCCACAGTTCAGGCGGCTCTCCGTAACCAGGCCGGCACCCTGGGCACGTGCCCAGGGTTCAGGCCCGGTTCCGGAGAGCCGCCCCGTGTCCGAAACGGTCAAGAAATGACAGAGTTACAGTGTGGGGGTCCCCGGGGGGTCCCCAGAACATCCAGACACCCAGGAACGCGCCTTGAGGTCCGGGCCGGTTCCTGCGAGCCACCCTGCGTCCGAAACGGTTGACAAATGACAGAGTTACCGTGTGGGGGTCCCCAGGGGGTCCCTCTACTGCACTGTACTGTACTGTCACTGTACTGTGACTGCTTTTTAGTGGTCTAGGCTTAGTTTAGACATTGAAATGTCATTTCAACAGCTATATAATTATAGACGCTTAAAAAACAGCTAAAATATAGACTAAGCTAAGCCTAGACCACTATAAAACCTTTATAGCTCACCAGTTATGACCCAGTTTTAGACGGACATCTAATAGCCAATCATTGCTCAGTGGCGGGGGTTCTGAGAACAATGTGGCTTCCTCCTTGTGCGTTCTGTAGCTATGAATGGACTAGGTGTGCAGTTTATGAATGAATCACCAATTATGTGCTAATGTGAACTTTAGCTTGCAAGCCTGAGGCTCAAGGCTCAGAAAGAGTTTTTCCCTGCAGCTGTGAGATCCCCAGACAAGGACAATGACAAAAAAATTACAAAAAAAATAAATAATAAGTAATAAGAATTGCTTTCCTTCAACCTATATATGCTACAGGGCTACAGTGATATCCAAAAGCATGTATCCTGAGCAATGCCTGAGCTAGTACATCACTGATAATAACGTGGTAAGATGCTAACGTGAGCTTTGTGTGCTCAATAGTTGGAGAGGTCAAGCTGTGATTGGAGACAGCACCAGCCCAGTGCTAAAGTGGCTGAGCGCACACAGACAGACAGACAGATCACGTCTGCCTCACTGCTGTCTGGCCACAGGCAAACACAGACACACTATACCTATCTGCTCTGAGCTGCACCGCTCGCGCGTGTGTGGAAGGATTACAGAATTATTGCGTTTCTCACAGGTTGTCTGTTCATAAGCCTGATTGCCCATGGCTAGCCTGCAATCCAGTTGGTCTTATGGCTAGCCACTTGCCACATGGCTGCATCAGAAACAGTCTTTGGTTTGGAATGTCTACTTGTCTAGGGTCTCTGATAGGCCTGGGGCTTTGTGGTTCTGTTAATGGTGTGTCTGCACAACTTACCCAATGGGCCGTGGTCGGCTTTAGACGTCCGTCTAAAACCGGGTTATAACTGGTCTAAAAGGGACAGTTTTTTCAATGACTATAGGCTTTAACCTAAATGTTGATTAGCTGTAAGCATCTACATATACAGTAGACTGTCTATTTAAAATGTAGATGCTTTTTTAAGCTTCTGTAGACCATCTATAGCTGTTGTAGTGACGTTGTTTCAACGTCCTAGACTAGATGTTGAAAAAAAATTATGTTTTTCGGGTTATTAGACTCTAATAACCCGAAAAATGCTCAGTGGGATATCCAGTCAGCAACACTTCGACGCTTCGCCTGTTTCAAAATAGCTCCAATAGACTGACTCTCTCTCTCTCTCTCTCTCTCTCTCTCTCTCTCTCTCTCTCTCTCTCTCTCTCTTCTCTCTCTCTCTCTCTCTCTCTCTCTCTCTCTCTCTCTCTCTCTCTCTCTCTCTCTCTCTCTCTCTGTATGAGTCAGTTGGCTGCAGGGATAATCCTATTGTTAGTATCTTAGCAGAAACACACTCAAAAGAACACTGCATCCTTTCATGGAGAAAAAGTGTGTGAGTGCATGTGTGCGTGCGAAACCGAGAGAGAAACAAAAACAAAACACGATAGAGGAATGGTATAGGGAGAGAATTAAAGAAGGATCAGACAATTGAGGATGAAGGGGAGAGAGGGATAATGAAAGTGCCTCACAATGAAAGCAAGAGCCAGGAAGTTTGGATGTGTGATTACTGATAATGTATAACGAGAGAGCCAGACAGATGGGGTAGAGAGAGAGAGAGAGAGAGAGAGAGAGAGAGAGAGAGAGAGAGAGAGAGAGAGGAAGAAGAAGAAGAAGAAGAAGAAGAAGAAGAAGAAGAAGAAGAAAGCCAGGGAAAGTGTAACCTCTGTGCCCAGAGTCACATTGTTTCTATGTATTTTTTGTTTGCAATGTTCCATTCTGATGTACTTTATTATTTTATACCAATCTGCAGGTCTATGGGATTTTTCTATTTATCTTTGTGTACTTCTGTACTATGTGCTATGAGAATGGATGTGTTGCTATGGGAACTAGCACTGAGAAACCCCGCCCACAACTCACCTAGCTGATTGAGTGATGGGCAATCACAATGACTCTGGCAGTCCAGAGTGGAGGGAGAGACAGTCACTGAGAAGCAAGAGGAACATTTCCCAAGTCTTGCCATATTATTATTTGGATCGTATTGGATATCTACCTTTGGATATAGAGACCTTACTTTCCATTTTGGAGTATTTTTCCCAGATATTGGATTTCTAAAGGACTTTGCGGAGGAGTTTAAAGGGTGGTCGGAGGAGACTGGCCACATAGACTGGTTTGGATTTGATTTCTTTTGGAACATTTGAGTTTAGTTTTTGGACAGTGCCAGGACACTTAATTAATTTACAGAAAACCTTCTGAGCCTTTTTTGTTTTATTTTGACTTGATTAAGTGAACATTTTGTTATTTGAAACTTTGTTTTGCTTTTTATTTGAATAAATTGCAGTTAAACTTATTTACTGATTCTTTTGTGATTTATATTCTAAACTGACCCACCACCTCCCTCACATAATTGATTCTGCAATTGTTATTGTTGCAACCTTTATAAGAGATTAAAAATGGCAAAGGTTTATTGACTGTCCACCTAATTATGAAGAAAAGGCGCTGCCTAGAGTGCTGTTTCTACTGAAAAGGAGAATAGAGGGTATGCGTGTGACATCATCGTACCTGGAAGTTATGCAGGGATGCCTACTTTCTGGCATTGACAGCCCATTCATCCAAACAGAAAAATCCTGTCTGATTGCATTAAACAATGTTAAACTCACCAACATTGCAGCTGTACGAAAAGCTTGAATTATCCTCTTTCTATCTGATAAGTTTTTGTTTCATAAAAATCCACCATAGAAACGTTATGAGCTACTTTCTGTCAAGAAATGCCCTGCATTTGATTATTTTTCTAAGTGTCAGAGTTTGGAAGTGCTTGTTTTCAATAACACAACATTTTGCTGCCTCCTGCATTATGTGACATTTAGAAACAGGTGGTACGCAGGACGGTTGAGTGATTTGAACTGATTTCCAATGAGCTCTTCCAAACTACAACACTAGATGAGGGGGGGGGGGGGGGGGGGGCGTGTCCTGATGGGAAAAGCATGCATGTGCATACTCTCTATAAAAATGCTTTGGTAAAAAGGAAAGTTTTTAGTCCTCTCTTAAAAGTGTCGACCAGGCGGTCCAGGCACCTTGGCCGGTAGTCCAAGTCTGGCAGTGTGCCACGGGTTCGACTCCCGATCCCGACGGCCCTTACTGCATGTCACCCCCCCATCTCTCTCCCCCATTTCCTGTCAGTCTACTGTCTGTCCCTCTATAAAAAATATAAAATAAAAGGCGAAAGCCGCAAAAAAAAAAACATTAAAAAAAAAGTGTTGACCGACTGTGGGGCTCTCAGGTGGGCGCGGAGAGCGCTCCACAGTTCGGGGGTGACCGAGCAGAAGGCCCGGTCACCCATGGTGCGTAGGTTAGTCTTTATGGGTTTGTGCTGCACTGACAATTGTGCTGCACTGACAAAAAAGTCACCTAGTCAGTCCACCTACATGCCCAAAATATGGAAGTCCCGGTTGACAGTTGTTAAACAAAATGGTCTGAGAACATCAGTTAACACTTTGATTGCTGGAAGATCTCAACAGGCCTATTTGGATGTTGCTGCCATTTAACATTGCACAAAGGCCTTGTTCGGGGGCCCACAGTAAAATGTTCTCTTATAGCGAGAATCACACGCCTACATCAAAAGAAAGCTGAACTTGTCCACTTCAATTAAAAAAATACATTTTGATTTTACCATGTTCCATTCTGGAGATATTGACCTTTTTGCAACACCTGCATTTGCCTGGAAGTGGTTATCTTGAACAGCGAGCAGAGTTATGGATGGTTTAAAGTCAGAGACATTGACAGGCAGATATAAAATTGAACCCAATAAATATCCTATACATCCTATACACCGAATGAAAGCCCTGAATGTGTACTTTTACGAGGAAAACAGTAAACATTGATCCCATCTACAGTTAGACAGTAATTGGTTATTGAATGCAGCTTGTGCCCACCAGATAACTTCAGAGAAGACATGGACGTGAACTCCTCAATATTCACAAAATAAGGCCTATAGCGACATATAAATACTATATACCGTATGAAACAGAAGACTCTCTGCTTTCATAAGGAAAAAAATTGTACTGTAATAATAAAAAAATCACACCCCTGTGAAGTGAGCAGTGCAACTCTACTTCTCTACTTATTCACTACAGCTCGCTATATACGGACTGAGACAGAAAGTCATGTAAAGCTTTTATTTACAGTTTGGTCTGTAAACTTCTACTGTAATAATAAAAATCACACCCCTGTGAAGTGAGCGGTCAAACTCTGTTCTCTACAGCTCGCTATATACGGACTGAGACAGAAAGTCAGGTGCAACTGTTCTCTACAGTTGCACCGCGCAACTGTAGAGAACAGTTGCACCGCTCACTTCACAGGGGTGTGATTTTTATTATTACAGTAGAAGTTTACAGACCAAACTGTAAATAAAAGGTTTACATGACTTTCTGTCTCAGTCCGTATATAGCGAGCTGTAGAGAACAGAGTTTGACCGCTCACTTCACAGGGGTGTGATTTGTATTATTACAGTAGAAGTTTACAGACCAAACTGTAAATAAAAGCTTTACATGACTTTCTGTCTCAGTCCGTATATAGCGAGCTGTAGTGAATAAGTAGAGAAGTAGAGTTGCACTGCTCACTTCACAGGGGTGTGATTTTTTTTATTATTACAGTACAATTTTTTTCCTTATGAAAGCAGACAGTCTTCTGTTTCATACGGTATATAGTATTTATATGTCGCTATAGGCCTTATTTTGTGAATATTGAGTTCGGGTCCATGTCTTCTCTGCAGTTATATCTGGTGGGCGCAATGTGCATCCACCCAGTATCCAATTTATGACAAACTGTACATGGGATCAATGTTTACTGTTTTCCTCGTAAAAGTACACATTCAGGGCTTTCATTCGATGTATAGGATGTATAGCATATTTATTGTGTTTATTGTTATATCTGCCTGTCAATGTCTGACTATAAACCTTCATAACTATGCTTTCTTTTTGATGATGATGATGATTGCCGCCTCGCCTAATCTATCTCACTGCTTTCATTGTTTTGATCGCAGTAACATTGGGGGGGGGGGGGGGGGGGGGGTCATGGGCACATTGGGCAGCAAAAGTCTTGATCCGTACGGCTATAAAAAGTCCCATTCCACCGTTCGGTTCAGAACTATAGTATAACGGTGAGACGGCGTTGTCATCAGCTGATTTTGTTTTTCAAGCTAGTGTAGGGGAACATGCCTGGGCATGCTAGCCTGGCACGGCCAGACTCATAGCGAGGGTTCACTGATGTTTCCTCCGGGGAAGAATCTTCAGTGAATCCCCGCTATGAGGCTGGCCAAGCCAGGCTATGGGCATGCAGCTTGGGGGCGATGGAGGGAAAAAAAAGCGTCACCCGGCTGTGATGTCGACGAGAAGGAAAAAATGACTTCCACAGATGACAACACCACGGTTTAGGTCGCGGAAAAGTTCGTTATACATTACACCCGGGTCGATTACGTCCCCGACGCGTTCATTGCGGTCTTATCACTACAATTATAATGAATAAAAAAGCGTTACAATCACACGTCTGAGCGATCTCCGATTATGACGGCTCTGCATGGCGATACGTGATCCACCAACGGAACACTGTCTTGTCGTGGCGGCCCCTCGAATCCTCGATACTGTTAGTTCGTAGTATTGTAGGCTCGGGGATCGTTTGGTCGCTACAGTATGAAGAAGGAAACATGCATCTGTCCATGTGTGTTGCAGACGTTGCATTGCAATGCCGATCTGGTGCATATGTGTTCAGGCAGCGTTCCGTTCAGCGTTCGTCATTTTTTTCCCCGAGAGACAGAGGAGAGCATGTACCCCCTCGCAAGATCCTCCTCCTGGAGAAACAGGAGGGGAGGGGGGAATCAAATGTCCGAGGTGGAAAGCCTGGTGAGGCGAGGTTAGGTGAAATGTGATTCTTTTCAAACACAGACTAGATCGGCATGGGCGCAGCCATTACACTGGCTTCTACACGTAAAGCGGCCCGCCCTCCTGTTTTCAGGAGGGGAGGGGTTTTTTTTTTTTTTGTTTTTTTTTCTGATCACGTGAGCTGGACTAAGCAGCAATGATAGGGCGATGGTTCTTCATTGTCCGGGTGGGTAAAAAGATGAATGAAAGTATGCTATAAAAAAGTGATTGAAACGTATTGATACGTGATCCGCACCCGACGTTTGATTAATTGATAACGTATTGATACGCGATCCGCGTTGGGAGTGTTAAGCAGTGCCTGTGCTGACAGTGTTTTAATGAGACTTAGCCAGTACATTTAGGTCCAGTACAACTGGAGTCATGTTTATGTCTGGTACAAACTTGAATATTGAATCCATCATCCAGACGTATCCTGGACACAGAGACACAGACAACAGTGTGTTTTAAAGAGCCATAACATCAATTCAAGGTACTTATAGCCGGGGAGCCAGTCACCCAAAATTGGACAGGACCTGTGATGTCATGCTGTACTTTGTTATTTGTGTTTTTTTGAGTGGTGCAACCACACATAGCTCCGTAATGGAGCTATGTGTGTGGCTGGCTGGCTGCCTGCCTGGGTGCCTGCCTGGGTATGAGCACATGTTTTTCACCACCTGTGCGCAACCTAACACACACACAAACACAAATGCACATATTAACTGTATATATGATAGTTTCGGGTGTGCCAGTACAGTACAGTGACAGTACAGTATAGTACAGTACAGTAGAGGGTACAGTAGAGGGACCCCCACACGGTAACTCTGTCATTTCTCAACCGTTTCGGATGTGGGGCGGCTCGCCGGAATCGGCCCGGCCCCCTGGGTGCGTTCCGGGGACCCCCCCGGGGACTCCCCGGAGATCCCCACATGGTAACTCTGTCATTTCTCTACCGTTTCAGACGTGGGGCTGCTCGTCGGAACTGGGCAGGCACCCTGGCCGTGGTATTGTGGGTCTGGAACTTCCGGGGACCCCCTGGGGACCCCCACATGGAGTTGCACCACTCACTTCACACTGGTGTGATTTTTCTATTCACTTGGTTATTAACTCATCCAGCGCGGAAAAGGGATTTCTACGTTTACCGTATTTTTTTATTGATTACTTTCAATCGTCTTTCTACACACATTCCACCTAGAGGAAAAAACAGCAGGCGAACACGGCTAGCCGAGTTGGAACGATACACAGCGTCTGACATAAAACCGCTTCTAATTAGGCGTTCTGTTCAAGAAGAGTACGTTACTACAAAAGCAGGTGTTACATAAAGGTGCATATCTCCAGAATGGAGTGGACAAGTTACGCTTTCTTTTGAGGTATGCTGTGTGATTCTCGCTATAAGAGAACATTTACTGTCGGCTTAGGAAAAGTATCTTAGCCCTCACCGTTTCTTAGCCCACACCACCTCACATCACCTCTCTCTTCGCCTTACCCATGATCTCCTTTTACTCCTGCTTTCTTCATCTTCCACCATTTGATCTTTTTCTCTGTCAACACACCTAATATCAGCTCCCAGGACTTACAGTACCACATGACTCAAGCCATTGAGGCTATGGCGAGTTCACGGTGCCCAGGTTTGAACCCATCACCTTGTCGTCCAAAGGCGAGAGCTCTACCAACTGAGCTACCCGGTAATGTAAATGACACAAATACCTACCCCATTTCTCCTCTAGTCCACCCCTAGAACAGTCTAAAACCCCTCTGAAACTCATGGCATTGCCCTTTGACAGATCTCTTTTAGAAGGGAGACCTTGGCTACAACAAGATGGCAACATCTAACTATAAATGCATGAAGTCTGTGTGTGTGTCTGTACGTCTGTAATCCACGTAACTTGAGAACCGTTCACACCACCGACTTGACACACGTGTTCCACACCCCCACAGGGAGTACAGTGCCCGGTATTGAGTCGGTCGGACCCACGGTTGTCCAGAACCGCCACAAAAGGCTTTTTTCATTTGGCGATGTTAAATTTCACGCTTGTATCACCAAGTGAAAGATCGTTCCTATTATCTGCTGTACTAACTTACATTCAATTTGCACATAAATTCACCAGCATGAATGCAACAGTGATCTAGTATGCAGAGTCAGACAGATTGTCCTGTAAGAAAAAGGTTCCATGTTCCCTCTCTGTCACCTCGAATCAGTTGCTACAGCCAAATTACTCAACAATGTCAATGGTAGCAATAAGCATAGGCAGCAACTCCCTGATATAATAGGATTGATTGTCACTGTCTGCAGTTAGTGCAAGTCTACTAATTAGTCTTGATCTACTCGTGTCGACTTGTTTTCCATGTAATCGGCTGTAAATCGAGGACTTTATTTTTTTAATGGCCCCGAGACCAAGGGAGGTAGTGAATTGACTCTGACTGGATGCGTGCCGACGTCTTGTACCTTGGAATTAATGGGTACTGTTTAACAGCATCAGGTTGTTAATTAGGCATGCACCCCATCTGCCTTCTCACTTAGTTTGTATACTCGGCTGTGAATAAGGCATGTCGAGCCTAGACAGGTTCACAAGGTGGACCTAAATTCACCTTTCAAAAATGATCTTTCAAAATTCATATATTTTATTTCAATGGTTCTCAAATGTTTTTATGTAAGACCTCAAATTAATATTTGGCCACTGGTCTAGCCCCCATCTGAAAATATGTTGTGCCAGGGCCCCCTAAAATATTTGTGTTAAAATGTTTCACAGTATCTCCCGAGGAACACCGGTCATACTGTAGGTGCTGTGGGGAATTTGCGGTGAGGGGGTCCATGTTGAGGGTCATCCAATCTCTGTACGCCCAAAACGAAAGCTGTGTCCGTATGCTGGGCAGTAAGTTGGATTTGTTTGTGATATTCATGGACAGGATCTCGAGATGCAGTTTTTCTTTTAAGGGTAGGCATAATAAGCTAATTATTCTCAGCCTACACCTTTTTTGGTCAAAACAATGTATTATTTTATTTTATTTATAACAAATTATTTTGTTACATGAACTGATGACAAAAACACTGAAAGTGGGGGAGAGGATATACGGTTCAGGGAGCTAAGGATTGCTTCACTGATTTTTGTATATAATTTGGTCCCGACGACACCATTGGTCATGGAGCAGTCCGAGAATGGCAGTGTAAGTATTTAAACTATGTGATGTTGGTGCATGGGTGATGGTCTAATAGTCATTTTGTGTATAGTGGGTAGAGGAAGGGACTGAGGACACAAGCTTGAGGGGCCCCTGTGTTGGTGATAACAGTTGATGAGAATGATGTACCTATACCAGGGGTGCCCACACTTTATTGACTCGAGAGCTACTTTCAAAATGACCAACTCAACAAGATATATACCCACCAAAAACAATACCTGCAGGGGGCTTTAGAGTGGATATATAGTATAGCGGAGATGGCGTGAAATATAAGACAAACGCATTGTGAGCTAGTTTGATCTGACAGGCCCCCAAGTCACCTTAATTCAAGTGGCAGAAGCCAAAAAATGTAAATATTATTTAGGGGCATGTCATGTGATCTACCTGCACATCCTTTGTGATCTACTGGTAGATCACAATTTACCTTTTGGGCACCCCTGACCTATACTTTAACTGTGTGTGGTCTATTACTCAAAACGTTGTGAGTCCAGTGGATGAGGAGTGGAGGAATGTTAAGGTGTGGGTCATAACCGTAAGATTGCGATTGCGGATACGAGCAGCCAAAATAAGTTTTATCAGACGGGTGGCCGGCCTCTCCCTTAAAGGACCACTTCACCACTTTTCAACTTCTCTTCCTATAATTGGTCCTAACTAATGTTCATGATAAAATACCACCATTTTTTCCTACTCGTGTCTCATAGGAGGGCTGTGGGCAGTTCAGAAACCCGTCCACCAGTGACATCATCGATGGTGAATCCAAGCTAATAGAAACGGCAGGTTTTCTTTTCCTGAAAAGTTGCAATGCAAAAGTTGAAGCCATCATTCTCACGATAATAAAAATCTAAATATATTTTAAAACAAATCTGCCTAATGATGATGTCACTGGTGGACGGGTGTCCGAACTGCCCAAAGCCCTCATATGAGACACAGACTGAGTAGGAAAAAATGGTGGTGTTTTATCATGAACATTAGTGAGGACCAATTATATGAAGAGATGTTGAAAAGTGGTGAAGTGGTCCTTTAATGATAGGGTGAAGTTCAGTCATACGTGAGAGACTATAACCCCTGCTATTTGACTTGGAAAGGAGCGAGATTAGGTTTTTCGGCATCTAGTACGGCCCAAGTGTCTCCCTAGGGAGGTCCTTGCTGCACGTCCCTGCACTGGAAAGAGACCCCGTCGCAGACCAAGGAACAGATGGGGGAATTATATCGCCACACTGACGCTGTGTGTGTGTGTGTGTTTGTGTGTGTGTGTGTGTGTGTGTGTGTGAGTGTGAGTGTGAGTGTGAGTGTGTGTGTGTGTGTGTGTGTGTGTGTGTGTGTGTGTGTGTGTGTGTGTGTGTGTGTGTGTGTGTGTGCGCGCACAGAGGAACAAAAGTTTGGGAACCACTGGACTAGACAGTTAAATGAGCCTTTGGTGCATTGGGTTGTGAAAAAGTACTGTATAGATTTACAGGCTCTTTTACATGCTTTTTTATTTAGCATATTTACCTCTTTGTTCTCCCAATTTAGGAGTTATGCTCTGTCGTTCCTCTCCACACATGGATGTGTTGTAATTGCTGTTGTACCCTACTCGCTCACCTGCCAGTGAGAAGCCCCTACTGGGAGGACATAATGCCTCCGTCCTACTCCTCCTGTTCACTATTCACTGCCGACAGGCTCTACCCAGCCCGTAGTACTAGTACATGCTCCCCTCCCTTCATCCCTCTCCTGAACACGGCCAGATGTGTTCGTATAAGGTCTTGACCGAGATGCGCAGTCGTGGGTTCAAACCCCTAGACTCCAGTGGCGTGCAGGCCAGGCAGGTACCTCACCCCTGCGCGACCTGTGTGCCCGGCTCTGTCTCAATCTTAATTGGATGGCTGGCAGCCTTGTGATACTTTGTTTTTTAGTTGACTATAAACAAGCAGACCCTGCCATGATCCTAATTGTCTTAGTAATAAGATTTAGATTTATGTTGGCTATCACCTCTGGTTTGTAGTCTAATGCTGCCCAACTGTAAACATAATTTAATAATGCCATTGCTGTTTTATATGTATTTGGTTATAGACTTATAGACCATATTTTATGTTAATTAGACCGTTACTCAGACCTTTGGCACTTTTCTGGTTCTACTGTGACCACAACAGGACAGTTACAGTAATTGGGTGCTATAGGTGCTATAGGTCACATCTTTCAGTGATGAACACATTCATGCATTACTAACCATTCTAAAGAAGAATACTGTTACACGTTGCACTGTAAGTATATTGTGATGACAATACTTTTGTACATTATCATCTTTACTTTTGTACTCAAGTAACATTTTGAACACAGAACTCGTAACGGAGTGTTTCTACAAGGTGGTATTACTACTATTATATTTAACCTCATGAGCCCTATAGCCTCTCTACTGTATAGCATAGCCACACAACCAGAGATCAATGCCTAGTGATTCGTCTGGGGAAATATAAATGTATCTAAATTCTTAACCACTTAAATCCTTAATCCTGAGTCCCTCAGGGCTTTTCTGTTTTCGCTCTACATTAAATATCTTTGCTGAAAATTGCCAATCTGCAAGCTCACACAGTGTGTGACGATGTGAGCTTGTAGCGATGGTTTCCCCCTGGATGCTTGGATTATGGTTAAATGGACTTGGACTAGTTACCACTTAATTGGAAAGTGTTTATACGTTGCGTTGTCTGATTCTCACTTAAAATGTTTTAAAAA